>NC_137023.1:5522174-5664674 GCF_032717465.1 Coenobita brevimanus | reverse complement strand
GTATGGTCTACACATTGCAAGGTTATCCTCTCGTACCTGAAAGCATGTATTTACTATTCTTGCCCTCTTACCAGTGTTACAAAGTTTTGGTTTACTCGCCCTTGTTGGTTTTAATGTTGTCCACAACCCGGAAGTCTCTTTAAAAATTATTAATGCCAGTTTTTTCCTGAATAATGCGCCCTTTATGCTTCTGCACGGAAGTGGAATAATGCTTTTCCACTTATGTCTTACGTCGTTCATCAAGCCAAAATAACTTCAGCCGTTCTAAGGTCACTGAACTTTCCTATACACTCTTCTAACTGTTTTTGGCACCCTGCAGAAAATCCTTCCTGTAACCACTGCTTCGTATCAAGCAGCTGAGCTCTTTCTCAATTATTTTTCTCAGTATCCACCCTGTATTACGCTGGCAATGCTTCTCTGCCTTTTATCTGATTATTTCTTCGTGCCTGACATTAAATGGTATTCTTCCTCCATGGGATCCCTCCAGTTTCTCTCTCTCTCTCTACAGTATGGAGCCTCTGTGGTACAGTGGCAGAGTGTGCGTCTTGCACGCTGGTGGGCGGGGGTTCGCCTCCCCGTCAGAGTTGTAAAAACTTTGGGAAGAGTTCACAAGCCACTGACCACTTTGGCGGACACAAGGGGTGCTGTGGTTGAAGCAGTGTCGCATACTAGTATGCTTGCACCCAGTCGGCTTAAGGCGGGCCCATTACACTTGGTTCACAGAATACACACACATCCAAAGCCACTACAATCACACTCACAAGCACTTCTCACCCTACATACAGTCTCTACCAGACAGCCTAAGCCACTAGGTAGAGATACAATGGCTGTATCGTCCCTGCTTCGGTAGGGATAGGCCGGTCCTGCAGTGGACCTCAACGGATGATGATGATGATGATGATTATATACAGTATATATGCTCCCGTGCGATATACCTCCCTTCCTTTTTTTTTTGGGGGGGGGGCCGTGTCTGTCAGTTTCTATTTTTCCTTCTTTCTGGAATTTTGCTCTCATTTACAGCATTCTGTATTTGAAAAGATTTTTTTTTTTTTCAGTTCTCAGCCATTCAGTTTTTTAATATCATGTGTATCTACGTTTTAAGTTTCTTTTCTACAAGAAGTCTCATTCATGCCATAACCTTCTTTTTGGCTGCAAATATGAATTCTGTCACGAACTCTGCACTGGCTAATTTGTACCATTCATTCTAATTTCCAGCTCATCCTTCTTTCGTGATTTCGGTGAACCCTATGTTCTTGTAATAGACTCCTCAGAGACCTTGAACAGATTAATGGATAATTTTTTATTCCCGGAGCCACACTTATATGGTTTCTCTTTCTTTCTGTGTCTGAGTTTGCCTTCTGATAGCTGTATAACTCCGGTTGTAGACACTGGTGCCCCTGGCCACCCTTTAAAAAGACCTCACCACTCTAGTTGCCAACCCCATATTTTGGGGTGAATATCTCCAGATCCCCATGAAAAATTTTCCTTGGGTCACCCGGTAAGTGGGTTTGTTCAACCCTGGGCCCACCAGGGTTTAAAAATCCTATCTGCTGTATGTTATGGTTGCCGACGGCTTGTGTTCCAAGCCTTCAGTAGTGGTGTTCCTCAGGGTTGTCTCTTTTCGTCACCTGTCTTTATCATATTCTTTACTGACATCCCAAGCTCATAAAGTAATGACTCTAATCTACATTTATCCACCAGCCATGCACACCACCCATCACTGCAGTCGCTGGAACAACAGCAGAAAAAAAAAGCTTTAGCGCACCTTATTTCTGAGTTGCCCACTAACTTGGGTTGGAGAAAAAGATTTAATACTTTTTACTCGACATAATCTTCCTCGTGACAATACCTAAACCTTTCCATGTACTGAATTCAGTCCTTCATCTTGCCTCATCGTTGGTCTTTCTTTATCTCGCAATCTGTCTTGTGATAAGTCCTTTATCCCACGCACTAAATATACTTTCGAAGGATCTGGTATACTGAACATCCTTGTGTTGTACTTTTCTCACATTTCCCTACTCAGTTGGCGAACTTTGCACAGGAGCCTTCGTCATCCTTGTGTGCTCTTGGAGTAAGAAGACTTTTCGTCAAATCACATCTGCTGACTTAATTCGGCTTTCTTTCTTTTTTCTTGGCTAGTGTTGCATATCTCTCTCTCTCTCTCTCTCTCTCTCTCTCTCTCTCTCTCTCTCTCTCTCTCTCTCCTGTTCACTGGCCTTCGTAACTCTTCTTACATCCCCTCTGCATTTCGGTCAACGAGCAGCACACGTCTAGCGGAAGTTTTCTCCTGTGTTTTTTTCTTTCTTGCCGCCTGTGAACTCCACTTTTTTAAATATTATATAGCCATGCATTCTGAAGTGAAGAAATCTTTACTTTTGCATTTCTTTATTATTTCCCCTCAAGCGTCGTTGAAATGGACATATGTTATTGGCTCTCAGTCTTGGTGATTCTTTACTTCCAGAAACAAAAAAATAACTTCCACAAAAGAACCTTTATCTTTCACACACACACACACACACACACACACACACACACACACACACACACACACACACACACACACACACACACACACACACACACACACACACACACACACACACACGCACACACACACACACACACACACACACACACGCACACACACACACACACACACGCACACACACGCACACACACACACAGAACAAAGAAGGTAGCAAGGTAAAAACGAGGAAGAGAGTAGGTCAGCCAGAACATAAGGCTATAAGAGTGCATAAATTTAGTGTCAGCGGGCCAGCTTTTAGTACCAGCTCCTTTCATCTCTATGGCCCTTGGCGAGAGCTTGTGCCTCCCAACAGAAAGGGCTTCGTAGGCTTCTTGGGGAAAAGAACCTTGTTTTTTTTTTTTTTTTTTTTTTTTTTTTTGTGAGAGAGAGAGAGAGAGAGAGAGAGTGAGTGAGAATGCAGGTGGCTGCTTGAAAAAAATAGCTCATATTGCGCGGGCGTGTGTGTGTGGGGGGGAGGGGTTGTGCGTGTTGTTTGTGCGTGTTGTGTGTGTGTGTGTGTGTGTGTGTGTGTGTGTGAGAGAGAGAGAGCAGTGTTTTTTTCACTGCCCTTGTGACGGGATCCACAAAGAACTGATCGTTCTTTTGGATGGAAGACCAGCAGACCTGGGAAGAATTCTGCACTTCCCATTCGGGCGTTCAGTCTTAAACAAACAAATGACAGTTCTGACGGGGAAATGGTTGTAACTGTGTACACACAATAAAGGGGTATCTTTACAGTTTCCCATCTTTACGTCTTGAAGCAATTAATAAACCGTGTGAAAATGTTCTCCGGTCATTTCTCATTTATGTATATGTCTACCAGTTTACTAGCGCCTTATAAAGCCCGATGTTTAAGCAAAGTGACACTATCATACTGTACATAATCGCTTTACCTTAGGAAGAAAACGCGAACACCATCAACGCTCAATGTGAAATCAGCGATCACCTGCGTAAAGATTTTGTAACCGTGCGTTCAGTAATTTGCAATATGCGGGTTCCTGGTTAGCCTAGACACAACTACCATCACATTTATCGGTATATATTTTTAACGCAGCATATATCAGAGCGTCGTGTGTTTGTTGTTGTTGTTCTGGCTGTCGTTGCTCTTGTCTGTCTTATTAATCATCATGCTGTTGTTATTATCATCATCTTTACTATTACTACTACTACTACTACTGCTGCTGCTGCTTTTATTAATCTTGTTCTTCCTTTCCATTTTCCTTTTTTTTTAATCCTCGTTCTCCTTCTTGTAGAATGTGAGTGGATGTATCCCACTGAATCCGGTGATATTTTAGCTAATTCTTGTTGCTACTAGACAATATTATTCAGCAAAGGACTGTTATCGGGTACTGAAAGGATTATTCAAGCTTGCATGTAAACGCTTAATATTAAGAAATATACGTACAGTTTAAGAAAAAAAGTTTTGGTAGAAGGAGTAAAGTGAAGATAGGTCATCTGAATGATGAGGATGAAGTGGCCTGGGAGAGTGTAAAGTGGCCTGAGTAAGCCTGAATTGGTCTGAATGGACCTCAAGTGACCTCAGTCGACATCAAAAGACCTACAAAGTGTTTTCGCAAGAATTTAAGTGAACGTCACTTAACTTCAACTTGACTTTATCTTGACATTTCGTCGAAAAATTGTCGCCTGAATGAATGCAGAAAACAAAGATTAGAATATTAAAAATAAAAGAATTCCAGTGCATGTTTAGATACCTCCAGAGGATAACCTTCCGTTGAGATCCACTTGACTCCTGATTTTGGTTTAAATTATGTGAACTTACCACAAGTATATCATAAAAATCCTGCGTCCAGTTATTAGGTTCTGTTTCCTTCGACTCCTGTGACTTAACCAACACTGCATCATACATTGATTTTTACCTCGTGAGCGAAGTCACCCAGAAATTTAAATGCAGTTCAAGTGAAAGACAAGATGCATTAACCAATATACAGTTTTCTGTCAAAAACACAACACCAAGCAGACGGGAATGAAGGCAGCTTAGGTGAATTAACCGGAAATCAACTGAGTAACCCTGAACTGATATGGCTGAATGAAAATTTGAGGTAAGTGGATCTTTGGCGTCGTAAATACATCTACAGTGACCTCAATGGGCTGGATTGGGGATGAAGACCCTGGATGGACCAATGGTTCTATTCTACAAGTGTTTACCATAACTTATTCATCACCATCCTTGTCCTACTTCCTCTTTTTAGCCCACTCAACGCGGTGAAGTCTGTTGAGGTACATTATTAGTTCTGGCAGTCAGTGCTGTTGTTTTAGGACATCGTCAAGGTGAGAAAATTAACGACAACTATATATGACGTCTCCATTTCGAAATTTCTCTTCTTTGTGGTTGAAAATTATTCTCCTCTTATGAGGATGAAATAAACACGTCACACGAGTAGCAAAGAAATGATTAATAAATGGAGTGCTGAGGATCGAAGAAAGAGATGAGGAAATACAATGGCACCCTATTTCCTTGCCCTAAGCCATATCTCACAACGAGTTATGTTTTCTTTTACCAGGACGGTAATCCCAGCCTGACCTATCACAGCCTAACTAAGTAAACCAACTGAAGCTAATCTAAACTTCTTGGAAAACAAAAGTTACCAAATCTAACGAACACAAACTGATATTTCGGTTCTCTCGATTTCTGTGTTGCTTCGCTGTTTTCCTTATTTCCCGTTGATAGTGTGTGTGTGTGTGTGTGTGTGTGTCTGTGTGTGTGTGTGTGTGTGTGTGTAGTTTCCAATCTAAAATACTAATATCCTGAGCGTGTGTACCTGTGTGTGTGTATGTTTAACATAGCCAACACCGGAAAAAAGAATTTTGGTGAAACTTGGCAGGATGATTGAAATTGCCTCCAAGATGGGCCAGTTTCCATTTCCTGTTGATTGAATTTTTTCCGCAAATAACTGTAGGCGATGGTGTTGTATATCGTGTACGTGGAAAAATACAGCTATGCATTTGTGTGGAGTTTTCTCGCATCTCTGCAGTCGTGGTGATATCATGGCTTCTTCACCTTCTATGAGGATTTTTTTTTTTTTTTGTGATATTTTCTTCACCTGTCCTTGAACAGCATATTATCTTGATTAGCCATGATACTTGTCTTACCCATGTATGCTAATGACGTGGGTCCAGTGTGTTCGATGTGCGTCCTGTCTCACACCATAATGCCCTGCGTGACCTCACCAGCTGCACAAAGATCATTGTCAGCACTCCTCGTTACTCCAATTAAGACCTCTCACAGAACCGCTTTCTGCAGGTAATTATTTTCCCTTATTTTTCTTATATCCTCTAATATTCCACCCTTCTTTTTTTAATGCGGAGGTATTGTACAGTGACACAGCATTGGTTGGAGGTAGTCCAGCCCTATAACACGCCTAGATTCGAGTATTAAGAGGTGGCCGGAGCTCTCTCTCTCTCTCTCTCTCTCTCTCTCTCTCTCTCTCTCTCTCTCTCTCTCTCTCTCTCTCGGGCGTAGGACGTTGTTTGGGTCGTAGGGCAATGTCCCACGGCTAAAATGATTTGTATTCCTGCAGTCTAGCATTGGGTTCTGTCATGCAAATGGGACTCCAGAACCCCAAAGGGATAATATGAAAGTGATTATTCCCGTCTCTTTTCTTAATATACCAATAGCAGTATTCTCTTTCCCTTGGCAACGATTCAATGGCATTTGCTCTTGTATAAAGACCGCTCATCTGTCTACCTCTCATATCACCGTTCAGCAGTCTTTCTCTCTCTCTTTCTCTCTCTCTCTCTCTCTCTCTCTCTCTCTCTCTCTCTCTCTCTCTCTCTCTCTCTCTCTCTTTTATTCCGTTTTAGTCTTAACGTTTTCTGGGAGTTTCATGGCCTTTTCCTTTACCAAGTCACCTGTCAGTTACCCTGTCGTAGGCGAGGAATAATTACCTACGGAAATATTTTTATTGATACTCTTTCTAATACACAGATTTGTCCATTTTTTTCTATATTTTATTATTATTATTATTATTATTATTATTATTATTGTTATTATTATTATTCTATTTTTTTTTTATCCCTTACGAAAAAGTAAATTGCTGGTATTCACTCAGTTTCAAAGCTACGGCCATGATACTTGGCCGCGTGAGTTCCCCAGCTGGCGGCTTCATATGGCCCGGTATCATCCAGTTTCCAGTACTAGTTTTTCATTTACAGCCAAAAACCTATAAAAATAGTCTGTTCTCGAATTCTCAGAAACCGCTAATGGTACAGACTAGAAATTTTTGTGGGATGTAGCCAAGGTCGGAGATCACGTCTGAAATGACTATACCGTACTAGGCCTTTTGGGCCAGTAGTTTCTGAGACTGCCCAGAGGTCAGTGGAAAGTATTCTGGGGTCATTGTGTGCACAGTTAAAAAAAAAAAAGATAGAATTGAGCTACAGTCTTGGTACATTTATGGAACTTCATATGCTATGCTTGGCTACCACGTATGAATGGCCTTGACCCAAACCTCGAGGTCACAACCAAGGTCAGAATCAAAATTTGCTTGTTTTTATGTACTGAGGCCACATGCAGAAGACGGATGACATTGTCATGTGGTGAGTTAGTGAAATTGCTAGCGGTATTTTCGTTTTTAGTTACTACTACTACTACTGCTACTACTACCATTAATATTATTATTATTATTATTATTATTATTATTATTATTACCATCATCATCATCATCATCATCATCATTATTATTATAATTATTTTAGCGCTTGCGTTTTGTGAAGTTCTTACTCTTCCTGTTACTTCTGGTATAATGAGAAAGTTGTTAACATTCATCAAGTTTTTGGCAACTAGAAAAGAAGCCTTTGATGGCATCCACACTACACAAGATGCAGTAAAGAACCAAAAGTTGCTCCAGATTACAGAAATATTCATTACATCCATGTACTGTGCTGAGCGTTGTTTTACTCTGAACATCTATATAGAATTTTATTTATCTTAAGAGAGACTGTAGAACTGGAGAAATTAGATATAGCCTTTGTGTGTGTGTGTGTGTGTGTGTGTGTGTGTGTGTGTGTGTGTGTGTGTGTGTGTGTGTGTGTGATACTGGCATTGGCTTGAGCTACACGTCTTATTGTGATAGCTGGGATACAATTCAGCTTTTGCCAGAGAGAACAATAATGATAAACCGGTTACCCTTTTTCTTGTGCTGACTTTTTGTAGGTAATGAGTATATATCATCGCCTTAACTCTTCGCTCACCATCCACTCACTCGATGTAGTGCTGCTCTTGGGTGTCTGGCCTTTCCTCTCCATCCTTCTTTCCTTCCATTCTCTTCTGTCTTTCTTTCCTTCATTCTTTCCTTGTCCTTCTGCCTACGGGTGACATTACACTCCCTCTTCTCTCTTTCTTTCCTTCATTCTTTCCTCTTCCTTCAGCCTGTGGGTGACACTACACTGAGAGACAAGCCAAATGGTTTCCTGTACACAAGGAAAGCATTTATTACGCTGGGTGGTAACCATATAACCAGATTTTGGCGCCTGGTGGTTTTTGTGGGTAATTATTGTGCTCCAATCGGATTGAGCCGGTGAAGGTTTATATCCAAGGGGTGGTTGGGGTTGATTGCTCATGTAATGCCACTCAGGGATGAGTGAGGCTGGTCACTCCTGTCTTAAATGTCGGGACCAACTGCCTAGCCCCGGGCTCCTACGCTCCTCATGGAGCAATGTAGGATTGGATGATGGATGGATGGATGGAACTCTTTCAGCCAGGGAAGGCTTTTTTCTTTTTTGTCTTATTCTTCTTTGACCCTTTCGTACAGCTTAGGAGAGATTGTACGAAACGGATTATATACGTTCTTGAAGTGAAGGCGTTAACCTGTAGACCAATCCTTCCTTCCGGCTGTGGAGTGACATTTTCTTACTCGTTTTTTCACATGACTTACACATATTATTTTATTTTTATTTTTCCCTCGTTGCTTAAAACTTAGGTTATTAATTGTATGCAGCTTTCTTTGAAGTCACATTATTGGTATGCTTTCGTTGGGCTCTAAAACTTGCTGGTATATTTGTAAAACACTCAGACTGATCTTATATATACCAGGAAATATTAATCATCAGTCGTATAAAAGGCATAAGGTTGCTCTCACAGTCCCTTTGTTGCACAGCACTGAAGATACTCCCCAACATGGTAAGCTTGTGTGGAGAGGGGTGAAATTTACTGAGGACTCCCTGGTAATAGTTCTGATTATGGTTATAATAATGGTTAGTGTACAGTCACTGCCGAAGATGAGTGTGGAACTGGAAACACACCAGTGAAGGATTTAATTTTCTAATATTTTAACCCTCTCGTGATCGGGACAGCAGTAGTATACTATTCCGATTACTTCCAGACCACTTTATTCTGCTAAAAGCGAGTATAGGAGTCCAAGATTAGTAAAGGCTCATGTCCTATCAATTCCTAAAGCGACTCTGAAAGCGAACACAAAGAATGAAGTTTCGATACGCAGCATATTAACAAACCCCAGCGACTGTGGGAGTGGATCGAAGGTCCCATCAGTATTGTACGGAATCATATAATTGTTCCAAGAGTCTCCCTCCTGGATAATCAGCTCTGCAGTAAATGTTTCCTGAATCCGATTTGGCAGTAACTTCTGCTTTCCATTAACGCTAAAAGGGACATCAAAGAGAAAAGTAAAACGGGTAGATCCTCTTTTCTATTAGATATGTAATTCCGTTGTAACAATCGACGGAACTGACATATTTAACCATTTCACTCTGATTCACATTTTTTTGTCATATTATTCGTGCTAATTTAAGAGATTGTATTACGTATAAAGGGGTTTTATTATAAAGTGGAGAAACTAGGGGCATCCGTCATTATACTGTTCATTGCAAGACATCTTTCCCAAGCTTACTGGAGGCTTCTGGTCAGCAAGAGTAAACTGTAAAAGGACGTCATCGTACTGAAGGGGTTGAATCATAGTATGTGCTTCCAATCTGCACTGCTTCTTCGAGAGATTGGGGTAAACAATATAATTATGGTATCCTTTAGACTACACCATAGAAACTCCTTTGTAATGCATAAGACATTTTTCTCATCGATCACAATCATGTAACAAGAAAGCGAGTTGGCTAGCACTGGGAATAGAGCTACCATTTAGAGATACATTTCGTCGAAGATGAGGGAAGGACCTTAGTCTGTGTGGGCATTAGTTTAACCCTTCAGTCCAACTTTGTGTTCTTTACTTTATTCATGTAATCTCCAAGGGACCTTGTTCACTGCGATACAGATGTCTACAACTTGAGAAGTTAGGTATAGCCTTCAGTAGCCTAACTCCATTACAAGATATCTGTCCTTAAGTTAACTAAAACATATTAGCTAAACACGCCATCAGATTGAAGGGATTACGGGCGTTCCAAAATTGTGAAATAAAGTGGAGTGAATCTGCATTCTCCGTTTTGGGTACAGTGACTGGTGTTAGGCAGGGAGAAAAGTATGTTAAAAAAAGTTACCTGCACCACCAGGCACCAACTGTGTGGGTGGTGGCTGTGTGAGCGAGGCCTTTTCCTTGGCTGAAGTAAAAAGGAATTTTGACAGTGATGAATCTAGACCAGCCGAGGTCACGGAGGCTCTTGTGTGCGGCCACGTGAAGGAAGGTTGCTGGTTACCGCATTTGATTCAAAACTTCCACACAGTTCAACGGATTGTTACCTTGAGAAACGACGCTTGAGGCTTTTCATATGGGAAGGAGCCCTGTGCTTTCTCTGACATCGCCCGTCTTCTCTGAGGTTATTTTCATGGCATAATGAACGGTATATTTGCATTTCAGGCCTAAAATTTGTTCCAGTTTTTACCTGTTTAAAATGTTCAGTGCATTCATACACCGGCTCATACTGCCAGTAATATTAATCTGTTACAAAAAGTTGCTTCTCAAATTTCACTTTCGTTTTCTACACTTAATGGCTCTTAGGTGCAGTAGCTAGTCGGAGTGAAACTCATGCGGCTTGCATTCATCTATTCATATACCAAAGGGGCGGCTGGAGCTTTGTCAATTATGCAGTGCCACAAGATACGTGAACCAGCCACCTTCCTTTCACTCCTTCATAATAATAATATTTTATTTTCTATTTATTCATCCTGTTGACTGAGTATTTTATTCAGTGAAGAGGAAACATAATGCACCGAAGAGTTTAATGGATGTCTAAGATAGCTTGCAGATCGAAAACTTGATTTAAGGTGGAAAAAATTATCTGGAGAAAACATGGATGAAACAAAACCTACATCATCGAATTAAAAGAATAATATATTCAAAGCTAAGATAGTCTAGCTTCTAGCCACTATATCATACATTGGTACAATTGGACCAGGTGTGCCCGTTTTCTTCCTACTGTTTGTGTATTATTCAACAAAGAGTGTTCTGTTTATTACACTATGTGTGTTTGGATCAGAATAATTTTGATAAACGAACTTTATAGCCACTCTGCATAACTGCCATGATTTGATGTTGATTTTAACAAGCAGTTGATTTCATGTACAGTTATGTGGATATAGCCTTCTAGTTCCTTACGATATTATTGAGACCGTGAGCAGTGACCTTTTTTTTTTTTTTTTTTTTTTTAACAAATTTGGCCATCACCCTGAAGGGGCATTAGGCCAGCAAGAATCGATAATCATGAAAGCCAAAATAATGATATGAAATATTTGCATCTATTTCATACCAATATTAAGTTATTATTCATGATTATGAAACATAAGTAATAAAGAATACATCAGTATACATGGATAGTACCAGGACAAATACTTCCATCTATACATCATATGTAGACTCATTACTATTCTACTACAAAATAATCAAATACTTATCAAATTTATATATATATATATATATATATATATATATATATATATATATATATATATATATATACAAAAAAAAATAAGAAAAATAAAAATAAATAAATAAATAAAAAATAAAAAATAAAAAAAATAAAAAACAATCAAATTTACTGGTCCTGAACAAAAGAAAAAAAAATACACATTTATATAAATGTAACCTCCTCCTGCAGTTCACAAATATATAAAAGTGTATTGACGTATTTACATATGTACAAAAACCATATCCCTATAAAAAAAAAAAAAAAAAAAAAAAAGATATATATAATAAATAAGGAAACCACAACCAAGTTCATATAATAAATCACAACTCTCTGAGTAATCTGGTCTCTTTCAGGAAAGTCATCAATTTATTAGTCACACCAACGTCCCCATCACCCAAGATAGAATCAAGTGTGAAAGGAAGCGCATTTGTCCTACAGTAGGCAGCCAGAGAGGTACGTTCCCCAGCATACCTACTGCAGTACAAAAGGATGTGACTAATAGATAACACCGCGTCACAGGTTGTACAACGCGGTGGAAAGTGACCTTTGAAAAATACTGATGTTGTCATCGGAGCCAAATACACTTTTCATAGTATTATAATACATCCTCATAAATGTTTGACTAAAGTGTATTGATACTATTGTTCGTAACGTAACTGTACAAACGAGCTTAAGGTCCCAGGGAGGTCCTGTTTATATAATTCTTTCTGCAACCAGACGCATTTACTAAGCCTAAGATAGCACTCAGCTATTAAAGGAGATAATAAAGGCTATATCTAAACCCCACAGTTTAAAAAGCTTTTCCTTAGCTGAGTAAAATCGAGTGGATATAACAGGAATATATTATAAAATTCATCCTTGGCCTGAAGGAATTAACAGCAAGAAAATAGGTTTGAATCTTTCATGAACACTAGAAATCTATGACTCACTCTCAGCTGAATAGAAGCGACCACCGTTAGCTGGAATAAATATTAGAGTTGTTCCAATAATGAGTTAATGGTGCCAGTATTAACACTCTCAGGCTTATGCATACAATCAGGTAATGAGTTAATGGTACCAGTATTAACACTCTCAGGCTCCTATACACACCATCAGGTAATGAGTTAATGGTACCAGTATTAACACTCTCAGGCTCCTATACACACAATCAGGTAATGAGTTAATGGTGCCAGTATTAACACTCTCAGGCTCCTATACACACAATCAGGTAATGAGTTAATGGTGCCAGTATTAACACTCTCAGGCTCCTATACACACAATCAGGTAATGAGTTAATGGTGCCAGTATTAACACTCTCAGGCTCCTGTACACACAATCAGGTAATGAGTTAATGGTGCCAGTATTAACACTCTCAGGCTCCTGTACACACAATCAGGCAATTAATACTCTCAGGGTCCAATACATACTACCAGGTAAGAAAAAATTGTCTTCCGTTTGTTGAAATGAAATACTAGAGTTATCCCGATCATGAGAGGGTTAACTCAGAACCTCAGACTTGTAAAGAAGTAATTACCAGCGAGCAAGCGACATTTACTCTCAGTTAAGTTTGAAAATGATCGCACTGTCCGACCCGACCGTCAAGCTATGCACAAGCTAATAACTTCACTCCTATGTGAAGCAGAGTTGAAATTCTTTTTGCATGTGATACTTTCATTCAATAAATTTTGTTATCAACTAAAAACTCACCCATAAAGGGGTAGGAACTCATTGGAATCAAGAGTTTTCCAAGGGGGTGTTCGGGTCTAATCAGTGAACGCCGCAGTTACGAAGAAAAAAAAAAAAAAAAAAAAGATTTTCCGTCGTAATGCTGTGTTTTTAGCATCAACTCTAGCAATTAAATATCGGAGATTCCGCCTACAATTTTATATCAGAGGGAAATTGTGATAACATGGCGCTCGCTCGCTCGTCACAAGCTCACACAGAGCACTTTACTCGTTTACTACTGGAACGAATAATTTGAATCAGGGACAACTAATTCATTTGTTATTTTTGTTGTTGTTGCTGTTGATGATGATGATGATGATAGTATTATGGTTAATATTGCTGTTGTTATTGTTATTGTTTCTGGTGGTGATAATGTTTGCTCTTACTGTTGTTGCTGTTATAAATATTACACCCGTCGGAAAGTGTGAATGGGGTAGGTTTCCATCAGTCTGGTGTCTGTTATTCCATCTGCCATTCTGTCTGCCTATTTGTCTGTTAGCAGGATTAGGGGACAATACTGACGAGTTTTTTAAAAAATCGAATTATATATTGATGACCATGAGAGGAACTGGTGCATAATATACGGCAGAAAAAGAGGCAAGGCAAACCCAAACATTCTGATCCGATCTCGACCAAACTTGGTGGAATGGTCGAGGAAAAGACAATGGTGATACGGTTTCATTTTGAGTGAAAATGGTCGGAGACAAAGGCCATCAGACAAGGTCAAATGTTCGGCTCTTCAACTCAGGTAGTTTGAATTCGATTTGATACGGAATTTGTTCGTAAGGTTATGGCTTAACCAAGGATGAAATTATTCAGGTTTCAGAACAGTTGGTCAAAAAACAAGGTCACAGAGGGTTGTCAGCTTAAGCAATTTTGGTCTGATTTCGGCCAAACTTGGTGGATGGATTGACGGTGAGGTAAGGACGAAGCTCTTCGATTTTAGTAAAATCAGTCAGAGGTCATGGTCGCAAAGCAGGGTCATAGGCTCGGCGTTAAGCGGATTATTGGATGCGGGTGTTGCAACTTTCTGAGTGTCCCTTCTTGTAGTCGTTTGTGGTGTTATTGATGTAACTGTTATTGTTTTTCATGTTGCTGGTAGTTTTGATGTTTTTGTTATTGTCAGAATTATCGTTTGTGTTTTATTGTTACTGTCGTTTCTGCATCCTTTATTATTAGGCGTAGTATTTGAGGTCTTGTTAAAAAGTTGATTTCTGTTGCGATTCTTGTTCTTTCTGTTATTATACTTCCTTATGTTGCATATATTGTTACTATTCTGGGTATTGCATCTGCTGGTGTGGCTGGTGTGGCTTTTTTTTTGGCTCAGAATTAAAACAGGAATTCGAGCTTGTTGAAGGGTGAGAAAATCAATGTAGTAACTCGAAAGGTAGACAGGTCATTTACAACGGAGGTATTGATGTTGGGAGAGAGAGAGAGAGAGAGAGAGAGAGAATGTTTACATTATAAGCGCAGAGAGTAGGGTAACGGGAGGGTGGCTGGGGGGAGAGAGAATAGGTAAGTAAGTAAGGTCTGGGGAGGGAAGGAGGGAGGTAGGGAGGGAAAGGGAAATGATCGAAAGGAAAGGAGGGAAAATGGAAGAGACGAGAAAGCCTAAGTGTAGAAGAGAGAAGAAGTAGGGTGTGGGGACGGGACGAGAGAGAGAGAGAGAGAGAGAGGAGGAAGGGGGGGCGGCGAGGAAAAAAAAGTGAGAGAATATTTAAAGCAACGAAAGAAGCCAAGGAGGAGACCAAAAGAAAAAAACAACAACAGGGGTCAGGTAAATGTCAGGCTGAAATCAAAGGCAGAGCTGCAGTGCCGTGTAGACTATCTGTAGTCTGTATATATATTCGTCTCTCTCTCTCTCTCTCTCTCTCTCTCTCTCTAGAATATTCAGACGGTTGTGGGAGGAAGCTGAAAACTCTATGGTATTTTGGCCACTAAGCTCCACTATGTTCACCTAATTAGTTCTACTTGTGGTCATCACGGGTGCACTTTAGCAACTTAAAACTACACAAGATAACCCTCTTAGACACATATGGAACCCTCTAGATGGTTCTCCCTTAATTTCAACAGCGGACAGACTGGAGAGACCGACCCTTACTTTTAAAAGTTAATATTAGACTTTTCCCGCTCAGTCGGCTTTACTGGGTTAAGATTCAGACGAACTCATTTCCTTAAACACCTCAAAGACGCTTATTCTATACCAAGTCCTTATTTATCCTTGTGTGTGTGTGTGTGTGTGTGTGTGTGTGTGTGTGTGGAGAGGGAGAACAGGAGATGAGACTTTCCACACACAACAACAGCTCTCAAGAGGTTTGCATAAAAGATTTCCTTCGCCTCATCAACTCACCACCTTTCTGGGACGCTTCTGTATCCCTCGTTGAACACAGTATCGTATTTTCGCTGGCTGAGGTTTTGCAGCATTTCCTCCTAATCGGTTGACAGTCTGTTGCGTATTACACTTTTATGTTATTTCACTTCTCATTTTTATCTGTTCACCTTTAGTACAGCGAGTTGCTTCTACTTGACAAATTTATTTCGCTTTAGGGAAACAATTGATATTGGAGTTAAAGGAGATCGTTTCTTAGTACAGTACTTCACAGCGAGAGGTTTCGCTAAAGTTGTATATAATCACATGGAGATAAGAACAAAATGAAAAGTAAGTTATTGGATTGAAAGAGTTGAATAATCAAAGAGTACGGTAACATAATACACGAGGACATTATCAAGCAATGTGCAGAAATATACTTTTAAGGAAGTTGTTCTAGAAATCCTTCTAATCTGACGGGAATACAAACCAGTGTTGGGATAATCCTCTCGTCTATCCTTGTTACACTGATCACAAATCTTATGATAGTTTTATTCGTACATGCAACTTTGACTATGCACACACATCTGATTTTGTTTAACTCAATTTTGTACTGCAACAGATAGCCGAAAATATGAGTTTCTTCACTGACACAATGTCTTTTTTTTTTCTTTTCTGGACTCCGTTCCTGTTTTGTCTCCACTCTCTTCTGTGACTCCTCAGATCGATGACGTACTTGTTCTTCTTTCTACCTGGGACGATTTTGTTGAGTGTGGAAGAAAATAACACTTTTATAGAGACAGGGTTAAAAATACTCTGCATTAACATCACTGTAATTTGATATCTCAACCTTACCTGAAGAAAATCATCAGAAATTACTATGAATACAAGTGACTATATACCATAGGACTGAAGGCTTTACAAAAGTGATACATGAGAATCGAGGTATCTCGAACTGGTTCGATTTCATTGTTATTTCACATTAAATGGCTGGGTTGAAGAATAAATACAGAAAAACAGAGAGAGAGAGAGAGAGAGAGAGAGGTGCAGGAAGTCTGATCCGTTAGGTAACTCTATTGGAGCCAGCCAGGATGGAAAATGGGATATGACGGTAGGGGAAGCGACATCTACGTATTTGGCAACCAGGTCACTGCGATGACGCTGTTATATTCCTGCTGTGTAAGACGATTTTGGGTAACGGGATACTTTTGGGAAGGAAAATGCTAGAGAGGTGGCAGAGTGGGTAGAGAAATAGTGATGTCTCAAGTAATACGAGATTGTTTCCAGGCAAAAATTAAAAAATCTAGCATGTATTCATTACTAACGACTATTAAAGTATCTAATTGGTGATAAAAGGAAGTCTGAGTCACGAAGAAGGACTATTGGTCCAAAAAGAACAGGTTAGTAAGTCTATGACCAGATTTGGACACATTAAGAAATCAGGACTAGCGGTCTTTGGCCACCTGAATTATTGTGACATTGTAGAGCAAGCATTAGTTTGAGGTAGGACGTCATCGTGGTGAAGCTGATGAACACCGTCAGTGAGTTTGTGTTTGATGAAGCATACTGAATAATTGTTGAATCCTAGATTGGTGCACACGTCCACCAGTGACTGCATGACGAGGATACACTACCAATACGATAAACCAACAGCACACCGCAATATAAGGATGGAAAAATAGTATGTTTGGTCTCCTTTATCCACAATAATCTGATCTGATACAGTTAGCTTCCTTTTTGTCGTATTGTGGAACTTTAGAATAATAAGTGCAAGAATTTTATGGGAACCAGTTTAATTTTTCTTTCCTCATTCTCGCGTTAGTTTAAACTTTGAGTGTTCGGTATGACAGCTGTCGCCCACAACTTTCCATAATCCTCAACATTTTTGCACTATTCAGCTTGCTTCAGAGCGCTCACTCTGAAACCATAAACAGTCCCTCCTGGTTACCGAACTTAAGATATTACTTTTGTTTTAGTTCATTGATCAGGCGGAACTTTAGTGGTTTCACACACACACACACACACACACACACACACACACACACACACACACACACACACACACACACACACACACACACACACACACACACACACAAAGTAAAAACCACTGGGTCACCGGCACCGGTATGTCATACTAAATTTCACCAGAGTAACTGAGAAATAAGTACCGAGTACTAGTACCTGTAACGCACTTTTTTAGTAGCGTACTCACGATTTCAAGACTTCAGTTCAGTACCGCCTGTTTGCCAGCTTTACTTCAGATCCACCTATTCAGACCGGGGACGTCTTATTCCTTCTGCTCTTGCTCTTCCCTGACAGTTATATTCAGCCAAAGATGTACATTTAGAACAGGAAAATTAAGACAATTTTTACAGTCCATTTAGGAAGAAAGGCCTTTCATAAATTAAACAGGATCGTCTGGTAGCAGCAGCAATGATATACTCGTAACAAAGGACATACCTGTTCTAGTGGTGAATACTGTATGTTGCATTAAATGTTTCCTAGTTCTGAGCAGCATAGACTACCTCGCAAGATAGTGTAGACCGGATGTAATGAAATATTAATTTATAAAAATGTAAACTCTTTCTGGCCGATGACACGTTTTTGTATTGCTCTAACCAACACCAGGCTGTTTTATTCAGCCTAGAAGAAGCCTTTGCTCACCGCGTACTAGGGAGATTAAAGAGTTATATCTAATCTCATGTGTTTGAAAAGTTCGTCCAGATTTTATCCCTTCACTCCGATGAACTATTTATCTTCCAAAAGCAGTGTGATTTTCAGTTTAAAAAAAGGATTTCTGTTAACGAAATAATTAATAAAGACTACACCTGGCCTCTTTAGCTTGAAGTGAATAAAATCGCCAGTAAATACTAAGAATTGAGCAAAAATGTGTCGTAGAATTAAATGAGTAAATAAAATCGTTCGGTGATAGCAGGAATAAAATATCGTAGATGTTACCGCAGTGGAGGTTCGCGTTTATACGGGGCTGTATATTGCATCTGCAGCAGCCTGGTAGTGTAATGGTTTAGGACGTCAGTCAAGGAGTCATATGCGTAAATTTGACTGTCCATGAGTTTGAGTTTTTTCCATCTTACGAGTATAATATCACTGCCAGAGGTGTAGGTCGGTCGTTTACTCTTGAATATTCTGGACTACTTCAAACTAGTTTCAGGCTCTTCCTCCTTCAACAGGGTTAAACTATATATTTTACTGTTAACATATTCGCTACTATGACGTCCTATGTCCTATGTTAGTTTACATATGTTAACAAATACTGCTCATGCTGAATGGGTTACTGAAGGCTGTACCTAACAGGACATCTTCGAAAAAATCTCTCAGAGGCAGAATATAATCGTCTGAAAATAGCAAGAATAAAATATGAAAGTCGTCCAGTGTACTGGTATTTGTAGGCAGTACTTTTTGTGGGAGGGAGGCAATAGGATACTTCACGATTCTTTTGCATATCCGAATTAGGTGGAACGTTGCAGTTCAAGTCTCTCTAGATCACCTACCCTCCTGTGAGCCGTTGTTTCTGCTCCATCTTTACCTCAAGTGTGGCTGGAGAGAAGGTGTGCACAGGGTTAACTTCCTCACAGCGGTTGGTGCACTTTAGTAGTTTATGCAGGCTAATACCAGAATACTGAACTAACAGAAGTCCTAATAGACGACGGTCTGAAGCAGTACCTCCAGTAATCTCTTCTCTGTTAATGGTATGTATAGGGAGCTTATTCAGGCTAACACCAGATGATTTTGGTCTGAAGAAATCATAAAGTTAGAGGGTTAGGATGTAGTTCGAAGCTTTGCTAGAATGCCTAAGGAATAGCACCTGATGGCAATGTTACTCGTGACGTCTAGAATTCCTATGAACTACCAGCAACAGATCCTTCACGAAATCTCCTACGCCAACGAGAATACGGTCCTCTGTCGGGGTACCGTTCATGAGCACTTATATCCTAGTTTTCTTGGTGAGATTTGTTTTCCATTACAAATCTCTCACTACACGAGATTTCCCTAAAACTGAATGTAATCGACTATTGGTAGAAACAGCAAATAAAAAATATTTATAGCGAGGAGAAAACTAACAAAATCAGAGTACATATTATCATCGCCTCTGTCCTCTTCAAACAAGGATAAAATAAAGTTTTCAAATTGAGGATTACTCGAAGAATGTTTAAAATGACAAGCGCACACATTCGTCTCCGGAGTGTGTGTGCCAACCCTCCATCCATCTGTGCTTCCACAGGCACCTGTTTCGCCACTGACAAATATTCCCCCGTGAACCTGTTTACCCCATGGACCTACTATTTACCCCCGTGAACCTGTTTACCCCATGGACCTACTATTTTCCCCCGTGAACCTGTTTACCCCATGGACCTACTATTTACCCCCGTGAACCTGTTTACCCCATGGACCTACTATTTACCCCCGTGAACCTGTTTACCCCATGGACCTACTATTTACCCCCGTGAACCTGTTTTCCCCATGAACCTACTATTTTCCCCCGTGAACCTGTTTACCCCATGGACCTACTATTTTCCCCCGTGAACCTGTTTACCCCATGGACCTACTATTTTCCCCCGTGAACCTGTTTTCCCCATGGACCAATTATTTTCCCGTATGGACCTGTTTTATTCTTCAGGGACCTGTTTTCGCCATGCCTGTTATTTTCACTTATGGACTTATTTTCCGTATGGACGTATTTTTCCTTCATGGACATATTACTCCCCACTGGACCTTTTCCTTTTCATACCTATTTTCCACATGTACATACCATATGAAGCCACCTTCCACATAGACCTACTCTCCACCATGGGCCTAATTTTCACATCAACCTCTTTTTCCTCCATGAACTAATATTTCCTTCTAGGACTTAGTTTTCCACCTTGGACCTATATCCCCATGGACCTATTTTCCCCATGTACCTATATTCCCCATGGACCTATTTTTCCCTATGAACATATCAGCTTGGACCTGTTTTTCCTGCAGACCCATTTTCCACCGTGAACCTATTTTCTCCAGCTACCTGTATCTCTATGGATCTGTACTGTATTCCTCATTGAGCCTGTTTTTCCTATGGACCTATTTTCCCCATTGAACCTCGCTTTGTCCCAGTGCCCTTATGTTCCCTCAAGGACCTATTTTCCGATATGTACCTACTCTGAACATGGACCTATTCCCCACGGGCGTATTTCACCCCCACCCACCCACCCACATACCCACAGCCTCACCGTGTAGTCTGTCTCAGAGGTAGGACGACGACTCAGTAAGGTTCCACGCACGGACATACACAGTCACAGCAGATTTAATGGTATTTATTCAGTCGTCTCAGCATTTTTGCTAAAAGAGTATACGGATATTCCAACCCAAGTTTCACTTCTTTCTCTCCGAGTGCTAAGAATTCTCTCTCTCTCTCTCTCTCTCTCTCTCTCTCTCTCTCTCTCTCTCTCTCTCTCTCTCTCTCTCTCTCTCTCTCATAATAGGTATAATGTTTATAGAAAATACTGGTAAAATGAGTTTCCGAGTTCCATTACTATAGTTTCCCCTCCTACCAGTCTCCCCGTTTTCCCTTCGGTATCACCTCTCTCCTAATTTTCCTTCTCCTCTTTCCTTCATTATCCCTCCCTCCCATCTGTATCTTCCATCTTTTTTCACCTCTCTTCTCGCTCCATCTTACATTTTGCTCTAACTCTTTCCTGTCTTCCCTTTTCCCTCTTCACATTTCCCTCACTCTCACCTCTCCCCTTACTTTTCTTTGCTTCCAGCTCTCTTCGTGCTCCTTTTTTTATTTTAATTATTCTTTAGTTTTAGTTTGTTTTCCTTTTCTACTTACATTTCCTTCTCCTTCACCTGTCTCTTCAGTCTCTCTTCCTCTCTTATGTTTTTTCCCTAACACCAGGACCTTGATTCTCCTTTCATTCCTTTCTCTTCTTATTTTCGTTTCTTCCTTCTTACTTTTCCTTCCCATCATCTCTGTCTCCTCACTCACCTTCCCTTCTACTCTCTCTGCTCACCTTTCCTTCAGTCTCTCTCTTCACATTCCTTCCCTTTATCCTATCTCCTTATCTTCCTTTATTCCCACCTCGCTGCTCGGTTCCCTCCCTTTCCCACCTTTCTCCCATATCTTTTCCTTCCCTTCTCTCCCCAGCTTTTCTTCTTTTCTCACCTGTTTTCTTTCCCTTTGTTCCATTAAACCTCTCTCCTTACTTCTTTTCCTCCCTTCTTCTCTCCTCACTTAATTTCCTTATACTTCTCTAATGACATTTCCTTCCCTTTCATCCTTATTTCTCTTCATTTTAGCTCTCTCCTTACGTTACCTCTCTATCCTCGTCTCTTTTCACCTTCCATAAGTTCCAGAGCCGCCTAACATACTCCCCTCTCTTTCCCTCCTCACTTTACCTTCCATGACGCGTCTGTCGTAACTATCCTTCTATTTCAACTCCTTCCTTCTTTCCCTTCTCTTTCTTACCTTCCCATCTTCTCTCGTCTTATTCTTCTACCCATCCCTGTTCACTCCTCAAACTCTTTTTCCTTCCCACCTCTCACCTTGCTTCTGCCCTCTCCTTTAATCCTCTTTACCCACTTACCTCTCTCTCTCTCTCTCTCTCTCTCTCTGATAATGGGTATATTATTTATAGTAAGCACCGCTCAAATGAGTTCCCGAGTTCCATTAGCATAGTTTGCCTTCCTACCACTGTCCCCATTTTCCCTTCCCTGTCACCTCTCTCCTCATTTCCTACCTCTCTATCCTTACTTTTCCTTGCCTCTCACCTGTCTTTTCCATCCTTTTTCACCTCTCTTTTCTCTCCAGCTTATATTTTGTTCTAACATTTCCTCGCCTTCCATTTCTCTTTTCACGTTTCCCTCCTTCTCACCTTTCTTCTTACGTTCCTTTGCTTCCAGCTTTCTCTGTGCTCTATTTCATTCACTCCTTCCTTCCTCTCTCTTCATTGCCTCTTCCTTTTCCTCTCTAATGGCATTTCTTTCCATTTCCTCTTCATTTTCCTTCTGTACTTTCTCTTTTCTCACCTTCATTCTATTCCACCCCTTCCAAAAGTATCCTTCCAGTCCCTCTTCACCATTTTTTTTTTCATTATACGCCTCTCCTCTTTATCCTTCTCTTCTACTGTACCTTCTCTTCAATTTTCCTGCTCTCATTCTGCCTTCCCTTCCCACCTCTCCCTTCTCTTTGAACCCTTTTCACCCTTTTACCACCTCTCTCTCTCTCTCTCTCTCTCTCTCTCTCATATATATATATATATATATATATATATATATATATATATATATATATATATATATATATATATATATATATATATATATAGGGAGAGAGAGAGAGAGAGAGAGAGAGAATTTCAAATGAACAAAAATACTGATGATCGTTTCAAACCGCTTTACAACAGCAGACGCCTAAAGTGTAATAAAATCGCTTGGTGAGAGGTAGCATGAAATGGTACAAAATTACGGTCATTGTGAAGGAAGGATAAGAGACAGACTGACAGGAAGGACAAAGATAGAGAAAATCGAACAACTGCAGCGAAAACCATAGCCTACTGTTAGTTAGGTTGGTTTTTCGAAGAAACTGATCTCGGAAAACAAATTATACTCAAAGTATCCTACTAAAAAACAAATATTAATTACGAAAGGAAAAATTGCCGCATACTGTAACTGTTTCTGCAGAACGGACACGAAAGGGACATTCAATCTTCTCAGGTCTCCCTAGTTCTTCCTGGAAAAAGAAATCAAAGTTACGACAGCAGATTCTCGTGAATATGTTCGAGCATCTCACCTCAGGGTTCCGGGGCCTTGAATGATGTGTAAATGATAGTCTGGCCTGTTTCACTGGGTTTGGTGTTGACAGCTTTCTCACTTTCATACTTTGTTTCCTTGTTTCTTGAACCTTCCTCATTCTTTTTTGACGGGAAAAAAGGGAACCTGGGTGATGAATGGTCATTTCTCCATAGAGCATTCGTGGAAAAAAATGTTTTTTTTTACTTCACCTTAGTGTGATTGCGTTGTACACTATATTCATCAATCATCATCAACACCACATCTTTATTTGTTTTAAGCAACTCGTAAGTTCTTGATTATTTTAAGTTTAGTATTCTTGCACTGTACTCGTCAGACATCTTTACTGTGTTTGTCTTTTAATCCGGTGAGCTATTTCATTTCCTTTCTTTTCTTTGTTAGCTTATTCCTCCTCCTACCTGACATATATATTCTGCACAGGGAAGTCCTCTCATGTTAAAGGAGTCACTAAGATCATGAACAATCCTATCCATTGCTAAAAGTATCTCCTGAGCTCAGTTTTGTTCACCTGGCAGCAGCGAGAATAACATAAAAGACATCACTGTAGTGAAGGGTGTAGGGACATCTCTGTGAAGTGGTCAGAAACAAGTCCTATTGGCACTTTTACTGTGGGAGGCCTTTCCTGAGCTGAACAAAATCGTCCTTCATTATCAGGGCCACAGTATTGACGTTATCGTATTGAGGGGTTAAGCTCCTTCAACCCGCGGACGTCTTTCACTTTACTTACGTGAGAGAAAAAAGATGGAGAGTTTTGTGGGAGGAGGAGGAGCAGGATGATGATGATGGTGGTGATATGGAGGAGGAAGATGAAGAAGAAACAAAAGAGAAACGGGTATAGGAGGAATAGAAAAAAAAAGATGAGAAAAGGGAGGAGGAAGAGGAGAAATGGAAGAGAAGGAGGAGTAGGAAGAGGAGGGAAAGGAGGAGGAGAAGAAGGAAGAGAGGGGAAAGGAAAGGAGGAAGAGTAGAAGGATGAGGAGAGAGAGGGAGAGAAGGGGGAGTCGAAAGAAGAGGAAGAGGAAAAGGAGGAGGAGGAGCAGGAGGAGGAAGACAAAGTGAATGGGGAGGAGGGGGTGTAATGGGTTGGAAAACGAGGAGGAAAAGCTAAGAAGATTTGTAGGGATGGAAGGAGACATAAGTAGAGGTTAGGATAGGTAAGGTCAGGTTTATATGTGGTAGGCTGGTTAGATTAGTTTGGGTTAGGTTGGGATGCAGCAGGTCAGGTTAGGTTTGGCGAGGTGACGTCAGGTTAGGATGCAAGAGATTCAGTTAGTTTTGGTGAGGTTAGGTCAGTCAAGGATGCAGTAGGTTAGGTTAGATTAGGTTATGTTTGGATAGACTAGGTTTGATTTCATTAGGTTAGATTATTAATATACAGTAGGTTTGTTTGGTTAGATCTGGTTAGTTTAGGTGAGGATTGGTTTGGCATGATCTCGTTAACTAAGGAGAATAATGAGTTGGACTGGGTTATCTTAACTTAGACTAAAGTATGTAGAATTAGGGTAAATAAGTTAATTTTGGCTAGCTTGGGTTAGGTTAGGTTTAGTAATGATGCCAATTAATAATGACCCTGGTCCCATGTGGTCTTCGGTCAGCCTAATCAAGCATGTCTTTGTGTTTCACTGTAGCTATTCCCATATATCATTTAACAGATGTAAGACCTTTCGAGCTGCCAGGGTTAATATATCGTATTTAAACTCATCATTCTCAAATATCTTTACTATATCTATACCTACAGGACATTAGTAACATGCCTTGGAATGTTCACCTGTTCAGTGCGATGACGTACATTTAACGTTCCAGTACCAGTGCGCATATTCAGATAAGGGAACACCTGTCTTAAGAGAGAGTTAGGTATAGACGCAATAATCCTATCCACTGATGGATATCATTCCGAAAATGAATATCAATTAATGGATGTAGCAAGACTAAATTTAAGAGGCAATCGTAGTGATGCAGTCAACGCGCTGCGTGCCAAATTAAGCTCTTAGAATGAAGCGTCAGAGAGTACGTAGACGTGTAGTGGTAGTTGTAGCCTAATTATTATTTGAAATGTGAATCCAGTGGAATATCAACTGAAGCTGTCCGCCTGCAGTCCATCCTCATCCTTCTAGGGTGTTAGGAGGGAAGTGGGGGACGTTTGTATAACCGGGTAGTAAAGCCACCCAATTATTTCGGTGCCATCATGTGAAGGCGTCCCTCTCCAGCACCCCTTTCAGACGTGCGGTAGACAGCTATGGCGTCATCCAAAAGGATGGTGTGTCTGTCTCCCCTCCACCTATCGTGGCGTAAACACTTGATTCACTTCTTCAGTCAGATAGCGTATTTTACTGGTGTACTTGTTTCTATCAAAATGATAATTCGAAATCAAGTGCATGTCAACGATGACATGCATGTTGCCTTGTGAAAGACCACTCCACAATTTCATCTTATTCAAGCCAAACAGCAACAACAAGTTTCTCATTGAAATGAACTTTGGAGCAGACTTAAAGTTTTTTGTTTTGTTTAATTTGCTGAAGTTGGATGTATTTCATTTTTTCGAATGGCCATTAGTTTTTGCATGAAAAAGAGTGAGAAGCATAATTCATTGTAAAGACTGTTTTATACTTTGTGATATACTACGTGAGGTAGTTTTCAATAAAATAATGTATATTCATTGCATGCAAAATGCTACGATTGTGCTCATGTGCATTTTTGTAGGGAAACGGTTCATAGCGTTCACCAGATTCTCGAAGGGGTCCGTGACTCAAAAAGAGATAAGAACCACTGATCTAATTCCATGTACACTCGAAAACAGTTATTTTTCCCCCTTATTAGCTGGAGTCGTGGCCAGTGAGTGACCAGCCGTTCAAGCACCCCACATCCAAAGCCACAACCCCAAGACCAGTGTAAGCATTGTTGGACAATTGTGAGGCGACCCTGGCGATGTTACAGTGTGTCATGATTGTTGTTATAGACTGTCAGAACCAGTGGGGGTAAATATATAAAGGTATTCAACGTTGGGTCTGGTTAGTACTTGGATGGGTGACCGCCTGGGAACACCAGATGCTGTTGGCATCCCTACGTGTCAAGTGGGGTTGGCGGAGGATTAGTGCCCCTCCCTGTAAATCAATTAACTCTAAGCCGTTGGCCACCCCGTTTGGGATACATGGCGTCTGGCAATGAATGAATGAATGAAATTTGCCATTTTCAGAGACATTAATTGAAGATTGAAAATCCCTCATTATAAAAAAAATTAATGAAGGCTATTTGTAACCTGTCTAATTCGAAAACTCTTTCCGATCGTGAATAATGCTGTGTCCGAATGGCAGGAGTTAAATATGAATGACGTCATCACAGTAAAAGAATAATGAGCTTGCTGACCTACGAGGATACTGCCCATAGACAAGTAATGGACAGAGATGAAGCAGCGTCTGCCAGTCAGTGACCCGTCCAGTTACTGTAAACACACTCCTCTGATATCCCTGGCTGGTTTAACATTTGCCTGCTGCGGTTTTTCCCGAGCTGATTAGGATGATTTGATGTTCACCGGAATACGAGTAAGCATTACGTTATGATGTGAGGGATACCATGATCCTTCTTTCAGCCCTCTATCCACTTATGATAATAGTCATTATAGGGCTTTTCCTTTACCGTCGACACCCCACTACTCCTTGTTCACTAACCTTGAGTTCTGTATAAACTTGCTAACGACTTAGAGTAAGCTTTCACTCTCCCTCAGCTAAATAAAGGTATATGGCGAACACCTGACTAAATTACTTAAGTCGATCCCTTCTTACTGAAAGTAAAATTGCATCAGTGTTTCGTGCATCGTCCCTTCCAACCTAATAGAATGGAATAGAACAGATAAATAAATAATTATTGGCCTTATGATGGCCTGAAGTTATTCATTTAAGAGAAAGAGGTTGCCAACCATTCCTAACATCATACCACCCGCCCGCTCTCTCTCTCTCTCTCTCTCTCTCTCTCTCTCACACACACACACAGACATTGGTAATATCGTTCCCGGTGTTACTCTCCCTTTCTACCCGACTCTTAGATTATCCTCAGTTTTCAAAGTTCCCATATTGCTAAACTTCTTCCCCATCATTGCCACCAGCCTCTCAGTTTAAGGTTTTTATCGCTTCCTCAACTTTTTTCTCAATATTTCGAATCCTTCCTTCTCTCTCTCTCTCTCTCTCTCTCTCTCTCTCTCTCTCTCTCTCTCTCTCTCTCTCTCTCTCTCTCTCTCTCTCTCTCTCTCTCTCTCTCTCTCTCTCTCTCTCTCTCCTACCTTACAGAACTCCTGCCTGCGTTTCCCAATTTTTCGATAATGCTTTCGTTTCCTATCAGTTATTCAGACATTTTTTCTTGCAGAATTTTCGTCCGTTTTCCTCCTCCTTCATTCCTCTCCATTATACCGTCAGTGTTTTATTTTTATCTTTTTATTTTTATTTGAATCATTATACTACTGTGGAAGAGGATGTCAGAAAACCTCTTTTTTGGACATTTATAAATTCTGTATAAATATTATTTGTATTCATCCTGCATCCCACACTACAGACTGTAATCAATGACAGTACAGAAAAGCTGAAAGGGCAGATACGTGCAATGATCACTGCATGCTTCAGAAAGTATCGTAAAAAGACAAAGGCTGGTCCACACGTTTGCGGTAGTTTTAATAATACGGGTGTTTGGCCAGTCTCTCTCTCTCTCTCTCTCTCTCTCTCTCTCTCTCTCTCTTACCATGACCAGTTTTCTTGGTTTCGGGAATATCTTGCTACCCTTCTTTTCTGAGAACTGTTTTATCTATAACAAAGTCATGTAGTTTTGTGTTACTCGTGCAGTTATGTTGATGCTAAGTATATATGAATAGCATACAGTGTAATATTAAATTGTCTTTCTTAATGCAACTCGCTAATGCATAGGTACTAACGAGTCTTTAATACTAGCAAGAATAAGGTTTCAATTTCAAACCTTCATTGTGACGCTTTCGTCTTCAGTTCAAAAATTTTCTTTCAGCCAGCAGGTGATATTTTATTAATAATTTTAGGAGAGAAACTTGATGATAAATGGGTTAAAAACAAAGAAAGTCCATTCTCTTACCTTTGAATTGTGTTTTCTAAGCTGGATAAAATCGTTTGCTGGTAAACCATCAGGATTTAGATGATACAGCAAATTAACTTCTAGACATCATAGCATATATCATCATCATATGTTCAGTGTTCATCGATGTGAGTTGGTAATCTTGATATTGCAGGACTGAATCCCAATAAAACAAAAAGAAATAATGCTGATGTTTGTTCTGTTAAGGCCAAGACCATGTCAGCAGAACACCGTTGCTGTTATTAGTGTACCCTCTCTACTGTGCAAGAATCCCTAAGAGCAAGAAATGTGGTTAGCAAGAAATGTGGTGGTGTTGCATGTGTGACAATTTTGTTGGCACTAAGTGGCAACAAATTACCCTAGCACTCGTTTCAGATGATTCTTTAAACTGGGGTTGGCAGGGGTTACATCCTGTACATTTTGACAAAAGCATTGTTAAATATTATCAGAACGGACATTGTTCTTTATTGTATATTTTCACAAAGAAGTAAGTGAAAGCTACTTTCCTAGTCCACAGAATATGATAATCAGTGGCTAATTATTGGGAAGTTCAGATATGACGATTTCATGGTCTGGGGTTGATTCTGAAGAAAATTCGTTTATCTCAATATGCACGCTTTTTTACATTGCAATGGTCATATGCATCACATCGAATAAATAAATGTTACCTCTTTGCTAGTGTGGGCGTTTTGATTTTCGTGAGAGCAAGTTCATCATCTCTAAGCTATTTAATAATGATAATGCAAGCATTACACGCTAGTCATAAATGTAACCACTAAGATTGCATGAAAAATGGTAATTAGAACCTTATCAGCATATACAACTTCTGAATATTTTCGTATGACACTACCTCAAGTAAAATATGTAAAGTTTCTTTTGGCTGTTACGTCATGCATATAATCGTTTAAATAATTCTTTATATTCATCATTCTCAGCATACCTTGAAAATCACACATAAACAGGAACATTGCAAACGTTAAAAATGGGAAGTATTATTTTATTCACACATATACAGTTCCTTTTTATACTTTGACAGTTACTCTGCCAGGATATCAGCGACTTCAGTGAACATCTCTGTTTCGCACACATACATCACAGAATTCTCTTTTATATTTATTAGCAGTTTCAGTGGGTAAAGTCAGCAGTAGAGTGGGGAGTACCGGTATAACAGCCTCCCATGGCAAAGGCTGATGCAAAGCTGGGAAACAGTGATTGTCGAATGCACCGAGGCAGCCCAGGGAAACATGCCCAGTACCACCTTACATCTGTGCAGGGTATTCTGTACTGATTCTGACATCCAACAATAAATGACCAGGTTGGAACCGGATACCGATTCTGGCTGACAGAAATTGTTGTATGCTGAAATACAAGGAAGAGTACTTAATAAACATTATACATCATCGCTGAATATATTATGCAGTTCCTGAATATTGTCCGTCTAACTTCCCTGGGTATTTCAGATTTGCTGCGTCCATGTAGTTCCATGGAGTTTGAAGACTGTCAATTCTACTGGGATTTCAGATCAGATTAACCTCTTAAACTTGAAAAACTTAGTTTGTTGAGAGTGTTCAAATTCTAAAATTCTCTTTCAACCCCCTGACAAACACACACACACACACACACACACACAAGTGGTCCTGATGAAATTTCATGTTGGGTGTTACGAGAATGTGCAAAGGAGTTAAGTAAACCATTATTTTTAATTTTCAAGAAATCCTTGAGTCAAGGGAAACTACCTGATATTTGGAAAAAAGCAAATATAGTCCCCTTATTCAAGAAAGGAAATAGACAAAATCCTCTCAACTACCGACCAGTATCACTGACCAGTGTTGTAAGCAAGGTATTAGAAAAACTTATAAGAAAAGCTTGGGTAAATCATCTAGAAGAACACAGTATGATAACAGAAAGACAGTTTGGTTTCAGAAAAGGAAAATCATGTGTTACTAATCTGTTGAGCTACTATGACAGAGTAACAAACACAATACAGGAAAGGGAAGGATGGGTGGACAGTATCTATTTAGATTTCAAGAAAGCTTTTGACACAGTACCACACCAAAGACTTTTATGGAAGCTGTACCATCAAGGAGGAATTCGAGGCAAACTGTTTTGTTGGATGCAAGACTTTCTCATAAAAAGAGAAATGAGGACAGTACTAAGAGGAAACTACTCATCATGGGAAGAAGTGACTAGTGGAGTACCACAGGGTTCGGTGCTGGCACCAATCATGTTTCTAGTGTACATAAATGATATAAACAGTAACACTGGAAATGAGAGCTATCTGAATATGTTTGCAGGTGATGCAAAAATACAAAGGAGAATTACTAGCACAGACTCTTGTAGGGAGCTACAAGAAGAATTAAATAAACTTCATGAATGGAGTAGTACATGGCAAATGGAATTCAATGTGGACAAGTGTCATGTAATCAAGTTTGGTAAAAGTGGAAAAAGACCTGATTGGGATTATAAGTTAGGAAATAAAACCCTATACACATCAGAAAGAGAGAAAGACCTAGGTGTGATTATCAATAACAGACTATCTCCGGCTGACCACATCAGCGAGAAGGTACGGAACATGTATACACTGCTTGGAAATATGAGAATAGCATTCACATACATAAATGAAGACATGCTAAGAAGGATAATAACATCATTCATTAGACCAGCCCTGGAATATGCATCAATAGTCTGGAGTCCTCATCTCAAAAAGCATATAGACAAGATTGAAAAAGTTCAAAGGGCCGCTGCAAGATGGATACCAAGCTTAAGGGACCTAAGCTACGAAGAAAGACTAAATAAACTGAATCTACCAACACTACAGGAGAGAAGGAAAAGAGGTGACATGATAATGCTATATAAGTGCATATCAGGAAAGGAGAAAATAGACATAAATTATTACTTAACATATGGAGAAGCATCAGCAAGAGGACACTGCAAAAAACTGCATAAGAAGAGAGGTGATAAAGACGTAAGGAAATTCAGTTTCCCAAACAGAGCAATTGATCAATGGAATGCACTACCGAATGAAATAGTGTGTGCCAAAACAATTCACAAATTTAAGGATATGTACGATAAATATGGTCTAAGACACGGGACAATACGAGCTTGACTCATTCCTGTAAAGATACAATTAGGTAAGAACAATTAGGTAAGAACACACACACACACACACACACACACACACACACACACACACACACACACACACACACACACACACTCACACTCACACACACACACACACACACACATACACCTCTGGCTCCCTCCCCCTCACCCCACTCGTGCTGTACAAGGTCTTCCTCATTTCATAATCGTGTTGTGTTGCACAGAAAGCAGCCGTATCACGATAATCGTGAATCAAACACATTATAAGGTGGGTTCAGTGGAGATACGTTACTGAAAATGGTCAATGTCATAAATGCAAAAATAGATTTACAATAAATTAATCTAAACTATTTTCTTGTCTGGTCTGAGTCATTATCATGTGTCCCCCATGAGGCTGGAAGACAGCTGGCATCCCAAAGCACTCACTCGTCATCCTCAAGAGCATCAGGCTTGGCATGGTAAGACAGAGAGAGAGAGAGAGAGATTCTGAGGCAGGCAGTATAGGGGCAGGTGTGGCAGAGTGATGCAGAGATGTGCTGTTTGTTGATGGCCTTGGCTCTTGTTCTTCCGATGTGTTGCTTGTCGATGGCTTTGGATCGAGGGAGGAGGTAACACTTGTCTGCCTGGTGACCCTCTTCTTTGCTGTGTACATGTCCTGGTAGCTGCGATGACTCTGTTCAATCAAGTGATAGAATTACTACTCCTAGCAGTGTTGAGATATTTCTCCCGCTTGAAGCTGATACCCTGGTCAAAGATGCAGAGGAACTCTAACAGTCTTGACAACAATCATCACAAAGTTATTAATCATTTCATTGCCCTTGCTGCTTAAACTCCATACTATTGTTTGATCACTGAAAGGATGACATCATAGTGAAGCGTCTAAAGAGTCTAATGTCACTATGACCAAAAAAAAAAAAAAAAAAAAATAGAACTACCTTTTTCTTGGTACACCCAAGGTATTTTGTTAACCTTAATAGTAGGCTTCTCGTCATCAGAGTGTGAACCCTTTGAATCCAATAACTTTTGTTTATTTTTACTATTTCCAGACAAATTACTTCCTGTACTGAAGATATTTAAGAAGTTTGCATCTAACCCATCCAGTTCGCATGTCTCACTCAGTCTGGCTAAAATTATCTGATAACAATATGGATAAGACAATGTTATGTTACTGAAATGAATGGATTACATAATCATACATGGAACAGTGTACACCAGGGTTCGTTTGTATTAACCCTTCAGCTCGAGAACGCATGTTTTATTCTTACCACCTCTGGACGGTTTAATTCTGCTTAGGAATGTTTTTTCATAAGCCAGAGATTACATATAGCTTTCATTAACTCCTTCACTATCAGGAGTTTCCCTGTACAGAGAAGGAAAATTGTCTTTGGTAATTATAATAAAAAAAATGTCCTCTGGCTAATGGGTTTAATAGACCCAGTGAAACTCTAACGACCCTTTAGACCGAAGTGATATAATGGCATTGTGTTTGTATTAGGGTGAAGGGCCCTCATCTCGCTGCTAAGTAGGCAGACTCAGTGATATTTGTAACCATGAGTTATCAGTATATTTTTTTTAACACGGCATCGAAATTGTTATGTAAGTATCGTCAACAATAATGGCTTTCATTGTCCTTTTTATACAGATCAGAGCTATAAAAATGGAGTGATCAAATGTTGCCAGGTAACGCTTTGAGAAGGGGTAGCTGGCAGGCGACAGATGGTCTAAAATAGGCCTATGTCTGTTGTATTTTTCACTCCGATTCTGAACACGAGCTTCTGATCCCTTTTTCGTTAATTTATGGTTACAGTGGACAGAGAATGAAAGAAGTTTTTCGCAATGTGCAACTTGAACTGTGAAAATGTAAGTACAATCTGTGGAAGAATGTATACCTGTGACTTAATGATTGTCATACGGTGAGAAATAATCAGTAGCTGACGAGATTTTTCTAGTGCATGAAAAATGGAAGAGAGAGTAGGATATAACAACAGTAGGATTATGATGATAAGAAGAATGTACTTAGATTGTATAGCCACAGAGAGAGTGGAAGTAAATAGAGTAGTGAACGCGGAATATTAATCTCTAACGATAGGAGACATGGAAGCCCAAGTAGAAGGTTGATGGATAATTTAATTGAGTGTATGACTTTGGGGTACTGTACGCATGCTGAGGAAGCGGAGGCACAGATACAGGACTGAAGTGGATGGATACGATATCTACAGAGATGTACGACTCTGGACAAAAGAAAAAAGAAACATACACCCATACAGCCCCTACATAGACAGAGTGAGTCGTATCTAGTTGACTTGTTGACTTACGGGGATGGGGTAATGGTAGCTGGGATAAGGGTAATGACAAGGGGGACGATGAGGAGGTAGGGGTGGTCCGGACGAGGAGGAGGGAAGGAGTAAGGAGAACAATGGAAAGGAAGGACTGGTGGAAGTAGAGGGAGTAAGGGACTGTAGGGATGTGTGGATTGAGGTAGCGGATATAAGCAGGGAGGAGGATCAGAGTTGGTGGCCAGCTGGAATAACAGATATCTGAGCCGATTTACTTGGTCTAATGATGACAGACATTGCGTGGAAAGTGATTTAAGCATTTGTTTGCGGATGAAGTTATAAAAGAGATACAAGGTAGGTCAGAGGTTGTTGTAGTGGCCCTAAAGAGAAAGGGTAGCGTTTGGAAACTTCCTGTTCTGTTGTTTGCTTGCAGATGATGATGTATTGTTAAGTGAAGGCGAAGGGGAGCTGCAAGGCTTGGTGAATGAGCCTGGGAGTGTGCAAGAAACAGAACACAAAGGTGAATGTAGGGATGAGTAAAGCTATGGTCTTCGAGAGAAGTGAAGTCACTGAATGCGCAATGAGGATGGATGGTGATGAAATGGAAAATGTGAGTGCATTTAGGTACTTGGGTAGTGTGATGAGTGTACACACACATACACACACACACACACACACACACACACATATATATATATATATATATATATATATATATATATATATATATATATTTTTTTAGAGAGAGAGAGAGAGAGAGAGAGAGAGAGAGAGAGAGAGAGAGAGAGAGAGAGAATATTATTGTATTTTACACGCTCGGGGAGTACACACACACACACACACACACACACACACACACACACACACTTCACTATGATATACAGTCGCTTTTAGCCCCACTCAGAACTGCCATCCATATCCATTCCACGGGCTAAAGAATTTCCCTTTTTTGTCAGACTTGCGACGTAGACTTGATAGCCGTTTCCTGAGGCCCGGCAGTCCTCCTATATGCCACACTCCTTCACATGTCACCACTTCGGCGTAATGCCCACCGTCCATATTGAGTACATTCTGGATCTACATCACTGACTACTATTGCAATGGTGTTTTATGAGATGTCGCTTGGTATTTGAAAGATATGTAGTCTGTTTTAACCCTTGGACGATGAGAGATGGCTACTGTTGTGAATGAAACCGCTGGTGGATGCAGGAATAAAATAAGAATAGGATTTTACACTTCAGAATATCTAGCGGAAGTTTGTTTGCATTGACTGAATAACGAGATCTTTAAGTATAAGATTTGGCACACTTCATTCTTGCATCTGCTCAAGACCTGTTATCATATCGGGCTGTTTTCCGTTTAAACATTAACTGGTAATGCTGTTGATGGTTCTCCCGCTTTCAGGCTTTCTTCTTTCTTCGTGTTTTCTGGATCCAATCTCATCCCATCCTTGGGTGGGAAGAAATGGTCAGTATGATGATAATGATGATGATGATAATGACGATGATTTACAAACGATCAGCGGGTTAACTCATCATTCTTCCTGGATGGAAGGTATTTTATAAACCGTTAATAACTCGTTCTTCAGATGGAGTGTATGATTTTAATCAGAAACCTAATCCAGTTTTTTTTTCCCCCCTTCATCCTCACTCAGAGAAGCTTAGGAAGGACCGTCATGGTCCTGAAACAAGTCGCTCAGCCTCAGCCATAGTGATGGTGATAACTGATGATTCACAAATGCACAGTTGACCAGATGATTAATATAACGTTTTCTGTTCCTCAGATGGATCGTCAGAGGAAGAGCCACGGTGGTCCTGCAACAGGTCTCAGAGTCTCAGCCTGAAGGCCCCACACACCATCCTGGCCTATCCGGGGTACCTGGCCCATTACCCGCCCTCCCGCACCTGCTCCACCATCCTCACAACACCGCCAGCCGCACACATCCTGCTCAAGTTTGACGCATTTGTTCTTGAGGTGCATCCGAGATGAGTTACTAAAAATTTCTACACAATCTTGGCCCAGGTTTTCGTCATTTTGTAGTTAATTATACGTAACTCAGTGGCAGAAAAAGGCAGTACTACGGATCTACATGTTTTCCGAAATATTTTTTCATAACAAGCATCATCTAGCGTTATCCTGTTTTTACTACTTCGCATGCAGTGTGGAGAGAGGGCAATTTTAGGAGAAGTTAGAGTATAATATTAGTAGTTCTCGTTGCATGTTGCCCTTTTTTGTGGGAGGTAAGTAGCCTTATTTTAATTCTCTTTGTTTGCCTCCATTTATATGGGTTAGCAAGGACCTTCCTAGGTGATGACGAATTCGGTTTCAGGATAGGATATGGAACAAGAGATTCAACTGCTGTAAAAGGGCTGTTATAAGAGCGCAACTCTGAAATTAGGAGAGAGGTACACATTAGCTTTGGAGTTTATGAGAAAACATTTGGTCGAGTAAACAGTACGAAGCTAACAGAGATACTCCTTTGAAAGTGGAGGAGACAGAAGGGACAAACTGAAAGTAGCGACACTGTATCTTAGACAGACAGACATTGCTCGAGTGCGTAATGTACAACCCGAACCGAGATTCACAAGGAGGGAAGTCAGACAGGGGAAGTTTTGTCATGAGCGCTAGTCAATGTTTGTGTTGCAATTATGATGGGAGACACACTGCTTAATATCATAGAAGGTGTCGAGGTTGATGAATGCTTTGTGAATGAAGTGAGATACGCTGATGATCAGGCCATGAACACCAACGAAAGTGTGACTGCAAAGAGTGATGGACAGGAAGAACAGTGTGACTGAGAACTACACTATGTCATGAATATTAATATTAAGAAGCAAAGGTAATGAGGTTGGGGAACACCAGGACTAATGGAATCAAAATACGGATGAAAAGAATTAAAACAGGTCTTATTTCAAAATGTTTTTGGAGCAATATGTCTAAAGACGGATCATGTAAGGACAAATATGAGAACAAGAAATAACACTGGTCAAGAAATCATTTAACAAGAAAAAGGAACTGTTGTCTACTGTTGACATGAATCTGAAACTAAAGAATACAGTCATGAAGACAGATTTGGAGCGTTTTGCGCTATGGAGCTGAAACTTGAACACTGCCGATAGAAGATATAAAATGTTTGGTAATTTGTGAGAGCCCGTTGTGGAGACAAATGATAAGAATTAGTTGGACGAAAAGGGTAAGCAATGAAGAAATTCTTCAGAATTCAGGCAGCAGAAAGAAGGAAAAAGAACTGAATTGGGTGTCTGCTGAAACATGAAGCGCTGTTAAACGATGGGATCGAAGGAATAAATGTTGGAGAGAAAGACAAACAAGAAAAGCTGAAATGATGGATAATTTCAAGAGATGAAGTTATGCACGAAAGTCAGTGCAAAACATACGAGTAAGATCAGAAAGGATGGAAAGAGCAATGAACCTGCCATTAATCTTAGCACTAGATAAGTCCTCTTTACCATTTGCATTGGCTTTTGCATTTATTCTCCTTTTATTTTATCGGCCGGGAGGGGGAGGGATTGCTTAAATCTCTTTACAGGTCACCTGTTTTGGTCATTTTTATATATCTTCCTTATAGGTTTCTCTCCTGTTTTAGTCATCTTTATAAATCTCCCTTATAATTTCTCTCTCTCTCTCTCTCTCTCTCTCTCTCTCTCTCTCTCTCTCTCTCTCTCTCTCTCTCTCTCTCTCTCTCTCTCTCTTGCGTCATATTATATCAAATATCCTGGGAGAAAGTTCTGCAGTGACGCGGGTGACAAATTAATTTTTGTAAAGCTGTTCTGCAGAGAAAATTTTCTCGACTACTTTGCGTTGTTATGGAGTAAGATGGAAATATCGGCATCTCTGTACTCCTTTCTAGGGTATTGGGAGAACGGCTCAGCTGTTATGTTTTGCCAGATTATCATAATGTTCTTTTGGGAACTGTTGTCATTGACAAGACCCTAATCTAGTGCTAGAAATTCATGAAATTTTGTCTCTAAACAAGTTTTTAAAATTTAATGGCTATGGGGATTGTTTCGCTCTAAATCTATCTATCTATCTATTGCCAGACGCCTCAATCCCGTTTGGGGTGGCCACAAACAAATCGCCTCCAAGTCGCCCTGTCCCCCGCCATTTCACTCCCCTGCTCCCAGCTCACACCCCCCTCTCTCATATACCTCTCCACCCCATCCCTCCATCTCATCCTCGGCCTCCCCCTCCCTCTTTCCCCCTCCACCTCACTCACATACACTCTCTTCGTCAGTCTTTCATCCTCCATCCTCTCCACATGGCCAAACCACCTCAGTGTGTTCCTCATAACGCTTCCTATCACATCCACATCAACACCACAACGCTCCTTTATATCCTCATTCGTCAGCCTGTCTCTCCATGTGACTCCACAGGCTCCTCTTAAATAACTCATTTCCACTGCTCTCACTCTTGACTTGTGTCCTTCCAACAACGTCCAAGCTTCACTTCCGTACGTTAGAGTTGGTATCACAATACTGTCATGTAGTAACTTTTTCACTTCCATGCTCACTTCCCTGTTTCTTATCACTGCTTTCAAGGAACCAGCAACCTTTCTTCCCTGCTGTACCCTTTCAAGCACTTCACCCTCCAAACCTCCATCCTTACTCATCACACTACCCAAGTACTTAAACGTACTCACACTTTCCAATTCCTCACCATCCAACCTCGCTGTACATTCACTGACTTCACCTCTCTCAAAGACCATCACTTTACTCTTCCCTACATTCACCTTTAGATTCCGTTTCTTACACACTCTCCCAAACTCATCCACCAAGCCTTGCAGCTCTCCTTCGTCTTCACTCAACAACACAGTATCATGCAAACAAAAGTACAGGGAGTTTCCAAACACTATCCTCTCTCACCAGGGCCACTCCAACATCCACTACCCTACCTTGTACCTCTTTTATTACCCCATCCATGTACAGATTGAACAACCATGGAGACATGACACATCCCTGTTTCAACCCAACCTTCAAAGAGAAAAATTCACTTAGATCACCATCCACACGCACTGCAGCCTTCGCACCATCGTACATACTCTTCACAGCATTCAACAACTTTCCATCTACTCCATATATTCTTAACACTTTCCACAATCCTTGTCTATCCACCCTGTCATATGCTTTCTCCAAATCCATGAATGCCGCATACAACTTCTTTCCCTTCTCTAGAAACTTTTCCACTAAAGATCTGAGAATGAATATCTGATCTATACAACCTCTTCCCTTCCTAAAGCCTCCCTGTTCTTCTCCAACTAATTTCTCTGTTCTTTCTCTAACTCTGTCACTAAGTACAACCATACACTTTTCCTATTATACTAAGAAGACAAATGCCCCTATGGTTACCACACACTTCTTTTTCCCCTTTTCCTTTGTACAAGGGAATAATTATACCTGACTTCCAATCCTCCGGGACTCTACCTTCCTCCCAGGCCAATCTGCACATCTTCCACATCCATTCTACTACTATCTCTCCCCCATGCTTCAGCATTTCACCACACACTCCATCAATTCCTGGGGCTTTCCCCGATTTAACTTTCTTCATTGCTTCCACAACTTCTATCCTACTGATTTCTTCCTGTCTTCTCACCTCCCTCCTTCTCCCAGCCATTCCCCAGCCACTTATACTCGCATTACTTCCATCCTCTACGTTCAACAATTCCTTAAAGTGTTCTCTCCATCTGCTCACTTTTTCTCCCTTCTCCACTAGTAATCTACCATTTTTATCTTTCACTCCCCTGCTAACTTCACTTCCACCCTGTCTTACTCTTTTCACCTCTCTCCAGAACATTTTCTTACAGTCCCTCCACTTTACACTCAAATTTCTTCCAAATTCCTCATCCACTCTCTTCTTACTCTCTCTTACTAATCTTTTCACCTCTCTCTTCCTTTCTACATATAACTCTCTCTTCCGCCTCTCAACCTCTTCCACGCCCCTATTTCTCATCCATTCATTGTATGCTTTCTTCTTTTGTGCCACAGCCTGTTTCACCTCTTCAGTCCACCACGTTGTTCCTTGCACCCCCCTCCGTCTTCTCTTCCTTCCACACACCACATCACATGCTGCACATATTTCTTCTGTAAATATTCTACACACACCTTCCATGTCTCCCATCTGCTCCAATTCATATTTGCCCAATCGTTCCTCCACTTCTCTCTTAAACTCTGCCTTTTTCTCATCCTCCTGTAGCCTTTCTAAATGACTAAGTATATTCCATTCTATTGTTTTGTCTAAATCTACAGTTCTGAAGGATAGTCAAAAATAGCCTCTTTTTAAAAGTTTGTTTTTTATGAAGCAGTTTAATACATTTGGGAAGCCACTAACATGTTGTGTATGGAAATAAAGATTTGGGGGAATAGAAGGCAGAGAAAAATGAAAATACCTGCCAGTTTGTGTAAATGTCTCTAAATATCCTTCCCAAAATATTATCCGGGGAGAATGCAAAGGGTTTCATACTCATTATAAATTATCTTTTTTATAGGTTGCCCTTCTATAGATCCCTTATTTAGAAATAACTTTTTTAAAAAATAGTTCACAGTAACCTTCTGAATCCGGTGACGTACATTTGTTTAATTCTTATTGTATTCGCATGATTTTATTCATAGTAGGGGAGGCGTTCAAATTCATGAGAACAGATATAACTATAAAGTTCTTTCACTCCAAGAAATCCTTCCTAAAAGTGTACTACGTTGTACTGTTTTATACGAACCATTTCCCAAGAAGTTACGAGACAGTGTGGTCACCATGCGTGTGTAGGTTAAAATTATGAATACAATATGCAAACAGAACACTGAGGTCTAGCAAGTATTAAAGATCGCTGATTAAGTGGAGCTAGAACTGAACCATCAACTGGACAACCCAAAGAGAAACAGAATATTGTTGTTATATAATATTTTAAAGACACTGTATCCTTCAACAGCAAGATTTAAGTTTCACTGTATTTTTGCCATTACAGAACACAGAAGATTTTATTCAGCTTATGGGAGCATGTTGTTAGTAAAGTACTGGAGGTTATCAGTACAGTTTCTTCCTAGCCCAGTGAAATCCTATGGAAACAGCAAAAATATATGAAATACGGCATCTCACTGAAGGCTTTTAAGCAGAATAGATGCGCCTCATCTTTAAAGCCATTTATCATAATCATCGTCTTCTGTTCCCTAAGAACACAGCTGTAGTCAATCAGAAAAAATATCACTGACCAGGTAATCTGTGACTCATGATGAGCGTTGTCTCTTGTTTTTCCCGTAAGGCAACTATATCTTGAGTGGACTGAGTATTTCAAATGTAAAGATCCCTCTATATGTTGTGTTGATAGCTATAGCAGATACTCACATAAATGAGAAATTACGGGTAATTATTTCAGACTTTTCGTCCACTACCCGAGGGTCATTAAAGCATACAGATGTTTGTTTTTGAATCCCAATTTTTCTTTGGAATATAGAATATTGCCACAAATATACAACTCGGTGAATTGGAACAAGGGAAGAACAGTCATTTTTCAAGTGTCTGATCGGTCCATGAATCAGACTTAGGTTCCTTCATTCACTGAATGGAAAGAAGAGAAAATATTTTGATCGACTGTAGTTATGACATTACTGTTTCTTATTATGCTGTCGTTTTGCACTCGTCAGTTAAACTTCATCTTCTTTACTTTTTCATAAGTACTTTATTCTTAGGGAACTGTATTAATATTATTAGTAAGATACGTGTCAACAAGTGGGTTGGTGAAGGGTTAGTGCCCCTCCCCGTAAAACAGGTAACTCAAAGTCAAGTGGCCACCCCTTGCTGGATTATGGTGTCTGGCAATAGATAGATAGATAGATGTAATTGTACACTTTTATTTGTTAACCTTGTTACTGTACACTATCTATTGCTTCGATAACGTACTCCTTCCATTGTTAGCTCTCGGACTAATATGTGAACTGTATTATGCTGACAGAAATCCGCTTCGGCAGAAATGTTGAAATCATATCTAAGTACAAAGAAGAACGCTCGGGTTTATGCTCATCGACCTCTGGAAGATGACTGAGGCAGACATTGAATTTTGGAAAAACCTTAGGCCTCCCTTAAAACACGACACGCAAATGTCGAAATTACGCCCAGGCACTCACTTGTGCTTCATGCTGAACAGGGACGAGAGAGAGCAAACTTTCTACAACAGTCTGGCTGTCTCAACAACTGACATCAGGTTTCTGTAATTCGACGCTGAATATGTACACCAATTCATGGGCATGAATTAAACATTGGCCTGCTATTCAAACTAATGCAAGATTATTTTATTTAGTTCACAGAAATTCACTGCAGCCAAAGGTTAAACCACTTGTTCTCTTTCCCATCCTCTGTATTCGGCGACAAATTTGCGTTCTTTCCTTTTTTTCATAAACTGCCCTGCGACCTACCTGTTGCGTACCTCCAGCAACAGTTTCTCTGCTCCAGCTGGCACCCACCCAGCACTGTCAGGAACTAGACCCAATTTCTTTTCGCCTTATTTTATAAACTGAGAGGACGAAGGCAGAGGCGAACCGCCATTTAGTGACTGTTATATGTCTAACACTTGTCATGAGTAAGGTATAGGTGGTTTCTCTTCAACGCTGTTGAATGGATTTTGCTACTTAACATTCAGGCTATTCATATCTAATGCTCATAACTTTCATAAATAACCCTCGGAAATAGGATGTTTGCATACACCTTCAAAACGCGGTGACGCTTTATTCCCTTCGCTATGCCAATTCAAATAGTTACGTGTTGTTTTACCCACTCACTTTTCCCCGTGGAAATGGCACACACACACACACACACACACACACACACACACACACACACACACACACACACACACACACACACACACACACACACACACACACACACACACACACATATATCACGCACTTTGCCTCTTCGAAATGGTGATGTCTTCTTTCTATCCCTTTTCCTCTTCGAAATGGTGACGCATTTTCATAGACACTGGCTTTTGACTCGGGGAAAATTCTTACTTTCTTTTTATCCACCGATTTTGCCATTGCAATATGCCTTCGTGCTTTTTTTTTTTCACCTATTCAATATACCATTTTAATAAGGTGACGTAAGCAAAAGATTTTTTTTCTTTTTATCATCTCGAGACTCTATCTTCTGAGACTTGCTTCTGGGTCAAAGGAACCCATATGATGTGACCGTCCGTACAAAAGTTGTTCTATTACATGTAGGAATGTTAATATGGAAAGAAAGGGATATCTCTGCCTGACAGTGTGTTGGTGGTAAATTACCGGTTTACATACGGTAGTGAGACGTGGACAGTGCTACAAGGACACACGTGATGACTGAAGGCTGTAGAAATATGGTTATTTGAGAAATGTATATGGAATTTACTGGAGAGAAAAGTGGACACGTGCAGGAAAAATAAAAGGAGATAGGATGTTACAGGTGTGCAGTAGTTGAATGGAATGTGATGAAGCGGTATGGACATGTGGAACACTAAAGCTTAACAACTAATTTTGTAATGAAGGGAATGAACGACTTACTGTGAAGCAGTAAATGACGAAACGCACTATACACACACGCAAAGACTGATAGATAGATAGATAGACAGACAGATAGATAGATAGATAGATAGATGGATATAGAACTAGATACAGACAGAGAACAACGAAATTAATCTTAAACTCCGTGAGTGCAGAGGTATATATAAAAATTAGAAAATAATGAATTCCACTCATTTGTATTCAAAATAACTCATTATGATTTATTAACAACGTACAAACGGTGGTTCGACTCAGTCTGCTACAGAACGTTTCCATACCTGACGATAGGCCACCGGTCAATCTTTTCTGGCACTGGGGCATCTCGCTACCACATACTTTCGCTACCTCACACTTTCATCTGGGATTAGTTCGGGTTAGGTTAGGTTAAGTTAGGTTAGGCCCCGTCAGGTTTATATTTTGAGAGGTTAGGCTGGGTATGCACTTCGTGATTTATGAAAAAAAAAAAAAAAATAGTGGTCAGCAAAACAACCTGGTAGTATGATGTCCTAGTAGGGAAAAGACCCGTAGCGAGTTACTCTACTTCCAAGAGTCCTGCGGCCACATGGCAGGCAAGGAATGAAATAATGGACCTGTTGATTCACTAATGGAAAATGGCCGGTTCCTCTTCTTCGTTTACTCTCTCTCTCTCTCTCTCTCTCTCTGTTTGTCTGTCTGTCATCTTCTCTCACGTCTCCCTCCTCCCTTTGTACATCCTTCTCTCGCCTCACTGGAGCAGCGTCAGAGCAGGCAAGTTGGGCCTGACATTTAAGATGAGAGTGACCAGCCTCTCTCATCCCTGAGTGGCATTACGTGAGCAATAAACCCCAACCATCCCTTGGATATAAACCTTCACCGGCTCAATCCGATTGGAGGGCCGTAATTACTCACCAAACCACCAAGCGCCAAAATTTGGTTATATGGTTACCACAAAGCGTAGTAAATGGTTTCCTGGTGTACAGGAAACCATTTGGCTTGTCACTCAGTGTAGAGTCACCCACAGGCATAAGGAAGAAGAAAGAATGAAGGAAACACAGAAGAAGGAGTGTAAGGTCACCCGTAGGCAGAAGGAAGAGGAAAGAATGAAGGAAAGAAAGACAGAAGAGGATGGAAGGAAGGATGGGGCAGAGGGAAGAGTAGACACCCGAGAGCAACACTACATCGAGTGAGTGGATGGTGAGTGTCCCCACCTACCACTCAGATCTCACTAACAGTACAAAAACATATCTGAACTCCTCACACTGAAGACTGAATCATAATTTCAGAACAGTTAATAGGGGCCTTTGTCCCTTTCTTTTGTTATTTTTGTCGTTCATACACATTAACCATATTCACCAGTCTATCCATGTAAACTATCCTCCTGGTTCCCATGCAGTATAGAATCATTTGCAGTTAGGGGAGTATTTAACATCCTCTGCATTCCCACCAGTTTTTACCGAGTCACTTTGCCCGTTGCCCTTTCTTTGGCCTCCTGAATGACCCCACTCATATCCACTATGAACAGTTAAGGAAACATCACACATCCCTTTGTCTGACTCACATGCTCAGACTCAGTTCCTCACTAAGCTACCCATTAGGTCCTGACCAGTCATATGTATCGCTTTCATGCTATCTATTTGAAGGCGATTTTCATATGGCCATTTGTTTTTATAAAACACCAGCAGCCTTTGTATGTAGCATCATAGTCACGGTCGATCCATGTTATGTCCGAGTCATTATAGATGTCAAAGGCCCCCTGTCTGTGCCTAATTTTAAATTTCTCCAGTGAGAACATGTCCACTTCCATCATGAAGTTACACAGTCATGCATAATCCGAGGTTCTCCCGTGTTTTCACGTGCACTGATAAACTTCAAAGGCCACCGGAAAATTTTCCTGGGCCGGGAGATAGCCGTCATTTTAACGCAGGCCAGAGCTGCTCGACTGTTCCAATTACAGTAGCTGCATCACCCCAGAATATTAGTAATGTGAGCTAGGCATAGGGTGGCAAGATGGGAAAAGGTTATTCTGATGACCTTCGAGGCAGGGGAGGATAATTGCTTAAAAACCTGAACCTTGTAGGACTGCTCACTGACACTGTCACCAAATACACATTATTACCATCATCACCGTCACTAACGCTGCTCCTTCCACAACCATTACTTCTACAAACTCCTTTGTTCAGTTAATATTTCTTGAACCGTATATTGTTTGTCCTGTGCAGAACAACTCACTAAACTGTTCTCCCATTTAGCTAACACCGATCATAAGTGTTCACTTCATCCAGTGCATTCATAGCATAATAATTCCAGTCTTCATTTAGCCACTTACACTGATACCATATTTATTACGCAACCGATGTGAGGAATAAGGAGTAACGCAGCATTGTCATACCTGACTTATTTTCTTGTCATGGCAGACAGGAAAGTGTATTGTAATGCCTCAAGAAGCATTTCTTCTGCAAAAGTAATTCCCACAGTTTTCTACATTAATGTCAGCTTACTTTCATGAACATTTAAGTTAGTTCTTTTTATTTCAGTACCGTGTGAGTCTGTTATCCTTAAAATGCCTACGAGCTTCACTTTATCATAGAAAATCAGCTGTAATGTTGTTTGAAGTGCTAAGCATTTTCCATGTAATCCATAGCACCTCACTACTGTTGACTATGGAGGAAACAAAGACATACCGTATGCACACAGCTCCGACCGTTAGGGTGGAATATAAAGTTTTCCTTGTCGCAAACTTTCCTCTCATTGCTTTTTACCAGTGTTGTAAAGCACAGCATATATGCGAGTTGCACACGCTTACTTTGACTTAGTTTTCGAAGAAGCCTTTCACTGAAGCCATCACCACAACCACACCGGTCAGTACGAAATGTCCATCGTCATAGGGTACTGTAACCGCTACTTCTCGCTTTCCAAAACCGACCCACCTTGTTCCACACATTCCTGTCCATCCACTCTACATTTTCCCAAATTCCCACAACGAAGGTCTGAAGAGAAATCCGACATTAGCCTTCCCACCAGCAACAATTACCATAACCAGAAAAGAGTAAACATGATTTAGTAAATGTTATCTTTCAACTCTTTACGATACCGTGAGTTAGGCGGCTTAGTTGGCAGGCCTTGCAGATGAATGAGACGAAACATAGGGAAGTCCTTTTCCTTTCTTTTTTTTTTTCCCCTCTCTGGTAGGTACGGTTACCTGTTTTGTTGCCAGGATCTTCTAAACAACCGCTACTCTCTCTCTCTCTCTCTCTCTCTCTCTCTCTCTCTCTCTCTCTCTCTCTCTCTCTCTCTCATGAACATTTTTCTCATAAATTAGTAATTATAATAAGACGTATATTTGGTCATTCTTCTTGTTAGTATTGTCAATAATTGCAGTAGCGATTACTGTGAGGGGATGGCGCAGATTCAAAATGGCATCCCGTACAACAGGTATAGGGGCGTGGACAACAATGCACTCTGGAAGCCCAAGTTTAACAACCGGGGATGTTTCCTTTCATACCTAGAGCAGCATTCGAGCTACAGTATGCAAGTTACAGCCTACAAACATTCCCTAGCACTCGGTCCAATTCGCAGACTGTGTAAAACTCCGCGGCTTTGTATTGTCCCGGCTCAAGTCAGCATTTTACATATATGGTATAAGTAACCGTGACAGCGATTATTATACAACTGAGAGTCAATGTATATTATATCTGATGTGTATTAACTGGCTAGCTTCAGTTGAAAAAAAAAAAATCATAAACTAGAAAAAAAAAATGAAATGATTGATAAGACGTAGGAACAGAAAAAAAAAAATGCAGAAACGTGAAGAATAAAGAAGAGAAATAAGAAAGCATTTGGGACAGGAGAGATTCAGAGTTTTATGCCCATCACAACATTGCACACTACGTACAAAACGTTCGTAGCTGGTGAAATGCAGTAATCTATATCGTAATGATCCGATTTCCGTATGTTTGTTGGTTTGTCCGTTTGTGACCGTAACACAGTGAAAACGGCGCATTGTAAGGCAATTTTTGCTCAGCAAGGTACCGCTAAAATGTTCTAACATGAAGAATAAAACAATTTCCAGTCCAATCGGGCCAGCGGTTCCAGACTTATGACATATTTCTGGCCTTTTTACTCGGTGGCCTGTAGGCGGATCACTTTTTTATGGGCATTGAAGTTACTATAACACAGCCGAAAGTACAGAACGTAGTGCAGTTTTTGATATAGGAAAGTACCATTCAATTGCTCAAAGTTGAGGAATAAAACAGTTTCCAGTCCAATCAGGCCACTGGTTCCCGAGTTATGACTCATTTCTGGCCTTTTGACATCGAACTTTTGCTGCCGAAGGCGGCCCTTAAGCGAGTGGGTATAGATATTAGACTTGTGAACGAGCGGTTGTTATACTTGAGTTGTTTGTACATTGATAATCTTGGTTCCCTTTTGTCATGCAATGAGAGGAGAGGTAAAGAATAGTATGGGACTATTTTTATTTGTCTTGGAAATATTAACAAGTCTCTCACACACGAGTGAAGTTAGGTAGAGTCCCGCGAGCTACCTCCTGTCTCTCTCTCTCTCTCTCTCTCTCTCTCTCCATGTTGCTAAGCCCTTCTCCCTACTACCTGCCTGTTCTATGGCCTGTCTCCTTCTGAGCTCTCTTTCCTAAATTCTGGTGAAACAGGAGTCGTGTCACGTGTGTTCACTGTGGTTGGAAAGTTCTAGAAGCCTGTGTGAGTATGTGTGTATGTGTGTGTATGGTCACGAGGCTTTGTTCCCCTGCTATCTCGCTGACAAACTAACTGCATCATCTCCTGACTGGCTACTTCGTAATCTGTCGTCAGCTTTTCCTCAGTGTAACTTGCAAGATCATTTCCCATTCCCAGGCTCGCATAGAGCTGTCTATCTGTCTATTTATCTATCTATCTATTATGATTTGTAATTATAATATGGAGTCCTAACATATGCTCGGTACACGCCACTGGAGGTTCTCCGACAGCAATCATCATTGACATATGCTAATCTATTAGTAAATAATATTGATTATAATATTGTATACATATAACATTCATAGTAAATAGCAATTATCCAGTAATATTACATTTTAAACAAGTTGTATACATATTTGAATAAATGCAATGGTTATTGTATGACATTTTGTAAGATGTGTATGTATAACAGACATACGCATATAATTGTGCAATGGCAATACTGCTAGGTTACACATTATATATTGAGTTATCCCTTTAGTAATGTCTAATATTTCACCTAACTTGTAAGATGATTCTGGTAATACAGAATTGTGGTATAATGGTATGACTTTACATAATATTGTAGTAATATTGTGGTAATACATAATTGTAATATTTTATGAATCGTTACATAATATTGTGGTAATACATAATTGTGTTGGCCTTATAATTGTAGTTACATTTTGTTAATGCAACTGTTACATAAGTGTCTTGGCCTTATAATTGTAGTTAAAGTTAAATAAAAGTTACATCTTGTTAATGCAACTGTTACATAATTGGCAAAGTGTAACATAATGCAATCGTTTGTCGTTACATAATTGTTACGTATCGTTTGTAGTTACATAATTGTAATTAAAGTTACATAAAAGTTACATCTTGTTAATGCAACTGTTACGTAAATGGTACATATTGTTTGTAGTTACATAATTGTAGCAAGTGTAACATAATGCAATCGTTTGTCGTTACATAATTGTTACATATCGTTTGTAGTTACATAATTGTAATAATTGCAGTTCTGACATATGTGATCTTACTCTATTACTTTTTCTTGCTTTCTTTCTTCTTCTTCTTTTTTTTTTGTATGTATTGATTTTCTATAGTTTGTTTGTCTTCGTTTGTCTACGCTTTTTCTGTGTTGTTCATGGTTGCATAATTGCTGGTTAAATCCCTTGGGACCCTTTTTTATGGTTTAGTTTATATTGCACAGATATTACTGAGAATGATATTATATAGTCCCATATTTTGTTATTTTATATAAAAAAATATATATACATTATTTACAGTATTAACTATATACACTGACTTGTTGTTCACTTGTACCTATCGTGGGTAATATGTGTGTCAGCACTGTGTGGAAATCATTGTCATCACGATTGTGTTGAAGATGTTCACTCTTGCTAACGTCATTTGTGTTGGCCATTTTTTTTCTCTAGTTTACCTTGTAACTTAATTTATATGTTTCCACTAGGTAGCTTTAATTAATAAATGTTTAATACAGTTCTTTTAATCGCTCACTGAGTAACTGTGATGGTATATTTTCTTTATCACTTTGTAGATATAATAATGTATAGCTATATGTATGAAACACGTATTTTATGTAGGTATAAATGGTAACACTCGTTGGTAGTAAATAAATATTATAATAAATGAATGAATATATACAGTGTAGAATATTTATTGTTGGTGCAAATATTTAATGATTGAATTATGAAGATAATTGAAGTAGGTAAATGTATTTAAGTTGTAACTATACAGCACGTTTTATGTGTTTGTGCAGAAGTTTTTTGTCTCTCACTGTGTATTGTATAAATGAAGTAACTCACTCATTTTTACCATAGTGGAAATGGTGTGAGTGGTGGTGCACGTGGTGTGTTGACCGACGTGGCGTATTTTCAGCAAGCACGCATGATGACGTCGACTTCTCACACTGATAGCTGTGGTGAGTGAATGAGCAGCAATGAGTAACTTGAGTGAAGATGAGTGAGTAAGATGAGTTGTGAATATGGACTTGGTATTTGCTTCGTCGTCTTGACCTCTTCACTCCTGCGTCAGCGGTGGAGGTTGGGTGGACGTAGCAGAGAGAGGAGGGTGAGGTCTGGTGGTTGTGAATTGTGAGTCGTGTCTCACTTTCCGTTTGTTTGTTTTGTTTTTCTTCTTCGAGGTATTCGTGGTCCTTTTTTCTTGTGATTTACTCATTGTAGGATGAAGACTGCCGCTACTTGTAGGTGCGTGTAGAAGATTATACAGACGACTTGTAGAGTTGTTACTTGTAGTTGATTGTAGATGTTTGTAGTTCGTTGGTTCGTCGTAGAAATTTCAAGATTGTTTGTATCAATACTTTGTTAAACTACTTGCAAGGCGTTGTGTGATCACTTCTAAATCAGCGTGATGATCGTGGAAACAGAGGGGGCTGGTTGGAGAGAATACTGTCAGGAGCTGGTTGAAAGTTGTTGGTTGTGAGAGGTATTTTTTTGTTTTCAATCTTGATATTTTGTAGGAATTCACTGTTGATTCGTTGACGAGGTTCGTATACGTTCGCTGCTACCAAATGTCATAAAAAGACTTTGTAGTTGTTATACTTGAGTTGTTTGTACGTTGATAATCTTGGTTCCCTTTTGTCATGCAATGAGAGGAGAGGTAAAGAATAGTATGGGACTATTTTTATTTGTCTTGGAAATGTTAACAAGTCTCTCACACACGAGTGAAGTTAGGTAGAGTCCCGCGAGCTACCTCCTCTCTCTCTCTCTCTCTCTCTCTCTCTCCATGTTGCTAAGCCCTTCTTCCTACCAACTGCCTGTTCTATGGCCTGTCTCCTTCTGAGCTCTCTTTCCTAAATTCTGGTGAAACAGGAGTCGTGTCACGTGTGTTCACTGTGGTTGGAAAGTTCTAGAAGCCTGTGTGAGTATGTGTGTGTATGGTCACGAGGCTTTGTTCCCCTGCTATCTCGCTGACAAACTAACTGCATCATCTCCTGACTGGCTACTTCGTAATCTGTCGTCAGCTTTTCCTCAGTGTAACTTGCAAGATCATTTCCCATTCCCAGGCTCGCATAGAGCTGTCTATCTGTCTATTTATCTATCTATCTATTATGATTTGTAATTATAATATGGAGTGCTAACACCTCCATCCCAAATTCTCTCTTGTTTCTTTATTATCTTCATCGTTCGTTTCTGCACGCTTTCCTTTCCTACATCTTAAAAATAATCTTGGAATATGTTTTTCTGTTATATATTGAAGTTTCATTACATGGCACACTGAAGAGAAATTATTTTCAGATATCTGTTTTGTGAAGGTGATAAGAGGGGAGATTAGAAAATGAGAGGAGGAAGCGAGGAAGGAAAACAGGATATTGGAAAGAGAGAAAAATACATCGTAGAGAAATACTGGTCGGAAAAAGTGGCAGGAGTGGGAGAATAAGAATACAGCAAAGTATTGGAGAAACGACGAGAGAGAGAGAGAGAGAGAGAGAGAGAGAAGGGAGGGGGGAAGGGATTGCAGGCTGCTGATCTCTGTACCCCTTTGTATACTCAGTAAGCAAGGAAGAGGGAGGAAAAAGGCATTGGTTCATTTCATCATCGTCACATTAATCTTATTTCCACTTTCGTTCCCCTCAACACAATGACGTGATATCTTCTATTATACCAGCTCCAGACGATTTTATCCCGAGCACACCCCTTTAACAAAACTAATAACAGAAATATATATAACTATTTGGGTTTGGAAAAATCCCTCCTAAGCAGAGTAAAATCGTCTTTAAGTTGAAAGAATATACAGCAGAAACACTTCACGAGGCTGTAAGTTATAAATGAATAGGAAATGTAGGATCCATAAGCCAAGAAAAGTAAAACGAAAATATAAAAAGCCAATGGCAACTGCTAATCGATAATATCCCACACCATCATTCACTCACCCTTCTGGCCTCAAAATTTTCGCTTCACCCCGCAGACTAAACCATTTACATTGTCTTGCATTACTTGAAGATGCCTTGGCAGCACTTGTTATATACTGTACATTCTTTCTGTTGACTACTAAACATATAAAAGGTTTCAGCCCTTGGAAAATCTCTCTCTCTCTCTCTCTCTGCTTCTTTCCTTCGTCAGTGTTCTTGCATGCTCTTCGTCCATACGTTGCTTTCTCTCTCATGCATTCTTCACATCGACCCATCTCCTCCTACCTTCACACTCACACACACTTGTCCTGTCCATGAATTATGAAGCAAGATAATGGAAGCAGGTGAGGGAAGGATGAACAAAGAAAGTAATTAAAGGAGAATGAGACGAAAGGTGAATTGGTGTAAGTATGGGAGGTGGAGGAAGAGAGAGAGAGAGAGAGAGAGAGAGAGAGAGAGAGAGAGAGAGAGGGACTGAACAATAGAAAGTTAGGTACGAGAGACAGACAGACAGGCAGGGAGAGTGTGAGAGAGGGAGAGAGAATTGTACCGTTGAATAAAAGAGCGTGGGCGCGGAGAGAGAGAGAGAGAGAGAGAGAGAGAGAGAAGGGGGGGATTAGGTTGGAGAGATGAAGATAATGAATAATGTACAAGAAAGGGAAGAGAGAAAGAATAAAGTAAGGGAGAGGGAAAGAAAGGGAGGAATAAGGCATGAGAAAGCGAGGGAAGGAAAGGTAGGAATAAGGTAGGAAAGAGGGAAGAAAAGGAAGGAGTAAGGTAGGAGGAAAGGAATGGAGAGGAATGAGATAGTTTGGGGAGGAATGACAAGGAGAAAGGGAAACAAAGGAAGGAGGTAGGGAGGGAAAGGGAAGAAAAATGAAGGAGAGGTAGGAAGAAGGAGGTGACTATGGGTATAAGAGAGGGAAGGATGTTTGGAAGAAGGGGTTGGGGGAAAAGGCGGCCTGGAATGATACAGGAAAGGACTGAGAGGCAGAAAGATGGGTGAGGGTGATGGGAAGAAAAACAAATATGCAGGGCATGATGAAAGGAGGGAGGGAATTAAAGAAACGTTAAGACAGGGATGGAAAGAAAGAACGAATGAGGAGTGAGAAGAGGAAAGAGTGAGTAAGGGAAGAGAAAAAGGAGTGAGGGAGGGAGGGAAAGATGGGAGTGTGGGAGGGATGAGGGTGAGAGTGGTGGAAGGAAGGAAAGTGATGAGGTAAAGTTTGGAATGAGGGGGTAAGGGACAATGGGAGGAAAGGGAGAAAAAGCAGGAGAGAAGGAAGGTAACGAGGCGTGAGGGAGATAGTGATTGAGTGAGGAAGGAAGGAAGAAAGTGGTGAGGGAGAGTGAAGGAGTTAGGAGGTAAGGAACAACGGAGGGAAGGAAGAAAAGAATAAAGGAGTTAAGGTAAGGAAACGTGAGGGAGAGAGTGAAGATGTTAGGAATTAAGGGAGTAGAAACATTTTGGCCAGACGACCTGTAGCCTTTGGCTTCACATGACGCGTCTCTCTCTCTCTCTCTCTCTCTCTCTCTCTCTCTCTCACACACACACACACACACACACACACACACACACACACACACACACACACACACACACACACACACAGTGCATTAAGAGTCATTAAATGTGGCTATCTGATCTCCATAATATAATTTTTAATTGCGTAATTTGTCTGCATAAAAGTATCCTGAGCTTTTAGTGCCTGCAACGATAACTGCTTGGCAGTGGAAACATGCTGCCTTTTTCTTTTTCCTTTTTTATTTATGTAAATTAGCCATGAAACTGGTGGGTGTGAATGAGCAGGGGTTGGTTTTTCATTCATAAATTCTTCATCAGTCTCACACTACACACCATTTGTATACGTAGTGTGTTAAGTTACTTTTGGCAGTTACAGATATACATGAACTTAGGACAGTATGTGTGTATGACAAAGAGGCTTCTTAGCAGCTCTTGTTTATGTTTCTGCAGCTGGTCCGTTTATGTAGCCTTGTGTGTTACTTCCGCAGTCTGTGCAAAATAAATTGTCAAAGAGGAGGTGATAGAAAGCTTAGCTCCTGAGAATATGGATACCTGTGTTGAAAACATTTGGGCACTAAAATAAACCTTCACAACTTTTACTAGTGCAGCGAGATGCACATGTTTTATTTGGAAGTAATCGCATTTAATTTGGATCTACCGTAGATGAACATTAACCAGGTCTATGCGACTTTGGATGAAAATAAGTTGGTGGCAATAAGTAAACCCTGTATCTATAGAGACTCAACATAAAACCTGCCGATAGTAACGCTGGCAGCGGACTCATCACACAGAAAAATGTGTGTTGTGTTTTACTTGTTAAAAAAAAAAGTGATTGCACTTCTTCGCTTTTGGTTATTATTGAATTCAGCATAACTAGCCTGTGTCACCCTAGTGCAGGGCAGAGATCGCCAATCAATTTCTCTACTCTGAAATAATATTTCATAGCCCTTGCCAACATTACATTTGGTATCTGCATATTTCATCTTGTTCTCTGGCTGCCTCCTTCATTCCATTTCTGGTTTACCACTCTGTTACTTTGATCAATATGCTATATGTTGTCTGACGTACGAAGAATATTACCTACTTACGTCCAGCTGTTATCTTTATCTATAAATTTATCGCCTAGAAATAATGATCGAAATGCTGAAAGCTTGCAGTATTATTTGGCCTAAAAGAGTAAACAAAAAAATCAAGGCAATTCTTTTCAAGATGACACGACACATTAAATCTGAAAGACTTTAAAGTCGAAAGCATAGCGAAAGACAGACTGAAGAAGACTAGCATAGTTTCCTTTTTGTATGCGCGATTGCTTTTACTACAGATCTGTATTTGTGTGTGTAATAATAAGAAGAATAAGAGTAATAATAATAATAATAATAATAATAAAATAATAATAATAATAATAATAATAAATAAGATTAATAATAATAATAATAAGATTAATAATAACATTAATAATAACAATAATAAGATTAATAATAATAATAATAATAATAATAATAATAAAGATTAATAATAAAGATTAATAATAATAATAATAATAATAAGCGATGCCAGCGCACAGTAAACCCGTCCGCTGCAGTCATTTTAGTGCTGACGTATAAACACAGCAGGATATCTACACAGTAAATGATGTCACATACCAAATTTGAAATAAATTGACGATTATATGCCCATTAGAAACTTTAGACCAGAATCACCTGACATTGACCCCCCGTACCGCTAACTGGGGGAGGGGGTGACACCCCTGAAGTAATGAGGCATGTTATAGGATGCAGGTTTGAAAGATGCACCTTTAGGTGTTGGTTTCATGTTGATATGACGAATCTGAAAGGAGTTATGGCGGAAAAAAAAAAAATTGGGGGGGGGGTACAGCCTGGACCTAGCTGACCTACTCAGTTTATCATCTAATGCTGCATCACAGACAAAAGTTTGAAATTCCGTCGATAGTTTCAGGAGATATCATGCCCAGAATTGTTACTGATGCATGCTCGCACCAACGTACGCACGCACTGACGCACGCACAGATGGGTACACAAGTCACTTAATGCCTCTTCCACCACAGGTTGGCGGAGGCATAAAAAATAATGGTATTTGGTCTGAGCCATGAAAAACATGAAACAGTTACAGTCAGAATACCTACACTGAACACATAAACAAACTGAAAGACATCACTAACGCAAAGGTGACAGAATATAATTTGATATCAAGAAGCTAAAAGGTCAATTTTCTGTGAGCTTTCGGCTTTATTTATACTACACTGGAGGAACAAGGATGTACTGAAACTGTGACACAATTTACTCAATAAAATTCATAGGAGGATGACAGAAAGTAGAATCAACGTCATAGAGACTAAGAAAAACATGTTATTGGTAAAATAAGGTGAAGAACTTACCTGTGAGAGAAGAAACTTTATTTTTCAATATTTCGAATGTTATTCGGTAAAAAGTACAAGATGTAAGAAAAGCAGGGCGTACAGCTTACAGCATGATGAGAGGTAGTAAATAAAACATCATTATTCCCACAGCTCTGATCGTTTTAATCTAGAGGAAATGTACATCATGATAGTGCACTGGTAAACACTCATTACGTGTTTGTTGGAGTTGGTGTTAGGGTGAGTAGTGTGTCCGAATGAAACTCACCTGCTGCAGAGCTGGATTATTTTCACAGGAGGGAGGGGTGCATTTAAGTTGGTGCAGTGATACATGCATTGTCCCACATTAATAACACGTTGAAGATCACCCAGTGGCATATACCACCACTCACACACAAACACTGTCAATACAGCATAAACATTTCCACGTTAATTTGTCATTGCACATTTAAAAAAGCTTGTCACTCCTCTGCCTTTCCAGGTGACAGAAACGGGGAGGCCGGAGTCACTTTTTCGTTGAAAGAAATTGATCTCCCGCAACCCCATGGATTAGTTACTCTTCAGCACCCCTAATGCCATCAAACCCCTCCCGCTCGATAAGGCTCTAATGTACTAAATAAAAATGTCTGGAGATGGTAAGAAGAAATTGAAATGTTACCTGACTGAAGGAGTTCAACATGTCATATTCTAGCTATACTAATGCAGTGTAGGGCAGTGTTCAGCAGACGTAGATGACTATGATGAAAATGGTTATCTGATTAACCAGTCCACAAATGATGACCAACTTGACAAAGTTTGACGAAGAAAACATAGCAGGTGTTGTCAGTTCCAAGTCCAAACGCGGTACCAGAGTGTTCGTAAAAAGAAAATCAGCATCATTAGCAATGTCTTGAACACAGTGTAATCTCTTGAAACAAATTCTGGAGGAGAATGAAATAGGCGAAACACTGAAAATGTCTTCGTGAAAGACGATCTAAATTATCATAACAATGCACCAGAAACTTCACCTTTAATATATGTTTTTAGAGTGAGGCATATAATGAGTGTTTTACATCGGCCATATCTGCACGGATTTAAACCATAGGCACCGTTGGCACAATTGTTTGATGATCAAGAAGAATATACGAAATACTGAGTCAAGCAAGATGAATATTGCTTTCAAAGATTCATTTGAATCTCTGACAAAGTTAACTATAAAAACATATATCAGTACAAGACGGTAGGCGACGATGGCCAGCTCTAAGCGGGTTGTTGCTAGGCAACAAGTATTTGCCTAGCAAAAAAAAAAAAACTTGCGGACATAACTAAGTCATAGGCTGGTCACTGTGTCCAGGTTTGGTTGGAATCGGTTAATTCTGAAAGGTAGAAGTGCCTGCCACAATTAACCCTCCCCCCCTCAAAAAAAAAAAAAAAAAAAAGAGAAAGCATACAAGAACACAAGAAAGAAAGAAAAAAAGAAAGAGAGAAATAAAACGCGACTAACAATAAGGGCAGCATGGAGCTGGCCAACAGTATAATTATGGTATGGGAATCCACTAAATCTTGGTGAATAGGAAAGCAAAATTATTATAGACAATATTCAGTGGATGATGTTTTATAAAAAAAAAACACAAGAAGACATATTTACATGTGATATTTATTACACTGATCTTTGATACTGAAATGTGAAGGACAGTATTGTAAGACCTCTTTCCAATTTTTCCACAGAGAAAACGGGTGCAGTATCGGAGGGGACAGCAGCAAGAGATCTTTTTTTTTTTTTGGAGGGGGAGGGGGGAGTCAGAGAAAAATAGTGGAAACACTGATGAGTTGAATATCAGCTGCACTGTTACAAAAACACTTTGGGGGGATCGTTTTTTACTGAACTGTCTGTAAATGCTTGTCCACAAAGGAAAAAGTATCATCGCAATATTAGTCCAAAAACCGCATGTGGATTTAAAAGTATTCAAGAAAATAATTCATTCAGAATACTGCTGTATAGATAAGTTAACTGACTAGAGACAAATATTAATGAAGTATCGTTAGCAACAAAGTTAGTTATTATAGGAATGTAAGTTGGATCCCCATTAAGCAGGAGGAAAGAGAAAACACTGAAAGATGGCTAAAACATTGACTTGCTGGATCATATGGAGTGCTGCAGAAGATTAAACATGTAATGCAAAGGAAAAGAATTATTACAGCTACTAAATACAGGATTAGAGGAAAGAATTTAAAAATATAAATTTGAAGTTACAAATCATAAATATAAGAAGTAAAGCCTGAGTTTTTAAATCCAACAAGCATGTCAAGGGCAATATCCAGTAAAGTACAAATCACTCAGCCACAGTTCAGGAAAAACGGGGGAGGAAGCGAGAACCACAATAATCAAACACACTCTGTCAAATGTTAAGTAATGCTTTGAGTCATCCAAGACTGATGACCCACAACCAGACTGTTGCGGCCACACTACGAGCACGTAGATCAGTGTGTCTCTGGATTTTATTTTCATTGACCTAAATTTCGTAACACCATTTTCCCAATGAGCGATTAACGTTTGGACATAAGAGGGCTGTCTGAACATCATTAAAACAGTTTTAACTGATAATTCCCAAACCCCACCGACATCTTTAAAACCACCCATACTAATTACATCACAGTAGCCCTACAAGATAATGCCCTAGCATGCATTAAGTAAGGACAATATAGTTTCAGCACCCAGTTGGTGACATGTGATGATGTGTGACGTCATACGTTACACCAAAAGGAAGTGCTGGCTATCAGGAAATGGAGAATCTGCTCCATGCCCAATCTGATGCATAAAAATTGGCATATAATAATGTAGAAAGTATCAATTTTTTTGCACAAGGATTAAGCTTATAAGAAAAAGATCAAAACTACACCTTCTCCAATTAGGCGCATAGGTACGTACCTGGTGTTGCCTGACTCTGCAACGGCACACTGCAAATTGCCTAAACTGCTGATCAAAGAAGGGCGATAGTTGAGTCATGTTTAATTCATAATTTTCTTCAATTAGGCCTCGCTTACAAAAAATCTGTAGACCTGACTTTCGAATCAGGTGAAATACATTTACCAACGATATTAAAAGCTGTATGTATGCAGTATAAAAGTATGTGGCAAGAAATTTAATTTCAATAACCGATGCATAACAAGAGGATTTCTCCCGTTTGCATTCAGCAGTTGATGTTCTCTGAGCTATACTGACTCAAGCATCCAGTTCGGAAACATTCACTTGAATCTGGACTTGATGAAACATTCCCTTACACTGTTACCATACGGTTAGGGTAACTCTCATATCCGATTTGAAATATTTAGTCTTGAATCATTCGTCAATGGTTTTGCTTCGTTTCTCTTCCTCATTTTTTGACCTCTCTCACGAACCAATCCATATATGGATTCTGAACATCACATAACTTTGACTCGCCACGAGGTTTAACTTATTCAAGCCTTAGTCTTACTTCACACATGTTTTCAAGTCATATTAATGATGCTTTGTCATGGAACAGTTTTCACTACACACCACGCATAGATAATGCATTCTAGAATCCTCTCCTTCCTATTCACGTTTTCATATACTTCTCCAAAGTGCAGTCATCCACAAAAGTCCTGCCGTCGATCTCGACTCGCAATGTGCCCTGACAATGAAGTAGTTAAACTGAAGCACCAAACTGAAGGGGGTTCGTCTGACAGTAATGCAGATAGATATTTGTGGTAAGTGAGGGTCCGAGGTTGTAAGTGGAGGTGCTGGTCATGGTACGATGACTGTACCATAAAAGAGGAAGTACAAACGTACTCACATGCTTTCTGTACGTCCCCAGTAACTTCAAACCCTTGAATCCCAAAACCCATGGTATTCAGGAAACTTTTTTTTAATCACTCGCCACACTTCCTCATTTTCATAGAAGTTTCATCAGTACGCTTTGCACCCTATTCTTCTTACTGCCTTCCTCCTTTCATTCGAACTCTTTTCTTTCATACCAAGATAAACTGAAAAACAATAACACTCCCGAGCCTGTACCCTGATAGTATATTTAGGGAAAAAAATGCATCTGTATTGTATGGGATGGATATCAGGATGAGTCCCACAGCTGGAAGGCCTTGTATGACTCGTTAAAGATGTGCAGTTATTATGTTAGTGGTAATTTTTGTTACTAATTTGTACGATACAAACTTCGAGAGAGAGAGAGAGAGAGAGAGAGAAACCCGCCACAGACAGGCATACAAAGAAGGTGTTTCAAGCTTTTGTTCCCCACTGTCACCACTGATACACCCATAATATATTTCTCACACTCATTGTCCCCAACTCTCTCTCTCTCTCTCTCTGCCCTAGTCATTCTGCGTGTGCCAATCAGCCACACTTAGTATGGCTATCCAATACGCCTGCATCGTGCTCTGCCTCCCCTGTGTCCTCTTTCCGTCTCTCCCTTCATCACTCTCTCTCGCTCCCCTTTCACCTGTCTCTCATTCTTTCCCTTCATCTCTCTCTTTCTCCTTTCATTTCTCTTTTTCTCTCCCTCCGTCCGTCTTTCTTGCTCGTCATTCATTCCTCTCTTACACCTTCCTCTCTCTCCTGCCCCATTCCTCCCCTCCCGTCTTCTTTCTCTCACAAAGGACTCTTCCTTGCTGCTCATCACTGCTGGTATACTTTTGTCAGTTTTCCTTCAGATTTCTCTCTCCTTTTCTCTGTCTACTTAAATAGTTCTCAGTTCCAGTTTCTATTTTTCTCGTATATGTATGCCTCTCAGTATTGCCGATCTCTCTCTCTCTCTCTCTCTCTCTCTCTCTCTCATCGTATTTTATCCCTCTCTTTTACCGTTCCCTCTCAGCTCATTCTATATTTTTTTACCGGTATACCACTCGATCTTCCCAGGGTCTTCTCTCTTCTTTTTTCATCCCCCCCATTCTCTGCGTCTTCCATTCTGTCTTTAATTTACGACCTCTCCACACTGAGGCTTTTTTACCTGGAAGAACACCCTATTCCACTGGGTTACATTACGGACAGGCTGTTTCTCACTGTCACCTGTATTATGTCTGGCAGTGAGAAATGGCATGTGCACAATGAAACGAGTGTCCATCCAATATTTACCCTGACATACTGGGTGAGACTATTAATTCCTTTATTCCGGTGACGTATTACATTGATATATTCTTACTACCTCCAGACGACTTATGTCACCCTAGGGAAGATGCTTTGCACTGAAGGGATGAATGAAGGCTAACGCTAACCTGCCCAGACAGAAGAATCTCCCCCATACAGAATAAAGTCGTCTGCAGGTAGTAAGGATAAAATGAAAGACGTCATCGGGTTGAAGGTGATAGAATATTTCGGATTCCTACCTTAAGTTAAAAAGTCGTTATGTATTGTTAAACTGTAGTGACGGTTTTATCAGTGGTGCTGATGACAGAATGCACAACAGAACTATAGGACGGGTGGTAATGAACATTTGTTGGTTGTTCTTACTGAGCCAGGGAAAAAGGATATAACTACTTCATTCCGATAACTTATATTCTATTACTGCTTTCAACAGACCAATTTATTCAGCGTTGGGGAGACATTTTGAATTGGAGGAGTTGGAAATAACTTTCGTGAAGCCCTTCCTTAGTTAAATAAAATATTTTATTGGTACCAAGAATATAGTTTTAAAAGGCGTCATCGGAGCAAAGCGATTATAGCTTAGTGAAACTGCATTTCATTTATGTATTTATTATTTTTACTCAAAACCGGCTGTTTACCAGAGTACTGAGAAAAATATTGGGGAGCTTGTGGTGTTGTCAGTGCCACAAGCATTCACTTGCTGTAGAAAGTACGTCAGAAGTCAAAGGCACAGTGATAACCTAAATCCCATCAGTCTGATGACAGTTCGTGTATTGTTTATGTCTCCTGGAAACTTTCTTATAGTTAGGAATGGTGTCTCAAGGACAAGCATATAAAGGAGGTTATAACGCATCCTTCCATCTTAACAGCTCTCTCAGATTATGTAAAAACATCAAAACTCTGAAAAAAATTGAAGAAGATATCGTCCATTCGGATGCTCTTTATCATTGCCTTTTTTCGTTTTGCAAACAGGTTTATTAATCTGTCTAAGCTTTAGTTATTCGCACCCCCAGTGAAGGTAATTGTTGGACTTAAATTTCATCAAACTTTACTTACTCCATTTGAAGCAATACTGATAAAGACCTGGCGTTCCACCCCTTCCATAAATAACAGGCTCTTCTACAAAGCATTACTGCTCCTACTTTGTTCGATATATATATATATATATATATATATATATATATATATATATATATATATATATATATATATATTTACAGTATATGTACGGTATATATTTGCGGCATACATCATATGTTTGCATCCTATTTTTTTTTTTTTTTTCATGTGTTCGACTGGCCATAGGTTAACCTGTTCCCTGAGGCCCAGTAGTCGTACGTACCACACACCTTTCACATGTTACCACTTTTGGCGTCAACACACCATCCATAGTAGGTACCTGACCTGATAAGACTATGTTATCCCGGTATTAGTGGGGGTAGTTTTACGTGACAATGTGAGTCATGGTAGATTAGGAAATCCTGTTTTAACGAAATTAATCCTTAAAAACTGTTTTGTGTCAGAGCTGGGGATCACTCTTGCATCCATAGGGACAGCAGACCATCAGTCTATCTATCTGTCTGTCTTTATATCTATCCATTTATATATATATATATATATATATATATATATATATATATATATATATATATATATATATATACACGAGTATCTATCTATCTACAGTTTCTGTGTGTGTGTGTGTATATATATATATATATATATATATATATATATATATGCCATTGGAGCCAAGGGTCCAGAGTATTGGACAAAGCTGGGAATTTTCAAACCTTAATAATGTAGGGAACCCCCGGGTAGGGACCTATGAGCTTCGCGACTATGAGCCGATAGGCGGAGGGCGGCACGCTTAGTGCCCTCCTAGTGCAATGCCTCGCCCAGCAGCTCCGGGTTCCAATGGGATATATATATATATATATTGGAAGCAAGCAGACACTGTAGAGATGCTGTTAAAAATGAAAACAAAATAATAGATTTCATTGGTAAGGCACTGAGATACAGTTCAGAAAAGATTATCATCACCTTGTATAATTACCTTCACTAAGGAGGTTATGTTTTACACAGCGTATGTCTATTTGTCTGTTTGTCAGCATGATTATTAAAAAAGTTATGACCGGATTTTGATGAAATTTTGTGGAAGTGTGGACCATGGGCCAAGGAAGAATTTATTATATTTTGGGCCAGATCAGGATCTGGTTCCGGAGTATCTTGCACAATATCTCCAAAAGTTCAATTAATTTTAATGAAATTTTGTGAGAAGGCGAAGCATGGACCAAGAAAGAACTGATTAACTTTGGGGGCGGATCCGGATCAGGATCCTATATCTAAAAATCCGTATCTGAGATTACGCAATAAGTTATGAACTGATCTTGATGAAATTTTTTGGAAGGGTGAGTCATGGACCTATCCGGATCTTTTTTAATGGCAATGTCGTTGGCGAAGGTATGCGCTCCCTGTGCGCTTTCTGGTTCCTTAGTACACCTACTCTTGAAGTGTGGGGTGTAGTTCTGTTATCACAATATTTTAAAAATCATGAAGGGAGAAGGTGACAAAATAATGACCATATTGTGAAAGAAACCATGTGAAAAACAGCTTCAAGAACTGAATCTCTTTGAGTCAGCTCAATACAGACTACGAGAGGACTTAATCTAAGTATACAGAATGGGCAAAGGACATGTTAGTATGACAGGTAATAGATACCTTGCAGTTGACAAGTCAGATTATAAGATGGATAACTACTATATCACTACTGACAAGCATTCCCAATTCAGTAGAATAAAGGACTTCTTCAGTAATGTTTAGAAACATTGAAATAATTTTTTTGCATTATTTTGGAATGGAACACGGTACTAATATTTGACTATCACTTGAATTATGATGTGCAGTCTAATCGATGATATGCGTTGTTGAATAATACATTTCTTGTTTCTCTGCAGTATAGGTCAAGGAGGATACGAGGGCAGAGAAACACCGTTATGTGACTAGTATGATCTTGGCGTTACTGGACGTTATAGATTAAGATAGTGCCAAATAAATAATCTTTACATCCTTGGCTGTGAAATATCCTTGCAGTTTTATGCTGCATGATGGTTCTTCCCGTCTTTCTTTCTTTCTTTCTTTTTTTTTCTCTGCCAACTTCGGCTGGAGAGATCAGTGGGTGAGGGAGAGACTTCCTACTTTGTTTACCTTGTCTCAGACCCAGAAGAGATGACTTAGGCATAGTCTACCATACGACAATCGAAGGATGACTAGATGTGGTGATGTTTGTTTTAGTGTGTACTTATAGATAAGTGCAGTACAGCTCTCCCTCTTTCCATCTGCCTTCACTCTGTCTCTTACATCTCTCTCCTTACGCTACTTCATCATCCATCTTCAATATCACTCCCTTTTCCCTCATATATCCAGTCTTTTCTTTTTATTGTTCTCCTCCCTTCCACTATTTTCTCTCTTGTTCATCAGTTCGTCCCCCCCCCCCTCCATTCATCTCTTCCCCTCTCCCTTCATTCCCTGTCTTCCTCCGGCACTTCTCTCCTCCTTCCTCCTGTCTCTTCCACTACCCTCCTCCCTTCCTCAGGCATTTCCCTCAGGTCTGTGTGGTATATGTACAGTAGTTGTGTAACTCGCCTCACTTCTCTTTACTTGCCTCCCTTTCTTCCTCCCTTCCGTTCCTCATGCCCTTCCTGCCGTGGGGCCTCTCTGTTCCTCTGCTCCTCTCTAACTCTTTTTAATCTCTCTCTCTCTCTCTCTCTCTCTCTCTCTCTCTCTCTCTCTCTCTCTCTCTCTCTCTCTCTCTCTCTCTCTCTTCTGACCCCTCCCTCCCTCCCCTTCCCTCCCTCTCTTCTAACCCCTCCCTCCCTCCCCTTCCCTCCCTCTCTCCTTCCTACCCTCTCTTCTCTCCGTCTCTCCCTGCCTCCTGCCCGAGTCTCTAAGGTGGAGGGCGGTAAATCACACCACTTCCCGGAAGGTTAGCACATCAGCACTGATCTCAAGAGAGAGAGAAAGAGAGAGAGAGAGAGAGAGAGAGTGTGTGTGTGTGTGTGTGTGTGTGTGTGTGTGTGTGTGTGTGTGTGTGTGTGTGTGTATTACTAAAGTGATTCTTAATAGTTTTGCACAAGTTTCGAGAGTTTAAATGAAGTTGTCCATTTTCAAAGTCGTGTTGATGGTTGAGTGTCTATGGCGAAAGCAGTGTTGAGACTTGAGCAGCGGGATGTGGGTGATGTTTTAGAATAATGTCTAAGTTTGGACTGTGTGCACGGCAGTGATGCTGGTCTCTCAGCAGTTCCTTGGTGAACTCCTGGGTGCACAAGAAAAAAACCTTGATGGTGTTACTTATTTCGAAATGTATTCTTGTTAACTGTATAATAATCGATTTTATCACTATCATATTTGCAGCTGACCTTTTGAAAACTGAAAATTGTGATAAATATACTGTATTTCAAAGATTCTTTTTCCAGATGTAAGACTACGTAATGGTCACCGAGGCGGTGACAGAGGCAGGTTGTGAGGATCAAACGCCTTCAGGTGCGGGAGAGGGCTCAGGGGAGGCATCAGAAGGCCAGTCATCAAAAGGGCAGGCTGCGGCAGGGGTGGATGCTGCAGGTGCGGCGTGGCGGCGGTGCGGGGACTGGTCTAGGCGCCCCAAGTTGCTCAGGTACCAGAGTCGCACCAACGCCATCACCATCACCTTCGTCAGCGACCACGCCCACGCCTTCATGGGGTTCAGGGCCAGAGTCTCCGCCCACACAGGTGAGTGACAGGGACACCGCAGCCAAACTGATGGGGTTGTGGCAGGACTGACAGTTTTGTGGGTAGGAATTATTAGTATCATCACACACACACACACACACAAAGGCACTCTCTCTCTCTCTCTCTCTCGCTCTCAAGAAGACCTGCAGTACTCATAACTTCCCGTTCCAGTCAGCAAACTCTTGTTCTACAAACAGCGACTTGTACGACTGTGGGTGTGTAAAAATTTGGTATCAATGTACAGTCTGGTACAAAATTTTACCTACTGTTTTAATATGTTCACTTCATCTTTGGAGCATGTATGTTACTTAGCTTCCTTAGGCCTCTTTTTGATTAGGAATATTTTGTCAGTACAGGAATGTGTACAGCAGACGAGGTGATATATAAGGCGAACCTTTTTTCCCACAACTATACACTATGCAAGCTGCGGCATGATTTTCACTTGTTCGTTACCGGAAGCCTCTCCTTGGGTGGCTAAAATTGTCTGGCAATACGTCCTAATGGAAAACTATTCCTAACCCAGTGGTTCTCAGAGTTTTTCCCTTCACTCCTCACCCATTTTAAAAATGAGTATCATGATCCATTTCAGTTCTTTTTGAAAGTATTAACGACAAAATGACAATAAGCCGAAAATTCTTTTCTACCAGGTAAAAATCATGTGGAAAAAACTTACTTATTTCAGATTCCCCACATTTCCTACAAACATTCTCAGCTGCAGTGCTGGCATGGCCCGTCTTGGGAGCAATGGGTCCCACTCTGAGTAACACCCTAACTCATTCACTGACATGTTTTTATTTATTTTTTTTTGTGAGTTGAATACTTCTGTCAGTCGTTAGCAAGAATAAAGCCTAAGGTATGTCTTTAATACTGAAGTGCGTAGTGAAGATTATATTATTATTATTATTATTATTATTATTATTATTACTATAGCCCTCCACTACAAGGCGTTTATCCTCAAGTGAATAAAGTGGTCTGACTCCAGCAGGAATAAACATTAAAAACGCCCTGGCACTGAAGGTGTTAACCTACGATAACTTGTCAAAAAAGTTGGTCGTGTCATGTGGAGACGAATCCAATCAGACTTGGCTAGACTTGTACCTGGAGGAGTCCGACACTGGCGCCAGTAATGCCACATTACAAGGAGATTCGCCTGTAAGATGAACTGAATAATGCCACGTTAGCCAAAACATACTAAAAAGACGTCCTCGGGTTAAAGGGGTTGAGGTTATGTGAGACCGGCCAGTGGTTGAAGTGCAGAGAATGAGGCACAAATTTAGGCAGAAGTTTGTGGTTGTTAAGTGTGGTAGGGACGGGGAAGCACCACCACTGCCGGTGGAGGCACGACAAGCAGGAAGACAAAGGCCAGTATTATTAACTGCCTTGAACTTATCCCTTCAGTCCGTGGACATCCTTGGTGCCAGTATTTGATCTTATTCAAGTTAGGAAGGATCGTTATTAGCAGCAGCAGCAGCAGTAGTAGCAGTTGTAGTAGTAGTAGTAACAGTAATGTTTTTGTTGTTGTTGTGGTTTTGGTGGTGGTGGTGGTGGTGGTGGTGGTGGTGGTGGTGGTGGTGGTGGTGGTGGTAGCCTTAGATTCTTCTGAACGTGAACCCTGTGGACTGCAGGGTGAAGGTGCCCATCTCCTGCAGTGCAATATAGTTTCAAGGAATAGGGAGGGAGCTCAGAGTGTTTGTATTACCGGGCAGCGGAGCCACCAGGTTATATGGATGCCACCGCTTCAAGGCGTCCTGCTCCGGCGCCTTCGTAGTAGTAAAGACTTAATTATGGCTGTATTTAGCCTCTCCTGTTCGAAAAGTCTCTCCAAAGCCGGAAGAAGTTCTTTTAGTCTCTGTCAAAACATTATCAGTATCTTTGTTCTTGGTGAAAACGTAATCATCATAAATTTTTTCCTTTCTGTCATAATAAAATCGTCTTAGGGCAGCCAAAACGAAATGAATATTATGTATATTGCAGCAGCAAGGGGGTTAGTGGATATTGTTTATATTAATCGTCGCTGGAATCCATCTTCACTGGTAGCCGTTGCGACTTTGCCCGTGCAATCAAGACGTCTGTCCCATCCAATCCTGATTACACTTGGGGAGGAACTCTGTGGATCTATTCCCAGTCCACCCTTGTTCCCACTACAGAGTCAAGTAAACTCTAGCACTTGGACGACGTTGGTTTCTTGTGGCTGGTAGAGTGGCCCGTTGTATCCTAGAATAAAATTGCTGTATTAAGTCGACAGCCTCGTTAACGTTCAGTTTGATGATACATTGTCTGTTTTATTGTTGCAGCATTTAGGCGGCTGTGTTAACTTTTTGAGAGATTTTTCGATGCAGCCTTCAGTGTTAAGAGAGATTTCGTAAACTGAATCAGACTGTCTACAACCAGCAAGAATAACTTTGACACCAGGTCAGAGCAGTTAATCAAGGTAGTTTTCAACTCGTGGTCTGCATTAGTTTCCATGTGTTGGGTAAAACTGTTCGGCGTTAGGCAGAGTAAAATATGATTAAAGTAAAAAGTCTGTCAACTTTGTGAAGAAATTAACAGACCATATGGAGAAATACCTGGTGTGGCAGAGGTGCATGAGAGCCTCCTTACCACACAAGAATTTGACCGTATGTGTGTGTGTGTGTGTGTGTGTGTGTGTGTGTGTGTGTGTGTGAGAGAGAGAGGGAGAGGCTGGAAATTTAAGTCATGACCTCGACTCGATGACAGTTTCGTCTTTGTGAGCTCTCTTTATCGTCAGAGGAAAATGTTCGGCTTAGAAGGGACTTTAAAAGCTAGGGAGGTTAGCTGGAGCCATTATTATCCCCTTTACCACAGTAAATATTCATAAGGGAAGGAAGACATTACGCTTTCGCAGCGGCTGGTACATTTGAGCATGTTATTCAGGTGAACACAAGAGTTTGTTGAAAGAAATCCTAGGAAGCGAATCCTTCATCATTTCAAGTCATCGCGTCCTTACCACTAGTACACCTAGAATTATATTTTGCGACAAAACAGAGGATTTATGTAATCAGACCAAACAGCAGACATGGCAGTTACAACACTAATACGGCACGGTAGTTCTGCGACTTAGGTGAGTTGATGTTACTCTACCGTATTTTCCTAAAAACAAACTGTTATGCAAAATCTAGAAATAAATGGATAAAAATAATCAGTCGCTTCTACACATTGACAGCTGTCTTGTATGATGGCGTATTAGACACGGGAACCGTGGACTGGAAAGCCCCTAGTGTTGAACTTTTAAATGGATTATCTTTCATATAACCATCTATATTATTCATGTCTTCCCTATGATGCTTATTGCTTTACCGACGTAGATGGTTATTTGAGGTTAAAACTCACCTCATAGGGTACGGCCACAGTTGCTCCAAACAGGTGATCAACAAGAAGAAACGAGGCTCAGGGGTCCGTCCAACGTTCAGACCTGGATTTTTCAGCTGCTGTAACCCGGTGCTTCGTTTCATCTCGTCGATCACGTTTCGGGCAATTGTGGCCAGACCCTTATTCTTACATGTAGCTACTGTGCATAAGGTATAAAATGAACATATGACGATTTTTTTTTTTTTTAATGCTAGAATTCTGCTCATTCCGAAAGGCGATCATCTGCAACGATAAATATTCAGGTAGGCTTCAATACCATAAATAAGTTGGACTGGCCATAGCGATGACTGTCTGCAAGCCAAGGGCAGAATATTGCGGAAAAAATAAAAAAAAAATGTTTCGGCTAAACCTGAATTGCACCCATTCTACCCTCTATATTTTTTAATTGTTCACTCAAATAGTAAAGAATAGCAAGTGTTAGTTTAGGATATAGCGTACCTGAGCTATCCATTTCACGTTCTTATAAATTTGACTCTCTCTCTCTCTCTCTCTCTCTCGATCGATCGATCGAGAAAACACACACACACACACACACACACACACACACACACACACACCATCATCATCATCATCATCATTTGTCACTGTTCACGAACTCCCACTGCATGTGCTCCGGGTCAATACGGTGGGCACATAATACCTTCTGTTTGCTATTTCTTACACCTTTTTTGTCCAGTATTTTCAAGCCTTCATTTGCACTATATTTTAATTCTGGATGAGTCTCTCTTAGCCTGAGTTTCCCTCTGTTTAAGGACTCCGATCATGTCATCACATTTTGATTCCTTTAATTCAACTTGGTCTAGGAAGGACAGTTTTTGTAGCGTTTTAGCCTTTTTTTTTTTTATTATAAAGAACTAGATTACCGGACGTAATAACATAAAATTGCACGTGTGTAATTGCAGAGAAATAAACAAGTGAGCACCTCTGTTGACCCCAAAGTTGAACACTGAGCAGTAATAAAAGTCCACTTAAACTCAGGTGAGGCTCTCCAACATCTAATTCGGTGTTCACGAACTAGATGCGCGGCTGACAAGCTGCCGTGTAAACTACCTGGAATAAACTGACCGCTTAATTAACCTCGTGCCCGCTGAGTGATGATGCACTTTGCCGCTGAGTTATGTAGCAGACTGTATTATTTACCTGGTTGTACGCTATTTATATCGTCTGAACCGAATCCAACCTAGCCTGTCGTGCCCTGTCCTATTCTCTCTTATGCTAACTTGTCTAAACCTAACCAAATCTAAGCTAATGTTGTCTGCTCTCTTCCATTCAGTTCTAACATAGCCTAAGCTAAAAGCTTTCCCAACGTAATCTGTCCTATTCTATCCCATGCTTATATAACCTAATATAAAGTAATCAAACGTTGTCTATCCTATTCCATCTTATCATTACGTAACCCAATCCAATCCAACCCAACCCAACCCATCCCACCCCAAAGCAACCCATCCCAACCCAACCCAACCCAACTCAACCCAACCCATCCCAACCCAACGCAACCCATCCCAACCCAACGCAACCCAACCCAACCCAGCCCATTTCATCATAACCTAGCCTAACCTAACTAGCCTAATCTCTCCAGACACAGCCAGACGTAACTCGACCCTAACCATCTGTACCCAGTGCAACCCAAGTTTACCTTATCCAACGCACCCAAACTGTATTCCCTTGTCAATCCATGTTTACTTAATCTAACCCAACCAAAGCTACATCAACCCAACCCAGCTTCTTCCAACTCAACCCAGCTCAACCGATTCCAACACCAGTCTGGTGCTCGTTTAAGAAATGGAGCGTTCGGGCGACTGTCTAATGACAGTCACCTGATCCAAATATTCCAGCATTTACCTGAATAAATTACTTAACACTCTCAGACTCCCATGACGCACCAAACTGAATGAAATAGTCTGGCGTTAGGTGGAACAAAATAGGCCTAACTTACTATAACTGTACTGGCTCCTGTGACTCACTTTCAGTTGCTTAAAATCCTCTGCCATTTGGTGGAATAGAATGCTAGTTGTCCAGACCATGAGAGGTCAAAGCTCTTTTATTAATTTACGTGAAATAGCTCCTTTTGATACCTGTTATCCTACTGGCTGCAAGGCACTCTCTCTCTCTCTCTCTCTCTCTCTCTCTCTCTCTCTCTCTCTCTCTCAGTTGAATACAATCCCAGGGCGCCTATCTGAACAAAATATTTAAATGCGCCCTTTCCAGTAGTCTTTCAAGCTGGCATGGGATGATTTATTACTGCTGGCTCTTGCAGTATTAGTTTCCACCAGTTAATATCATCGCATTTCTCTGGAGCAGTTTCATCATTATGTTTGCCAGCGTTCAGTTGAAATGCATTCCCTCAAAATAATTATTACCCAACAAGTCCTATGTGGCACTAGTAACCTCGCAGTTATTTATTTATTTTTTTTTTTTTTAACAATCTCTTTACTACTGTTCGGGCTTTGTCAGTCCCTCTTACCTGTATTTCTTCATATTGTTTGATCCGGTAATACTCAATGATTAAATGTACTTTTTGAAGGTGTTTGGTATGTCATAATTTTCTCATGTGATTCCGATGACTACTTTCCAATTGAATGGAATCGTCTGTAGTAGGTGGGGGTGCTCACCATCCACTCATTCGATGTAGTGTTGCTCTCGAGTGTCTGCCCTTTCCTCTCCTCCATCCTACTTTCCTTCCATCCTCTTCTGTCTTTCTTTCCTTCATTCTTTCCTTGTCCTTCTGCCTACGGGTGACTTTACACTCCCTCTTCTCTCTTTCTTTCCTTCATTCGATCCTCTTCCTTCTGCCTGTGGGTGACTCTACACTGAGTGACAAGCCAAATGGTTTCCTGTACACCAGGAGATCATTTACTTCGCTGGGTGGTAACCATATAACCAAATTTTGGCGCCTAGTGGTTTAGTGCGTAATTATTGCGCTCCAATCGAATTGAGCCGGTGAAGGTTTATATCCAAGGGTTGATTGGGGTTGATTGGTCACGTAATGCCACTCAGGGATGAGTGAGGCTGGTCACTCTCATCTTATCGGGACCAACTGCCTGGTTCTGGGCTCCTACACTTATGGGGCAATGTAGGATTGGATGATGGATGGACGGATGGAATCGTCTGGCTATAACTGTAACAGAATATTAAAGTTTTCCTTTCAACACGAGGGTTTACAGTGAAATTATGAAGAGCCACCCTCTTGTGATTTCATTTGCTGAATGAAGGCACATAGCGGTAAAAAAATAATAATAATAATAATAATAATAAAGGTAACGAGAATATTGTTAACTATACTGTTACTTACCACTTTGCTGCATCCAAATGGAAAGGGTTGGTTTGAAGAAACATTCATAAAGGTTCCAAATTTTCGGTATGACTCGAGAAACACAACACTGGTGCTGATGCCACCGCTACTGTAACTGCTTCTGCTGTGTTTGATATATATATATATATATATATATATATATATATATATATATATATATATATATATATATATATATATATATATATTACAATTACAAATGAACATTACACACACAATAACACAACTGGCAACACTACACAGCCACAAACACCCACTCACCCATACAACCTTCGCAGTCAACCACGTAGCTCATAGCTGACTACACCTATAAGGTTTGTCTCTTTTATCCATACACTTTTAACTGTAGCTCATACTTGACTTCACCTAAAGGGTTTGTCTCTTTTATCCATACTCTTGTAACTCTACACTTTTATTAGTCGTTGTTGTACATTTAAGTATATATATTGTATAGGTTTATGTTGTATATGTCATGTTTTATAGTGTATTGTATCTATATTACTGTCGCTGATGATGTGTAAGGATACACGAAACGTCCTACGAAAAATGAAAATAAATAATTAATAAAATATACTTACGACATGGACATATTATCTACAACCTGAATCATAGTGTAAAACAATGTGTAAGAAAACTCGAAAAGATCAACAGAAAAATAGTGAACAATGGCTACGCCTTGGTCTTAATGATTTTTGTATAAAAGAAAACATTCTGCCTAAATATACTAATATATATATATATATATATATATATATATATATATATATATATATATATATATATATATATATATATATATATATATATATTATACAGAGAAAGATAGATAAATATAAGGAAACCATAGCAGTTTAAAGTTAACTGGGCTTAATTTAATATCCTCCGTACTGAAAGCACTTATCTATTTTTTTTTCTTTTGATATAAATATCATAAAAATATTCATTAAACTGTGCATAAGGTGAAATATGCTTTCAGTTAACAGCGCTTACCAACCGTATTCTCCTGCAGTGTGATTCGATTCTGGAGCTTTGAAAAAAAAAAAAAAAAAAAGTCGGAAACACACCAAGCGCAAACTCTAACGAGGCGGTTTTTTCTCACCATCAATATGTCCTACTTTTTCCAGCGAGTTCACTTGTTAAATGTACACTGCTCAATGTAAGTTGGTTCCGGGTCAGTTTGTTAAGAAAAAAAATTACAGTTGTGTGTGTGTGTGTGTGTGTGTGTGTGTGTGTGTGTGTGTGTGTGTGTGTGTGTGTGTGTGTGTGTGTGCGCGCGCGCGCGCACATACACTTTGGTAATGGCAACATGAGATGTGCGTGCAGTCAAAACATGGCGAAAGTAGGCAGTTAAAAATGTACACGGTATACAGATTTAAAATTTTACGTAAGAGAGATGAATGTCGGAGGACCTTTTATAATCATCATCATCATCATCATCATCCAAACCTCTTTTCTCATTACAGGATGGAATTTAGTAAAATCCAGAGAGCTAGAAAAAAAATTATTGAGACACTAACCAAAGTTTCCTCAGCTGAATGGGCCACACTCCAATTCATGCACCATTCAAGCCCGTGGAATCCTGGTTCCATCTGACAGAAAAAAAAAAAAAAAAGTAGCTTCACGCTCACCTATCCGACAGAGTCAATCCGACGACTGTGACGTCAGAGAAGGGGGTTGCCAAAACCCTGGTCATACACTCCTCCGGAAAAAATTTGTCCATCCAACTCGAACTCTTGTCAGTTCCTTAGCATCAACAGCTTCCATACCTCTCTCTCACACACATTCATTGACCACATCTATCCACTTTCTTGGGACTTCCAGCCTCCTGCCACCTTCGAACTCTTTTATGTCACTTCAAACTCATTCTCTGCATAGTTATGACCACATCCTCTAATCACACTCTCTTCATCTCTCATTCGGTGTCCACAGACTTCTTACTCAGCACCTTTCACAAATAATAATCATTATCCCATCCATTCTTTTCATTCCATAGACATTTCTCAACAATCCCATCTCCATTCCTCGTACTCTTGACTATTCATTTTCATGCCACACCATTGCCTCACATCCATAGGTTAGAGCTGGCATTAACACTCCTTCATGCAAGCCTCTCACAACGAACACATTCAGATCTCTGCTTCTTATCAAAGCCTTCATAGCACCAGCCACTTTCCTTCTCTGTACTACTCAGCTTTCCATTTCTTTTGAAATTTTTATCCCTTCTTATGTAACTTCACCAAGGTATTTAACTCTCATCAATTCAAATCTCTTTCCATTCTCTTTAGCATCGCGCTGGGAGTCACTTTCTCTTTCAAAGACCATCACTTTCTCCTTGTCCACATTTTCTCTCAAGACACGACGCTCACAGACATCTACAAAACCATGTGTCAGTCTATCAAGCTCTTGTCCGCTGTTTGCAAGCTGCACTGCTTCATATGCAACATCATCTATTAGATACTCCATCCTTCACGATTCATTACCAACGAAATCCATCTCTCCAATTCCAGTGTTTTAACCACCCTCATAGCACTATATATATATATATATATATATATATATATATATATATATATATATATATATATATATATTAGCGTTATTTCAGCGTGCTCTTTGCATATGTACTTGACCCCTGTGAACCCAGACTTGGCAGAATCAACTAACGACGTGTCTAAATGGATAATAAATTACTGTATCCACAGTGGAGCATACGAGGGAATGGCCGGTTTGAAAACACAGGATTATCACTGTTAATTAACCTGGTGTGAAACAGAATTTTGACAGTATACCAATAATTAATTTTCAGGCACATATTTACTGAAAATTACATGCAGCATAAACATAACTTTTCACTCTTAAGAATATGTCGGAGGAGATTCTCATAAACTTCACTGTGCTTCAGCTGCTGACACTGATCACCTTATTTTTGTTCATCGCCATTTCCTTCATAAAACCCGTTGTCAATCAAAGGAATCACCAAATACTGTATATTTCAGGAACTCTGTCTCCATGTTGTCTTGTGCGGATCGTTATAAGATAGTGCTGCGCCTACCATATCAAGAGAAGGAGTGGGGCGAACATTCTAAGTGCAGACGCAAAACAATAATGGTGAATGTACAAAATACCGCAAGTTCTAAACACAACACCAGTGCCACAGATATATTGTATGAATATTGAATATAGAGTGTTGACGGGCGTGCAGTCAGTAGCAGTATATGTTAGTTCGATAATTGCGTTTTTTGTTTTTCGTTGCAATACTTTTCTCATAATTTTTATTTGTGGTGGTTCTTAGTCCTAAATATAAACCTTGTGATGAAAAATATGTCATAGACTTTGGCAGCAACTGTGTAGAAAAGCAGAACACACGCGTGGTAGTTAAAGAGTGTATGTGATGGGTATCCGAATGCACGAGTTAGTACCGTCATGTGAGTGAACTAAGGGTGGTATTGATGCGTCTATAAAAAAAGCTAACACTGGACATTGATTGAAAAACTAGTCAAGAAAGAAAGCTTGTTCATAAGTAATTCCCATTGTAATCTAAGGTGTTTCAGTGTGAACGTTAGGATAGCTTAGCCATGTCGTATTATGTTGATTTAAGGGAACTTCGCCTGTTATATTCAGTTTACGCCTGACTGGTATGGTTTTGTTTCGTTTATGGTGTAATGCAAGCTACAGTTACTTTATTTAGGTTAAATGTTTTAGTTTTCTAGAAATTCTTGCCTGTGTTTGAGCCTAATGACTTAGTCAAACTACAGGCTGCGAGAGGCGGCGACCCGCGACACCCTGTGATCCTGGGAGTTGCATGCGAGCTGCGTCTAGCCTTTGGGTAGCGGACACATCACACTGGAGTTGCTGGTGATTTGGGGGAGTTGGGGGTGCTCGCAGATGGTCACACATAAGTCGGTGATCGGACTTCCGATGTGTCATACGACTTGTCGCTGATAGGCCTTGCGACATGTTTCCACAATTTGCAATTTGGAGTGAGGGAGCATACCACAGGTTGGGATATGACGCACAGTGGGTTAAGGCAGGTATACCGACAGGTTGTGACTCAAACAATTTCTCAGTAATTTGTCGTACGATGTTTTTTCGACTACTTCCGTGCAGAACTGACAAGCGGAGAGAATGTCTTGCATCGAGTCATGGATCGCATATAGTTATTAACGGTGAAATTTATGCGGGTCACCAGTTCGCATCCAGATTCAGAAGAGAGCACATCACCACGGCGCTGTTTGACATGAGAGACTTGGTGAGGCAGAGGCTGACTCTTCACTTCAAGCAGCTCCTGAATGCAGCAGCGTTCATAAGGATGTACATCATCCGTCAGCAGTAGCAGCAGAGGGTCCGCAAAACCTGGGTGAATTCTTGGTACGACGTGGCTGAGAAAGTGAACTACGGCATGTACCGCATTCTCATGCCGAAGCTGGCAGCAGAATCACAGTTGCGTCCACCTGTGACCTGTCGCAACCAGTCTAAACTGGTCGAGCGTCAAGTCCACACCACTCCTAACAAGTCGCAACCTGGCACAGGCGACCTAAGACATGTCGAGCGTAAGGACGCAAGACACGACGCAAGTGGTCGCAAGGCAAGCTGCGACATGTTGCAGGTAAACGCATGTGATAGAAATCTTCGACTGGCTGCGACAAGCAATGATTTGATCCACGATGTGTTGCAAGTCGACTTGCGACTACCTACGTCCACCTGTGCTTCACAAAAATAGTTTGCGATGTGTCGGGGGACTTGCGAACAGCATCTTAGTTCCTTGCGTCCACCAGAGACATTACACCCTGCGATATACCATGTCAACCTGCGTACTGTCTGGCGACCTACCATCGACAACCTGCGATTTTCCTGTCGCAGGTTGATGTATCCTGGCGAAACCTGTCGTAAACCCCTAGTCTGACTGGGGCAGAACACACACACACACACATACACAATAAAAAAAATAAAAAAAATAAATGTGTTAATACCCATTAGTTCCTTAATTAAATTTTATGTGTTCAGATCGAAACAGATTTTGTTGGACCAATGAATATTAATTAAGCAGCTCGGCATCCTGCTTCATTAGTCCGGAACCCCCATATTTTAAAAGTAATTATTGACAGAACCAACACGTTATTGTGGGCGGTCGTACGTACAGTCGACGTCATAAGTTTCCTTATTATTCCACCACTTCTTAAAGCACTCTCCTGGGCCATACTCCTAACTGAGAGAAGCTTGGTAAATGTCTCTGTCCATAGATTATTGTTTGGAATATAAGGGTCATGGAGAACAGTGACGGACACTCCTTGGGTCTGTAGTAAGGAGAGTGGTATAATAGTCAAACTTTTGTCGTTGGCTGTACCTGTGAGCGTAGTAGTGTATATACCAACATTAATTAACTGTGGCATAATCAAATATCGAAGCCATTGCCTGTCACGATGAAAGTAGCGATGTTGGCACTGTTGCTGTGACGCTGTGAGTGTGGATGAGAGAGTGGGGGTGGGGCTACATTCCACTGTCAGTTTGTTGATGTGTGTGTGTGTGTGTGTGTGTGTGTGTGTGTGTGTGTGTGTGTGTGTGTGTGTGTGTGTGTGTGTGTGTGTGTGTGTGTGTGTGCTGTTTTTATTTATCTGTGTTTGTTCAGGTGTTAGTATTCACAATTCTGTGTTCGCTCGTTTTTCTATTTGCACGACCCTTTTTGATCCAGTGTGTGCCGCTGTCTGTATAAGTTTTGCTGTGTTTGTGTTTATGTATAGGATATGTGTGCACAGAGTAGTTCAAAATTCCTTTTACACGTTGTGGACTCCAAACGACTGAAACAAGAATGCCCTTCAAACTCTCATGAATAATGGTGGTTGGATTATCAAGATGTCATTATGCTTGATTCTTACGAGCTTGATGTTCATTCTTTAAATTTCTCTACTCCACATTATTATTGAAAATTAGAGTTAGAGAGAGAGTAACGATGACACTCTGTCTATATCAGTTGACTGGTACTGTGATCATCTTTATTACCTTACTCGGTCTTAGGTTGCGAATACTAGTTGGGATGATGATGGTGATGGTAATCTTGTATGTATTTGTATGCTGCAGATACACTATTTATGTGTTTACTGCGCGTTACTCTTTCGCTATTATACCTACGTGCTGTTGCTTGTGCTTTCAATGAATTCGCGAGTGTATTTACTCGAAACACATGTGGGGGAGTTGTACTGAACTACGCACACTAGTAAGCTATTATTTCTGCTATCCATCTTATCTTAACCCCAGTTGAAACTAAGTCGTTGCCAGAGTTTAACAATTTACGAAGACATGTTGCTGGTAGTTCCGAGGTTTTGTAGAGATACGGGTGGCACACTGCCATCGCCATCTGTTCCTTGCGTAGTCCTGTAACAGTCTGAACTACCACATTATCAATGGAAAACTCCCTCCACACTCCACTTTCTTGGTATGAAATCCTGGCTATCACTTTGTTCACCGAGGGGGAGCATTGGAGGCTGAGCAAAAACTATGGGTTGTGAGTGTTCGGTTTTGTTTAGCCAATATTCGACATATATTGGTTCGCGGACCAAGAACGAAGGTAATGTATTTCTTGTGTCATTTTGTTTGTATGTTGATATCTGGTTTATTGATGCTAATGTCAAACTGTTTTATTTACCGTAGGGGAGCTCTCTTCTAATGGAAGAGTTGAAAATTTGTCCTTTCTCACCTTATCAGAACATTTTATTTTTCACTCATCAGTGTCAAAAATGTTAGAATTGTGGGAAGGTGTGTACCGAATAACTGGGTTGTTTATATATCCTTACGTGTTGATTTAAAAATAAAAGGTGATGAAAGTATAAATCTTATTATCCTCGAATACGGTAAAGAACTGCATTCTAGACCGCTTGTATAACTAAAATTCCATCAGGCAAACGTGACTTCAGGTAAGGGAACGCCTTTTTTATTCGTTGTCCTTATACTCTCAATCACGTTTGCCTGAGACTGTCGTTTGTAGCTTATTCTTGCTGCCACCAGACGATGTAATTCAGTTTGAAAGAGCACCCTAGTAAAGGAGTTAATGAAGGCTGTATTTAATCCCTTCAGTTTAAACAGTTTCTCCTGAAATAAATAAAGTTGTTTGAAAAGAACACGAACAAAATGAAAAAGAAGCAATCCTGCTAAAGAGATTAGGACTCTAAATTTGTCAAAAATAGTTGTAGTTGTCAGGATCCTCTCCTTTCACCAACTCCCTATTATTCATCAGTGACCTTAGCTGCACTACTTGCCCTGTCCACTCCTACCCTGATAAATCCGTTCATCACTTTGTCCCCTGCTTCTGATAGCGTCCATCGCATGTCATCATGACAGCTGCCGGAAGAGACACTGGCACACCTGACAACTGATTTATTTTTCATTTCTGATTATGACAAAAGGATATTTGTGTATATCGAATACTAAAAAAAAAAGTTTCTTCATTTGTCAGTTTGACACAACCTTTCATATGAATATCCCATTCCCTTCACTAACACACATCCCAGTCCTTCATTATCTCATGATATTTTTTATGCCTTTCATTTTCTGTTGAATTGCCCTGAAGAAAAAAAAATCATATTTCTTACCCTACAGAATTAGTTTTATCTTTTGTTTTTCTTGAACACCGGAATGTGTTTTCTCTAATTCTGTCTAATGCGTAATTGATTTACTTAGTTTTTTGTAGGACGTCCCTGGGCCGTAAATATTAACACTCCTAGTTTTTTGTTCTTACTCTCAGCCGAGTAATATCGTCTGGCGTTAGATAAAATAAAATACTAAAGTTCTCCCAACCAGAAAGGTAACAGTACTGTAGCAGTGCTAACACTCCCAGGCTACTGTGTCTCAGAAAATCGTATGAGTTAGCCAACAAAACCGATTGCCGTTAACAAGAATAAATAGTAAGAGTTGTCCCAACCATAAGAGGGTTCAAAGAAGCTCAGCATCTCCATCACTGGAATAATTTTAGTAAAATGAGGATGGTGCTCGAGACACACAGGCAAATGGTGATGATAACGGATATAAGTCGACACCTACGTGAGTCGTAACTGCCTGCGGGACATGCTTGGAAGAGAAGCTGGAAATGTGATGGCATTACAGAAAACATCTTAAGACTATTGAACCATATGGAGAGAGAGAGAGAGAGAGAGAGAGAGAGAGAAAGAGAGAGAGAGAGATTGTAGGAAAGTGCATGATAACTATATTAGAAATAAACCAAGTGCCCTCAGCTGGACCTCTCATGTCAGATCACTTGCTAAGGCCGCCTCAAAGAAACTTGGATTATTGTACAAAGTCCGTAACTTCTTCGCCGATGAGCAGTTAGCTATAATTTATAAGAGTCATGTGTGCTCTCAGCTTGAATATTGCTCACCCTTGTGGAATGATTGTGGAGAGGTTGCATTGAGACAACTGGACAAAATTCAGAAAAAAGCTGTTAGAATCATTAACAACCTTGCCATTACATATAAACTACCTCCCCTGCAAGTTTGAAGGAATGTTGCCTCCCTTGCATTATTTTACAGATACTTTTTTGGCAAGTGCTCAGACGAGGTTGCGTCCATGGTGCCGCCTCTCCATGCCTTCCCTCGTGCTACACGGGCATCTGGTAGCGCTCATGACTGGAATGTCACTCAACCATACTGTATTGCAGAACTTCTGCCTATCAGAATTCTTTCATTCCCCGAACTGCACCTCTCTGGAACTCGCTTCCCCAGAGTTGTTTTCCTCCAAATTTCAACCCACAACTGTTCAAGTCTAACTGTTCCAGATATTTTATGAATGGAGGACACCAGTAGTCTGATGTATGGATTAATTTTTTTCCCCCATTTGTTTTTCCTTCCTCCGTTCTGTTATTTAAAAAAAAAAAAAAAAAGAACAAAGTGGAGGGACAGCATGTAATGAAGTACAGTTGCGGACACTGATACTGATCCACTTCATTGCGATAAATAACGAGATCGTGAGCAATGACTTTCTAAAGCCAGTGATGCGATCTTCGGAGACCATTAAACTCTTCAGAATACTGTAAAGTTTCATAACCATTTGACAAAAGTGAAGCAATATTACTGTCAACGTCTGTACTGTACACTTGCGTGAATAAGTATTGCGCAGGAGGACTCCGATGCTATCCGAAATTATCAACATAGCTATTCTGTAACCGGTTTCCTCTCCCTTGACGGAAATGGACCGTATTATAACTTCAAAACTAAGTCGTGGGTGGGTGCAGTTCAGTGAGCCTTACTTAAGAAAGCAAGTTACCAACCTGGGGTGGTCATCAGGAGTTTTGCAATGGACATCGGCTGTGGTGTTATGTCTCGTGCGAAGTGTGCACCAGTGCGTTCTTCAGCATGAGTATATTAAGCACTGAGGTAGGTTTATTGCCGGTGCGGTCGTTATTCATTTGAGATGAAACAACAGCGTTCTTTAATATAGTACTGTTTAGCTGGGGAAAAATTTAGTTGAATATTTCATCCCATCTACTTCTCAATAATATCTATCTATCTATCTATCTATTGCCAGATGCCTCAATCCCGTTTGGGGTGGCCACAAACAAATCGCCTCCAAGTCGCCCTGTCCCCCGCCATTTCACTCCCCTGCTCCCAGCTCACACCCCCCTCTCTCATATACCTCTCTACCCCATCCCTCCATCTCATCCTCGGCCTCCCCCTCCTTCTTTCCCCCTCCACCTCACTCACATACACTCTCTTCGTCAGTCTTTCACCCTCCATCCTCTCCACATGGCCAAACCACCTCAGTGTGTTCCTCATAACGCTTCCTATCACATCCACATCAACACCACAACGCTCCTTTATATCCTCATTCGTCAGCCTGTCTCTCCATGTGACTCCACAGGCTCCTCTTAAATAACTCATTTCCACTGCTCTCACTCTTGACTTGTGTCCTTCCAACAACGTCCAAGCTTCACTTCCGTACGTTAGAGTTGGTATCACAATACTGTCATGTAGTAACTTTTTCACTTCCATGCTCACTTCCCTGTTTCTTATCACTGCTTTCAAGGAACCAGCAACCTTTCTTCCCTGCTGTACCCTTTCAAGCACTTCACCCTCCAAACCTCCATCCTTACTCATCACACTACCCAAGTACTTAAACGTACTCACACTTTCCAATTCTTCACCATCCAACCTCGCTGTACATTCACTGACTTCACCTCTCTCAAAGACCATCACTTTACTCTTCCCTACATTCACCTTTAGATTCCGTTTCTTACACACTCTCCCAAACTCATCCACCAAGCCTTGCAGCTCTCCTTCGTCATCATTCAACAACACAGTATCATCTGCAAACAACAGTACAGGGAGTTTCCAAACACTATCCTCTCTCACCAGGGCCACTCCAACATCCACTACCCTACCTTGTACCTCTTTTATTACCCCATCCATGTACAGATTGAACAACCATGGAGACTTGACACATCCCTATTTCAACCCAACCTTCAAAGAGAAAAATTCACTTAGATCACCATCCACACGCACTGCAGCCTTCGCACCATCGTACATACTCTTCACAGCATTCAACAACTTCCCATCTACTCCATATATTCTTAACACTTTCCACAATCCTAGTCTATCCACCCTGTCATATGCTTTCTCCAAATCCATGAAAGCCACATACAACTTCTTTCCCTTCTCTAGAAACTTTTCCACTAAAGATCTGAGAAAAGTTTCTGCTGCATAATATTACTAAACTATGGGAGGCTTGGTATGTTTGCTTTCTATATATATATATATATATATATATATATATATATATATATATATATATATATATATATATATATATATATATATATATATGCAAAATAACCACAGGAAAAATGAAAGGAGCGACAGTGAGTACTTTCGTATATTACATCTTCAGACAGAGTGAGACAGAAACGTAAAAGGTAGAGGTCTTTTATGCACACGCGCAGCAGGTAGTGGCTCACAGAACAAGGGATGACCTGAATTTTTACCTGCGGCTTTACTTATGGTGTCGTGCAGCAGGGAGTGGCACACAGCACAGGATGTCCTGTATATAATAATTGGTGATACACAGAACAATAGGTAAAAATTCAGATCATACTTTGTTCTGTGAGCCACCCCCTGCTGCGGTTGTGCATAAAAGACCTCTACCCTTTACGTTTCTGCCTCACTCGGTCTAAGATGTAATATATGAGAGCAGTCACTGTCGCTCCTTTCATTTCTCCTATGGCTATTTTGCATACATATCTTCACGGTGAAGTCTCTGCGTATATATATATATACAGTATATATATATATATATATATATATATATATATATATATATATATATATATATATATATGATGCGTCAGGAAGGAAGGTGGCAGACATACACTAAATGTGAAGTAAGCGTACTGGAATACTAAGCAAACTTTTATCCCTGACTGTACCTGGGTCTCGCCGGCATAATCGTCAGGGAACAATACTTGACAAGACCCATTAATTCCTGTCTGACCCAGTTATCAACGAATTAGTCTGAGAGTCGATTCGTGAAGGATGTTTTGCGGGAAGCTGTTAACCTCTACACACCGAGGACGCAATAGCTTAGTTTACTATTGCCACCTCCAAAAGTCTGTATTCATCCCAAGGCCTTCTCATAGTGAAAGGGTATATAAAGTTTTTATCTAATCCCTCCAGTTCGAAGTCTCGCTTAATATGATGCATAGTCGTCTTTCCAAAGGTCGGAAAGTGGAGGTCGAAGCGAGCTCAAAGATCACCCTCAGTGAAGGGACTATTCCCAGATATTTTACTCCAGTTTCATTACCAAGACTGTAGTAATATCTGAATTCAGTATTTTAATCCTGTAACCCTAAAACTAAGAAAGCATTAATTAGGAAAGTAGGCGGAAATTTTCAGACGTCTGTAATTACAGAATGCTACAAAATATCTTTAAGACTGTTATTAGAAGAAAACTAAGTTACATTGAAATGTTATTTTCTGCGTTTATAATGGAATTGCATATTACGTGTAACCAATTGTGACTGTAACCACTGAACTATTTAACTGCAAAAGAGCTTCTTAAGGATTGATATTTAAGATTACGTAACAAAAGTGTCTTAAAACCACCTTTTCTACGTCACAACGAGGACAAAATGTGAATATTTTGCCGACCAGAATATTTAGATGCTCCTAATTTCCTTCTACCTTTGTGGACTTGCCAGACTGCTGTTAATCACTGACTCAGACCTCCAGTAATCTTCTGCGGTTAACAATAGTCGGAAAAAAAAAAAAAAAAAAAAAAAAAAACTCTTCCAGGGGTTGACCATAAGAACTCGTCTAACGAAACCATGCATTGTCGTGTTTTCATTGTCTGTGTAATTTGCTGGGAATCAAACATTGCCTCCCCAACCTTACCACTCTCGTAACTTTACAATCTTCCTAGTCTTCCACCCTTCTTAGCTGTGCTAGCCTAGTAACATTACAACCATTCTAAGAAGCTTGCTAACCATACTGGCTTTCTAACTATAATATCATGGGAATATAATATTATATGAAAGGCGTAGGTTAGGTGAGGTTAGATTAGGAAGGTAAGGGTGGAAGTTTTAAGAGAGGGTGTTTATGATCATACTTGATAGGTATGGTTTGATCAGTAATTCAGGCTCTGATTAAGTGCAGTAGGTGGTTCGGAAGGGTAAGAAGGTGATGTTGGCTGGATTAGGACGGACCGAGTGAAATGGTACGGTATCGGACTGGACAGGAACAGAGAAGGATGAGCGACATGAGGGGGCAGGGCTGGCTAGGACAGTATACAGGATGGGGGAGTACACTGTGAGAAATGGAACTGTACGTGGAGCGTATTGGTGAAGGAAAGGTTGAAGAGTGAAATTTCCCCTCGATATTATCAGAAAGAGTGGGTCGAGAAATTGGCGTGACTGGTGACTAGGAGTGAATAGAATGAACATAAGTAATGGATGATGAATCAGAACAGGAGGAGTCCACCCTGTTAAAAACGACATTATAAAACGGGCGGTATTAACAAAGTAAATATTTAAAACCAAGATTTGCCTTACACGGACCGGATCTACACTACTGTAATCTCACTACACACGCCATTGTAGTAGGTCTGTATAATTTATCCATGTGTGTAACAGCGACAAAAGACAGTGTGGTGCTCCTATTTCCATATCCCCAACTTTTCTACGTCCCTTTCCTTTCTCTTCCCCTCCACCTCCCCTTCCCCACCCCAGCTCGTAATATCTACAGGAATAAGTTATGTCTCTGTTCATATCCGAAAAAGATCGAAGCCAGGGCATAAACTGTTGTATCTTCACAATAACCAAGTTTTTTATATGCGGGCATCATTTATCCACAAACACACTTACGGGTCTACGCCTTATGGACTGCGGCACCAAGAAGTTGCTCTTTCAACATCAGTAAGCGGTCGTCATGTCTAGAACAGAGTTTCAATCTTCAGACGATTTTTATCAGTTCAGGGGAAACTAGTCTAAACAATGGGGTCTCATATATATATATATATATATATATATATATATATATATATATATATATATATATATATATATATATATATATATATATATATATATTGTTACGGAACAGAGAAAGATAATGTACACTTTAAGTGAGAATACGAAGAGTCACTACTGTCCCGTAAAGTTCCAGGTTCAAAACAAAAGAGTTAGGTAAAATTACAAGTTAAAGTTTAATGCTTAAATTAACAACAAAACATTCAGGACTCATAAGGATAATGTAATGGCAAAAACAGGTTAAATATATGGTTAACTGCAATAGCCTCTATTAACACGAAATTAGCAAGAGTAAATTTATCTAAGTCAGCCCTGATAAAATGAGATACCAGATAATACTCAGTGAATGCCAGATAAATAATTACAGATACAAACTATTATCAAAAATGACTGACATAAAGAACCCTACATGAATTACAAAAACTTCACTAGGCCTACAAATTAAACTTATGCTATACAGTACAAGAACAAAATGTAACAACGGTTATACTCAAATTACACACAGCTGATAGATGTTTGGAGATTTCTTGAGCACTCACAATAATAATATCTGTACAGGGGAGGACAGAGATGTGAACAAAATGAGGAGCAGATCTAAGTGGCAATGATGCAGAGATTGAGCTCATTATATAGGGGCTAGCAGAGCTTGATACAACTTGTAATAAGGACGCGCAAATGAAGCGATGGGGACAAACGGTCGACAATCCCGCACTGAATAACAGAAAGGACGACTTACTCTACTATAACGGTAGAAGGGGGGGACTGAGGCAGAACACGCTCGTGATCAAACATGCAGCATACTGTGCGTTAAAATTACACAAAGGATGATGAAATCATAGGCTATGTAACACCTCCCCACAAAGAAAAAAGAAATTTACAAAGGAAATTTCTTATTACTCTAAAACAATCTGTACATGGCATTACAGAACATGCAAATGTCTTTCCTAATGTTACAAAACATGAGATCTCCCTAGCACGTTCAGTCATAGGTACTTGCCAGTATCCCTTTAACAAATCAAACTTACTTATGTACCTAGCCTTTCCGATCTTGTCTATGCAATCTTCCACACGAGGAAGAGGGTAAGTGTCTGTTTTAGTTATCTGATTAACACGTCTGTAGTCGATGCAAAGCCTCTGTGACCCACCTGGCTTAGGGACCAGAGTGACAGGAGAACTCCACTCGCTCTGACAGGGCTCAATCATCTTGTGGTCCAACAGGTAGCCAAGCTCCTTCTGGATGAGAGGAACTTTCACTGGGTTCACACGGTAAGGAGGCAATTTAATTGGCTTTGCGTCTCCAACATCGACATCATGCATCAACACAGTGGTTCTTCCTGGAGTAGCACGGAACACTTGCGGGTACTCCTGCAGTAATGCCGAAAACTCCTGCCTTTCCTTGGGAGGTAGATGAAAAAGCTTAGTCTGGAGATCATTCATGATATCAGGATTCTTCCCCAAACTATCACTCAGGCTCATACTGCATGGGAGAGCTTCACTTGCAGACTTGGGTGGAACAGCTACAGTGCAGACTGGATTATTTTCGTCCCGCCTGTGATATAACTTTAGCATGTTGATGTGACATAGTTGCTTGTTCTTTCTACGATCTGGTGTGGCGATGACATAGTTGACATCACTGAGTTTCTTCTCCACGAAATAAGGGCCACTAAACTTGGCTTGAAGAGGTTGCCCATGAACTGGTAGCAGAATCAAAACCTGATCTCCTGGCTGAAAGTGGCGTAACCTGGACTTCTTATCATACCAAGTCTTCATCTTCTCCTGAGCAGCTCCTAAATTCTCTCTCGCCAGCTGTAAAGCAGTGGACAGCCGTTCTTTGAACTTCATCACATACTCCAGCAGGTTGACGTCATCTTCCTCCGACAGCCAGCATTCCTTGAGTAACTTAAGGGGTCCTCTTACTTCATGGCCAAACAGTAGTTCAAAAGGTGAGAAGCCCAGTGATTCATTTGGAGATTCTCTTGCAGCAAACACAACGAATGGAAGACCTTTATCCCAGTCTTTCTGATGTTCCAAACAGTATTTCTTGAGCATCGATTTGAGTGTTTGATGATATCTCTCCAACGCTCCTTGGGTCTGGGGATGGTAAGCTGAAGACGTGATCTGGGTGATGCCCAACTCTTTCCAGAGACTGTTTGAAAACGTTTGACATGAAATTACTTCCCCGGTCTGACTGTACCTCCTTGGGCAGACCAAACTTTGTGAAGAACCCTAGCATTTCCTTAACCACGTTCTTTGCTGAGATGTTTCTAAGTGGAATGGTTTCAGGATAACGAGTAGCCATATCAATCATGGTCAACACATAAGAAAATCCTGAAGAAGTCTTAGGAAGAGGGCCCACAATATCCACCAACACACGGGTGAAAGGCGCCTCAAAAGGAGGAATGGGAACTAGAGGTGCAACCTTTTCGGTCTGATTACACTTCCCCACAACTTGACAGGTGTGACAAGACTTACAATACCAGGAAACATCCCTGAAGATACCTGGCCAGTAGAAGTGTTTCAAAATGCGTGCCACAGTCTTCCTCACTCCAAGGTGTCCTGCCAAACTGGAATCATGAGCCACTCTAATGATATCCTGCCTACAAACACGAGGGATGACAAATTGATGTACAACCTCCCATTCACAGTCGGCTGATGCTGTTGGGGGTCTCCACTTCCTCATAAGTACTCCTGACTTTACATAATAACAAGTAGAAGCACCGGCTGACTCTTCTTCACTGTAAGCAGAGTTAGCTAGACCTTTCAACTCAGGGTCAGCAACCTGCAACTCAACCAACTCTTGACGAGACAAATTATCAACACTACGGGGTACTGCCTCATCTGGTGAGTGGTCCAGATTAGCAAGAAAAGTGTCAGCTAGGATAACATCATCATCATCATTATCCTCTAAATCACCAGTAACTTTAGACTTAGCCCTAGTGACAGCACATGCAGGGAACACATCAGGGACATCACAATCCTGGGACGCAGCCACTGGCTCACTAGACAACTGAGGAGCTGGACACACTTGACTTCCACCAATATCATTTCCAAGTAAGAAAGTTACACCTGACATTGGGAGTGTCTCAACCAACCCAACCATAACAGAACCATTAACAAAACCAGACTCTAAATTCACTCTGCACAGAGGGACAGAGAAGTAATTATTTCCAACACCTTGTAAGATTACAGTTTCATCAGAGGAATTAACATTAGAGCCTAGAACACTGGTCAGCATAAGGGATTGGCAAGCACCTGTATCACGATATATTTGAACTGATTTCCTGTCATTACTGTCCAGAGGACTGACAAAACCATCAGACAGGAAATTAGCACATGAACTCTTGAGAGTGTCACCCACGTTACTGCTCAAAGAGGAGCTCCATCATGAGAATTTAAGTTACCCCTCAAAGCAGGTTCAGTTAACTCAGTTAAAGAATTCTGGGAACTCTCAAGAGTGGACACTAGACCAATTGACTGAATATTTAAAGACTCCTTTTTGTTCACATCACGCTGTCTCCTGAAACATCTCTCCGTAGTATGACCAAGCTTACTACAATAAGTACATTTACTTTTCTGAAATCTAGAGGTGAAGCTGGTATTTACTTCCTGAGAAACATCATCCTTATTCTCTTTCCTGTTACCTGTACTCTGAGTAGAGGCAACGTACTTACTCTCAGCTTTCCCTTTTTCTCTAGAATATCTCTTGTGAGTGAGAACATACTCATCAGCTAAAACTGCAGCATCAGACAAATTATCTATTCTTTTCTCATCAAGATATAGGCTTACATCTTTATAAATACACCTTTTGAAATCCTCCAGCAAAATCATCTGCTTAAATTTACCAAAATCAGAATCCACATTCTTAGAATTTAACCACTGCTCTAACAGATCTTCTTTGATTTTTGCATACTCAACATGGGATTGCTTATCTTGCTTGTAAGTTGTCCTAAATTTTACTCTATAGGCTTCAGGAACAAGCTCATAGGCCTTAAGAATCAAGCTCTTAACTACATCATAATTATCAGACTGATCCTGAGGCAAAGATGCATAAGTTACTTGAGCTTTACCGGTGAGAACAGTTTGAAGGAGTACTGTCCAATACTCCTTAGGCCAATTAAAACCTGTAGCTACCCTCTCAAACAACTGAAAATACTTTGTTAAATCAGATTCATTAAAAGGAGGGACAAGTTTAACATTTTTAGCCACATCAAAATCATCAGAGCTAGATGATCCAGTTCCACCTTGTTTCATGCGATACTCATGGTCTGCCTGAATCCTGGCAAGTTCAACTTGTGCCTGAGCCTGTATCTGTGCCTCCTGAATCCGAACCTGAGATTCCGCCTCCTTAGCCTGAGACTCAGCCTCCTTAGCACGCGCTTGAAATTCAGCCTCCTGAATACGAGCCTGAGACTCCGCCTGCTTAGCATTTGCCTGAAATTCAGCTTCTTTAGCACGAGCCTCCTGCAGAGCTAGCTGTAACTTAGCTAATTCAATCTGCGTTTGCTCATTTGGAGGAGTTACATTAAACAAGCTTTTATTAATCATGCCAACAATTTGATCCTTAGAATGATGAGAGTGAACTGCAATTCCCAATTGTTGAGCAACAAGCTTAAGTTCATTCTTTGTTCTGTTTTCTATATCACACACTGTTTGCACATTTGACAAAAAATCTTTGGCTTCATCAAGTGTAGTAATAGTAGACATAATGAATATATCACAGTCACAAAATATCAAGCAATATCCTTATGATAATATCCTGAATATCCTGATATGAGGTCGCCAAATTTATGTTACGGAACAGAGAAAGATAATGTACACTTTAAGTGAGAATACGAAGAGTCACTACTGTCCCGTAAAGTTCCAGGTTCAAAACAAAAGAGTTAGGTAAAATTACAAGTTAAAGTTTAATGCTTAAATTAACAACAAAACATTCAGGACTCATAAGGATAATGTAATGGCAAAAACAGGTTAAATATATGGTTAACTGCAATAGCCTCTATTAACACGAAATTAGCAAGAGTAAATTTATCTAAGTCAGCCCTGATAAAATGAGATACCAGATAATACTCAGTGAATGCCAGATAAATAATTACAGATACAAACTATTATCAAAAATGACTGTCATAAAGAACCCTACATGAATTACAAAAACTTCACTAGGCCTACAAATTAAACTTATGCTATACAGTACAAGAACAAAATGCAACAACGGTTATACTCAAATTACACACAGCTGCTAGATGTTTGGAGATTTCTTGAGCACTCACAATAATAATATCTGTACAGGGGAGGACAGAGATGTGAACAAAATGAGGAGCAGATCTAAGTGGCAATGATGCAGAGATTGAGCTCATTATATAGGGGCTAGCAGAGCTTGATACAACTTGTAATAAGGACGCGCAAATGAAGCGATGGGGACAAACGGTCGACAATCCCGCACTGAATAACAGAAAGGACGACTTACTCTACTATAACGGTAGAAGGGGGGGACTGAGGCAGAACACGCTCGTGATCAAACATGCAGCATACTGTGCGTTAAAATTACACAAAGGATGATGAAATCATAGGCTATGTAACAATATATATATATATATATATATATATATATATATATATATATATATATATATATATATATATATATATATATATATACCATAATCATCATCATCATCATTAGCCAAGTTAGTTCACTGCAGCACAAATGTCTTTCCCACCCTATTTTCACCCTGACCTACTGGCTGTTAGACTGTTTCGCCCAGTCCAAGCGAATCTCCTAATTACATCTCGCCATCTTTTCCTGTCTGCCTCTTTCTCCCACTCCATCTCTGGGTTGCCACTCAGTTTCCCTGGTTCTCCACACTACCAAAGGTTCTTACTAAGTTAATAAAATCGCCCGAAGGTAGAACAAATTTAAATTTAAAAAACGCCATCGAATTGGGGAGTTTAATGGAGTGTTTGTTTCTGTTTCGAAGGCCATGCGTGTCTTTGTACGTGCGTGTGTGAGTGCGTGGATGTTCCAGGCCATGAGAGGGGTGCATATTTTTGGCGTGGTGCGGCAATAACTGAATAAAATGTCAGATAAATCGATGTAATACACGTGCGTGCGAATGTGTGTGTGTGTGTGTGTGTGTGTGTGTGTGTGTGTGTGTGTGTCCACCCCTACGCAAACTTACGTATGGCGCTACGCGAAGACGGAGTGAGAGAGATTTTTTTCTTTTCACCAGATGATGCCCTGGATGTTTATCAAGTTTGTAAAAAACAAAAACTTTTTTTTTGTTTTTTTCTAATTTTTTTCACTACTCCCCTACGTAAACTTGCGCATGGCCCTACGCAAAGACGGAAAGAGTGAGGTTATTTATTTACTTATTTTTATCATCAAATGATGCCCTGTAACGAGGTTTATTTTAATCAGACCATACTTGGTGGAAAAAAATATTTAAATCTTATGAAGTCATAAGCCAAGTTTATAGGTCAGGGGCGAATGTTCGACCCTATATTTCAAACAGCTTTCATTTCATTTGGACCCAACTATGTGGAAGGACTGAGGGTCAACCAAGGCTGAAGAAATTCGATTATGATAATAGATCGAAGCTCAAGTTTACAGGTGAAGGTCAACTCGAACTGTTTTGATCCAGGTAGGACCAGGCATCGTGGAAGTGCTGAGGGTCACGCAAGGATGAAGTTTTACCCATCCCCGCCCAGGAAGAGCTCTGGGTCGGGTATTGTTTTCACTAGGTTTGTCTGTCTGTTTGTTTGTCTGTCTGTCTGTTAACAGCTTTACGCGACAACTACTGTTGCCTTCTGATCACCTAATTAAAATTTGGCCAAGGCCCAGGCTGTAGGCCCCCAAATTGTGAAAAAACGGAAACAGGTAAAAATCGTTTTTTCGCCATAACTCCTTTAAAATTCATCATATCGACATTAAACCAAAACCTAAAGGTGCATCTTTCAAATCTGCATCCTATACCATGCTTCATTACATCAGGGGGGTCATCCCTCAGTCAGCGGTAGGGGGGTCAGTGTCAGGTGGGTCGGGCCTAAAATTTCAAATGGGCATAAAATCGTCAGTTTTCACCCGATTTACTCCAGATTTGATATGCGACATCTTTGACTAGACATCATGTTGTGTTATACGTCAGGACTAAAATGACTGTCGGGGACGGGTGTGCTCTGCCTTGGCACCGCTTCTTGTTTATTTGTTTGTTTGTTTTAGGTTCATCGGTCTTACTCAACATGTTGTAGGGATGTGTGACGTTCGTGAAGTGAGTCGTAGTGACCGCTGCTGCCTGCTGGTGCCTTACCTTCCCCCCCCCTCGTCACCTGGACCACCACCACGTATTGTACATCTGCCGTGACGTCGAGGTCAGTCTGTTCTGTTGCCATTCATAGATTCTAGAAGTTAACCCTTTTACTCCCATGGTATATTTTTCATTTTGATCTCACTTCCTCCAGTCGATATCTGGCTATCATTTTATAAGAGACTACTCATTGCAAAAGGGGTGGCTGGAGTTCGTTTCTGGTCTCGACATTGTCAGTCGTCCCAACATTAATAAAGAAAATAGTTTGGTATTTGTTATAATATAGTGTATGCTACTGAAGAGAAAGGATTAAAGTTCACAGATATCCAGGGGCTCGATACTTTTTGTGCTGATTGTACAATACGTGAACAGTGAACATTGCTTGTCCCTCCTGACAACCTGTAGGACACGACAGTTGTACCACAACATTGCTCTCTCTCTCTCTCTCTCTCTCTCTCTCTCTCTCTCTCTCTCTCTCTCTCTCTCTCTCTCTCTCTCTCTCTCTTCTCTCTCTCTCTCTCTCTCTCTCTCTCTCTCTCTCTCTCTCTCTCTCTCTCTCTCCCCTCAAGTTTGCACTTGTTCAGTGTACTGTTCAGAAAAGGAGAAACATTTCGAAGTGGATAAGTTGCCTGTAGCTTTCATGAATACTTTCAGTATGAGATGCCTCATCTAAGGCTGGATAGAACAATTTGGAGAGTAAAAATAAATTACAAAGATGTCGTTGGCTTAAAGGGGTTAAGTATACGGCCAAGAGACACAAACAGACCACTTTTGTCCAGAGGTTACACCAGAAACACAGCCAAGGTATACCAGAATCACAGTAATGTCAACGAAGTAACACACACACCACAAAGCCAGTCAGGAGACAGGACGCGTGTGCTGGGCAATTCCCAGGTCCTGTCCTCCCCACTTACTGTTTTTTAATCAGCCCATACCCCGCTGACCAGGCTAATGTATGGCCCGGCCTGCACTACAGGTACAGGGGATCTTTGAACGAACGAACGAACGAAGTAACACCCAAGTCACACCAGAATCATAACACAATCATCGAGTCATAATTATACCCCATCAACATCACACAAAAATCATATACCCCAGATTCATCAACAACACAGGAATCTCACCAGAATGGCATCAAATCACGACATTCGGAACTGTTAAGACACTCACACACACACACACACACACACAAGGGAAATCTTAAAACAGTCTCAAGAAAACTGCAGAATCATCACAAATTTAGGCTGGTACAAAAGTGCTCAGAAACCACAACGACACCAAGCCCGACCTTTGACACTGACCGAAAACCTTGATATGTGATTAATTACCTGCAGTATCGAAGCACTTCCTCCCCTCATCACACACACAGTATATCTATTGTTTGCTCTAAGCTGGATAAGGCTTTTATGAGATTCTGTTATCGTACATAGACAAGTAAATACATAGAAACAGAGAAACGAACTCGATCACAGTAGCTACACTCTAGGCGTCAGTAAAGAGAATCATAAAAAAAATAACAGGAAAATTGCAGCAATGAATAGATTTTTAAAGGATATTCAAAATCGTCTGAAAAATCAGAAGAAAATTAGATCAAAGTCACAGGAAAAGCACTTAAGCCACTAGAATCACCAGAATCACAAGAAAATCACCAAAATTACGAGACCATCATAATCACAAGGTAACCGCTTCCAGTCCCAAGATAATCACGAGTCACCAAAATCACGAAATCACTAGAGAATTACCAAAAAAGACAATATTAAAAAAATAGCAAGAAAATAGCAAAAAAGCAATGAACACTGCCAGAGAATCTTATCCAGACAGCAAGAAATTAAGAAAATTACAAGAAAATGGAAGACACCACTATTTCCCTACCTACTGTATATACAAGAAATTCGTACAACTTGTTTCAAAATGGCAGCTAAATCACACAAAAATTGCATTAAAGGGTAACCATAAACACTAAAACAGTGGCTGAATCAGATCATAATTACACAAAAATCACGGCAGAATCACACCAGAATGACACAAAAATGGCACTAGAATCACATCAAAAATCGCACACAAATCACATCAAGATCACACCGGAATTAAACACCAATCATGTCAAAATCATACCAATTGTTCACAAATCCCAGTAGAATCAAACCAAAATTGTAAACCGTTGCACCAGAATTACAATCACACTAAAAATGAACGAACTCCAGACTATAATCACAAGAGCACACCAATATAATAGCAGATTTACACCATAATCTCCACAGTGAGAGAAAGAGAGAGAGAGAGAGAGAGAGAGATCACAGCAGAGCCACGCGAGAACCACAAAAACGACAGCAAAACACACACTACTCAGAGTAAAATCACAAGGGTATTACAAGTAAAATGCTAGTAGAACCTGCCCAAATCACAGCAAATGGTGGTGTTCCGAACGCTGAAGTTATTTTTGCTCTACTAGGAACAGACGAAAACGACGATGATATTAAGGTAAAGAATTTGAAAAATGAAACTTATTTCGAAAACCTGAACACAAAATACATGGGTGAATTCGCCTGGTTTTCAAAATGCACGGATGGGGAGCGGGTAGCAGAGTGCTGCCACAGACCAATATCATAAATTGGAAGTTACAGCAAGAAAATGAGAGAATTTTATCCATGGAATTAAAGACATGGAGATATGTCACACAAACGCCTAGGGTGTAATGGTTAATCTGTTGTGCTCAATATTTAGCCACAGAGTATCATCCAGTACCTTACTGTCCAATAAATAATGAAAAGCCTGGGCTAGGCTTCTCAGTCCAGACATTTAAGACCAGCGTGACCAGCCTCTGAGCGATATTATATGAATAATAAACCCCAATCTCCCCTCCGATGTAATCCCTTCTGGGCCACATTCTGCAGCAATGCCTTAAGCCACTGGGCCATCAAGCGTCCTATTGGTTGTGCAACAAACTTACAACATATTAAATTGTTATCTGGAATCGAAAAGTTAACAGGCGTGTAACTCAGTGAAAAGTCACGTGAAGGTGGTCATAACGGGTTTTCTGTCGACGAGAAATCCAGTATTACTAAAACGTTCATTTTGTGAGTATGGCTTGTTGGGGATGGGATCTCTTAAATGACCAGAGTCCCTGAGTCTTTCCCAAATACGGTAAGAGTACTTCATAGGCTCATATATTCTGGCTGCAACCAGACAGCTATATTAACAGAAAGTCACTGCGGTCTGATGTATTAAGAGCAACATTGTGAAGCCCCTTTCATATAATATAACTGTCTATGAGTTTTAGTATGGCTTCCATCATAGTTGCTCTGTATTCCATTGCTAATCCGATTATAATTCCTTCTAAACTGTTAATTGTCATCCTTCCAAGAATTTGATGTGGCACAAATTCTGAATACAGTACCTGTTTCCTCCTCGTATCTGGTTTTCCATCATTGCCTTCAGCACAAGTTCTCAGCTTGATAAATTCACACTTGCTGCTGTCGACAACAAGCTGTTTTACTTAAGATTTACGTAGTTAGGTCCCTTCGATATCTGTTAAAACACCAATTTTCTTTCTTGGATCAAGAAAATATACTGTGACCTGTACGTTAGTCCTAATTACTCATTTGGTTATGCTCTCATTCTTCATTATTTGAGCTGCTTCCCCGAGCGCCCTTGGTTCTGGTAGACGTAGTAGTGGCTAGTTTTACCAAAGCAGATAACACTTATCGAATCAACAGCATATACTGACCCATTGATGGACAAAGTCTTGTTCAAGCTTTTTTTTTTTTTTTTAATCTAATTTACATAAGGTTCATTGCCGTTTCCCTTCTTTCCTTCTGTGGGTTGCCAGTTTGTTAGTTCAGTTTTCCCGTTATTTGAAGCTATCTTCTCATGATCGATTTTTGGAGTATGATATAGTGATAAGAATATCTTACACATCGTCTGCTCAATAATCCGTGAAATAGTTTCCCACAGTTCCTTTTGATCATTGTATAATCCTCAATTTTCCCATCTCATCGTTCATTGATAAATATCGTAAGGTTTTTAGGTGTAGTTTTCTTACCCACAAGTTTGGACTGGAGGGCCACACTGATATAAACCTTTATTGTTAAAGCCGTGGCCAAGGAACTTTCCATGATACTATTTTTCAAAGCTTTCCATTCCATTCGATGTATGTTGCTTTATTTCATTACCGTATTGTGTCAGTAGCCTACTAGAGCATATATATACTTATATATGGATGTTTCGTATATATGCTGATGTCCACAGCAGATGAAAGTTATGGTGAGGAATTCTGTACATTCTTACTGTGGTCTTTAAAATGCTTTAAATGTTCATATACAGAAAACCAAACTCTTTCTATAAATGATTTTGATACTGCATAAATAACTTTTACAAAACATGTCACAGAATATTTCTTTGAGAGGCACCCAGACACGGAAAAGCACAATTAATGAGAATATGGTCAATATAAATTCATTTTTTGCTGTTAATGTTATGGTAATCTTATTTTTCTGACTTCCGGCAATAACATGAAGCAGGGACATATTAAGGCTGCCAGTTGCTATGAAGAAACTTTACACCAAAGTAGAGAGGATGAAAGTCATTCAGTTGGCCGAGTCTATAAAAAGGTGGTCTTCTGTCTCAATAGATGCGGGTTAGAACCCCGGCTTTACGAGAGAGCAGTTAAAGAGATTCGAATTTCGCTATAGTAGAGTTTGATGACCTTCCATAAGACCTGCAGATATGTCGTAAAAATACCCCTTCTAATACCAATACACCAGTCCTTTATGAACCACTCATAGCATGTTGTGTTAGAGCCAAATGGTGACATGTGGAGGTGTTTGGTACACAGCAAAACTGCGCGGCCTCAGTACACAGCCTGTTAAAGCCTCTGCGTTGAGTGGGAGGCATAAAAAAATAATAATTACTTAGCCCTATTAATGCTACAAAAAAACATTTTTTACACGATCTCAAACCTTCAGTGGTGCCAGCCGAATTTCAGCGACTACATTTAATAAATGTTGCTGGTTCTATTTCCCCAGAGAACGCCCAGGGTATTGCAGCCAGCGACCATAAATTGTAGCGGTGCATTTCACAGACATCACAGCTGTTATTTGTATCGCACTAACTTTTGGGGGAATATGCAATTTCCTTTTTCTAGGCCATTATTAACTCCAGTGCTTTCTGAAATCCAGTACGTGAATACTGTCCTAATTCCTTGCAGGTTGCAGTAGTGTAGTTTTCTGCCCTGTTTACAGTTGTAGCCAGGACTGTTTGGAATCTTGTTAATAATCATTTCAACCATTGTGCCACATTTTCGTTGGCCTGAAAGCTTTGAACCTTCTCTTCTTGATCTACTTATTTTGCATATTATGCCTCAGTATTTTTTGTGAAGTATTTATAGCTGTAAACTGTTGACACAGTTGTTACTGTTGTTAAGTAAACCTGTGTAGTGCCACACATTTGATATTCATGTATGTGTTTAGTAGTACTGTAATTTTAAGTTAGATAGGGTGTAACCTGAATATTAGTTTATAAGTTCCTACCCTAAGTAGTAATTCATATATTAATAATTACTGTAGGGTTAACTATTTTTACGTGTATCTCTGTATCTATGCAGTGGGTGATGTAATTGTGGATGTTGAGCTATGGGAATTCCTTAGTCAAGCCGAGTAATGAAAGACATGCGAGCAGCTTATCCCCTCCCTTTGTGCGTCATTGCCGGGCGCCGAGTTTAAACGCTAAACAGAGTAATGATGAATATGCAATTCTTTCCGTAACCTAGTTGTGAAATGTTTGCTAATGAAGCTGCTAGAACACAAGTATGTAAGATTAGCAGTCCAAAAGGGCCTAAATAATGTCATTTGTGAAGATTTAAAGTTCCGTTTATCTTGGCCGTCACTAGATGGCATGAGCTGCTCTCAGATTTAAATTGAGATAGTGATAGAATTAGTATCTAAATTTAAGTAAGGATAAATCCCAAATTTTCCCCAATTCAATCAAAAGTCCTGGCGTCATGGGTACACTGCTAAATAAATTGTAAAGGGAATTGAAACCCCCCCATATTTCAAAAACACCACCTCATTTGACTTGAGCAGTGGCGTCTTTTAGTGCCCGACATGCCCCACTTGCTGCCCAGACATCGTGTGTAATAGACGTTCGTTTAGGTGAGTCGTCCACATTTCTTCTTCCTCCCCCTCTTTTTCTTTGTTTAATCCTTACTTATTATGAACTATGAGAAGTAATATTGTTGAGAGTTTAACGTAGTGACTTGCTGCCCAGACATCGTGTGTAACAGACGTTCGTTTAGTCCCCAGACACCGGCGGCGACGACCGTGTGAGCACGCCATTATTCCCAAGTATTGCCCATAGACTTTTACACTTACACTTGCACCACTCACGAGTTATTTTTACAAACCGAAGTTAGTTGATGTGTTAATGATTCTATCAAGTGAACTTTTTTTGTAGATAAGGAATAGAAGTATAAAAGTGATATGTTCTGTAACGGAAAGGAAAATTCAAATTCATCAACTGTTCTCTTTCTTTAAAATTAGTTTATTAGAAAAAATATAATCAGGAGCGTGGAAGGGAACTTACTGATTGTGAGCAATAATGTGATATTTAAGTTGTACCTCGAGGCTAAACAAGCCCGAGTGATTGAGGTGTTCCTAGTGATTGTATTTCTTTTTTTTGAATTATTTTCTCGAGGCTAGACAGGCCCGAGAGATTATGTATTTCTAGTGATTATATAACATTGTCGATGGTGAAACGTGAAAAACAATACTGATTTGATGTGAGAACCGAGAAAACTATATGAGGAGAATACCTTATATGGGTGAAAGATGAATACAAATAATCATTCTTATTGATTCGAGGCTATGCCAGCCCGAACAGACAAATCATATCTGTAAAAGTGTCCCTGTCTTGAGGCCAATGTTGAGCCCAAGAGTAACGGCCAAAAAGAAAGTAAAGTATAACGACTCCATATCTCGCGTGTATCAAAATTGTTTCGTCTGGTAACAATGTTAGAGGAATGAACACCCAAAAGCCTTAGTAACCTTTACAAATTTCTCTCATACTAAAAAGGGTCATGTAATAAGAAATGTTGTTGTGGAAATTAATAGAATTATTAAAGTAGAGTAAAGTATATAGCATTCTCTTTCCTTTATTAGTATACCTAATCACGGAAATTATGTCCTCAAGCCAAATTCACTCCCCTTCCAATTCAAGATTCCTTCGCTGAGGGAACGACAACCACCTGAGGTACCGACTAAATCTAAACTCGGCCAAACACTACAAACGCTACCACAATTCATTCTTTTCATAAATATTTACCATCCACTATACTAAGTCGAGTACCACGTGTATATCCATGGGTGAGTTGATCAATACCCACAACAGGTAAGAAAATACATACCCCTATCATCATTACACTGGTGTCAACTGGTGGGATAAAGTTTCAGGCTTTACACTGGTGTCAGTCAGTGGCATAAAAGGTCTTACCACTAGCATCACACTGGTGAATACCGGTGGGGCAACATTGATAACTTTACACTGGTGGCAATAGCGGTGGGATGTTCATCGTTCCCAAATTAGTGGCGTTGGTGAGAAAATGAAGGGAAGTGAAAAGTAAAGAGAAACAATATTTCAAAATTTAATTCCCTTTTTTTGTTGAGTAAGAATAGTACATTAGTCACCATGTCTCTATATGGACAGTTGTTTGCTCAGACGCAGCCGGAAGCTGATCGTCCGTCACGAGTAGGGCGAGATCATGTAACTATTCAATTGGATGAGGCTGAGGAACAGTTCGGTGCTACTAACAGAACGCTGCTTTCACACTCGACCCCTTGTTCACACATTATGAGTTCACACCACTCTCTCACAAAACCGCGCGATATCCCAATTTTGGAATTGAATCAGCTACAAGGGATAGAAGCTACATCTCGCCTCGAAATGTTTTGTGAGGCGGTGGAACAGACTCATACTAGCAACGCAACTAGAATCCAGGTTGCCAAGAGTCGAATGGGTTCTGAATTGGCCACTTTTATTCATAATTATCAAAAGAAACATTTTGCACTGTCATGGCCCGAGCTTAAAAAATTCTTGAATGCGGAGTTTGCCATCGAGTTGAGTGTAGATCGAGCTTGGCAAGAGTTAGAGAACATGACCTATGACTGGGAGGAATCACCCCAGGCGTTTGTACATAGGTTCATGTGTAAGCATGCGGCTCTCGAAACAAAGTTCCCGAAAGAAAAGTTTCCCTCGCGAGATAAACGGATCAAGAAGAAACTGTGGTATGGTCTTCCGCTCGAGTCTAGGGAAAAATTGGAAGGCTACCTTGATGACGGATATCCACTCCGTAAATTCATTGACAGGATCGAAAATGAAAGGCAGCTTCTCGAAGAGAGGTATACCACCAGAGTTAATGCAATGCCGGATAGAGACAATAAAAGTGAAAATCCCTCAGATACCAATGTAGTTGATAATCCACCAAGACCATCCCATGATAACTGCCAATCCGAGTCAGACAAGGAAGTGACTGAATTGAGAGCTCAATTAAGGGATTTGAAAATAAATTTAGAACAACTCAATCAAAAACAATCTACTGAAACACCGAGGCGAAAATACTGTAGTCATTGTTTGAAGAGTTCACATACGTTGCAAGAATGTTGGGCTAAACCCCCACCAGGCCACTGTTTTGATTGCCGTAGGTTGGGATGTCGTAGAGGCAGTAATGATTGCCCAGGGCGCATAAACCGCAGCGCAGCGATGCGGGGCAATAACAGATTTCACCCACCCAGTCCAAATGCGAGGCAGACTGCCACTCAAAGTAAGTTCCCCCATCAGGCTATTTGACTAACCGCAGGTATAACATCGCCCACAATAAGTGTCAACGTGAATGATAAAATAGTGGAAACTGTTGTTGACACAGGGAGTGGATATACCTTACTTAAAGAGGCCACCGCGAAGCGGTTAGGAACAGAAATAAACACGAGGAGAAATCCACCGAGATTACAGGGAGTCACAGGAGCGCCACTCCGTATCCTGGGTATGGTCAAAGTAGATATTAGAGTGGGAGATGAGAAAGTTCATCAACAGTGGTGTCCAGTCGTTCCGAACGCCTACTTGACTACTGAAATGTTGTTGGGATGTGATGTCCTCGGACAATCTCCGTTGATCTGGAATGGTGCACAACGAGCGCTAATGTGGGGAGGAGCCCCGTACGTCGTGAACTACGTTCCGCGGCGAAAAGGAAAAGTTGAACGAGTCCAGGCCACACCTATCAGAGCCGTCAGGAACCCTCAACAGTTGAAGCAAATTAATCTTGTAACAGTAGAGAGACTCACCCCATATCAAACCAAATTCATTGCCGTGCCAGTGAGTGAGGAGCCTAAAACCACTTTACTATTTTACCCACAAGCACGTTTCAGTCACAATAGTCACCCTTACTTATTACAGGTGAATTCAGAGGGCCTAGTCTATTTGCCCCTCAATAATAGAGCCAAACAAGACAAACTGTTTCGGATAGGTACCATTCTAGGCTCATATGAAATCATTGACGATCCTCCTGTAAGTCCAGTCAACTCAGTAACCAAAATCCAAAATGATCTGATCCCTACCAGTGATCGAACAGATGAAAGTGGAACTCGTGTTCAACGACTCCAAAGCTAATTGACGAACAGACATGGCCACACTTAGATTCGACTCAACAAGAAGAATTAGCTAACATAATTCTGCAACACGATCCTCTCTTCATTTTGGAAAAAGGAGAACTAGGAACCATCAGCGGTCCCTCCGTTCACATTAAAGTAGCAGATCCACAACCCAGCCGTGGACCGATCTATCGATACCCTGAACAAGCTAAACAGGTGATCGCTGAAATGTTGCAAGACATGGAAGAGAGAGAAATTATTGAAAGATCAACAGCTGCCTGGTTATCTCCTATTGTATTAGTTAACAAGCCGGACGGCAGCAAGCGCATGTGTTTAGATTATCGCCACGTGAATCAACACCTAGCCACGGATATCTATCCACTGCCCAGACTGGAAGAGTTAGTCGAGCAGGCTGCAGGTCATAAATACTACGTGACTCTTGATATGCGTGAGGCATATTTTCAAATCATGTTGGACGAGGAAAGTCGTGATTTAACCACATTCAGTGATGGAGTCACACTTTACAGATTTAGGCGCTTACCATTCGGACTAAAATGTTCACCAGCCATATTTTCCCGACGAATGCAGGACATTCTTACTCCATTGTTGAAGCAAGGATGGGTAAAGAATTATTTAGATGATTTGATAATCTGGGCTGATGACTTCTCCATGTTGTTGAGTCGCTTACAGCAACTATTCACTTTACTCTCACAGAATGGGGCCAAGTTAAATTTAAGCAAATGTACCTTTGGGTTAAAAGAAGTGACCTTTCTTGGCCATAAAATCTCAGCAGCCGGGAGTACGCCGGACCCAAAAAACATAGAGGCTATCAACAAAATGAAAAGACCCACCAAAGTAAAAGAAGTCCGGAGATTCCTTGGAATGTGCGGATTCTACCGAAAACACGTATCTTCGTTCGCAAAAATAGCAGCTCCCCTAACTAACTTAACCAGATCCAGAATAGCGTTCGAATGGTCAGATGAGTGTCAATCTGCTTTTGATCAATTGAAGTCGAGCTTAGTGAATGCGCCAGTATTGGTAAGAGCCAACGTGACTCGACCATTCATTGTAACCACCGACGCGAGCAACACTCATATTGGTGGCGTATTGAGTCAGATCCAACCAGACAACTCCAACTTGCCAATTGGTTACTTTTCCAAAAAGCTCAATCCTTGCGAGAGAAAATATTCCGCAACAGACAAAGAAGCATTGGCAGTTGTTCTCACATGCCGCAACTTTCACCATTACTTGTGGGGTTCCCACTTTACTATCTTGACAGATCATCAACCGCTTACTAGTATATTTAAGCGAAAAACCAAATCCCCACGTATGAACAGATGGATTCTCGAGATGCGTGAGTACGACTACAACGTGCAGTATGTCAAGGGTAAATATAATGTAGTCGCTGATCAACTATCTAGACCTGTCAGAGTGATATTCCACCAATCAGAAACCAACTGGCTTGGATTTAGTCGAGACGAGATGAGAGCTAAGCAACGAGAAGAACCCATGTGGGATGAGTTAGTTAAGTACTTGCGTAGTGAGAAGCTCCCTGCTAAAAGACTACCGAAAGCTATGTTGAGCCAGTTCGCATTGATTGATGAACTATTATATTTTGCCCGTGAAACAAGTGATGGTAGCATCCAATATTGTTTGGTGATTCCTAAGACAATCAGTAGAGAAGCAATCAAACACGCGCACGAAACCTCAGGACATCTAGGTCAGAAGAAATCTATTAAGAAAGCCGAAGAACTATTCTATTGGCCAAATCTAAAGGTAGATGTATGCGAGTATGTGAAACAATGTCCCACTTGTCAAAGATTCAAGGGTGAAACTGGGTTGCAGCAACCTTGGAAAGGTTTCCCGCCTGTAAGTAAACCATTGGAACGTATCGGGATTGACTTGACTGATATGGTTGCTGGATCTCAGGGTTACCGCTATGTCTTTACTGTGATAGATCATTATAGTAGGTTCGTCAAATATTATGCCATCAGGGATAAACATACACAACACATCATACACTGTCTTGGGCAATACTTCACCGACTTTGGGACGCCACGAGGTATCGTGCTGGACAACGGCGGAGAGTTCACGAGTGGAGAGTTCAAGAAGTTCTGCCGGAGGAACCAGGTGGACTTGTTCTACGTTACCCCTTATCATCCCCAGGGAAACTCTACCACTGAAAGGATGCATCGGACAATGAAAAGCATCCTAGCGTCTCTCTGCAATGGACATCCCTTACGTTGGCCTCAGCTGCTTCAATCGTGTCAAACCGTTATAAATCAAGCGGTGCACTCGAGCACGGGACAACAACCTTATTATGCCTTCTTCTCACGCCATCCCCCTCGCCTCATTGGTACCTTATTGCCTTCTGTGGATGCAGAGGAGGACGACCTGGCGATAGCACACACACTCATAAAGGATACAACCCAACGGATGACGAGGCGATACCGAGAGGTGGCCAATAGGCGGAGGAAAGCACAGAAGGTTGGAATTAATAGCTTGGTGTGGGCGAAAAAAGAGACCATACAGCCGGGTACCTGTAGAAAACTGAATGCCAAATGGGACGGCCCGTATAAAGTGATTGAAGTACTGCTAGATGGAAGTGTTTATATCATTGAAAATGTATTTAGTGGAAGAAAAATACAAAGGGCTGCTGAAAAGGTAAAACCATATTACGGTACCGAGGAATGGCTCTTAGAACCGCTGCAACAGGAGCTCGCCCTGGAGCCCGAAGATGAGCGATTACCACCGCGAGTGAGGAATGCCCCTCGGAGACTCATAGAGGAGTGTTAGAAAAGTAGATAAGTGCATGTGACGAATGTTGTGAAACATAACTGCTTAAAGTTATGTTCCGGGTGGACTCATCCCCGAGGAGAGGGTGTAAAAAGGGAAAGAGAGAAGAGTTCCTGTTGGAACCGGGAAGTGCCTTATTTCGAGGGGAGTGGCCATTCCCCTCACCTTACAGTTAGCACGGTTTGTGAGGTAGTGGAGTCTTCAGGACAGAATGAGCGCTCACCTCTTGCGGGTGGAAAGCTGGAGACGAAAGGACTGAGTGAATGTGATTGTGAATGGAAGAGTGTAAGGAAGCGCCTCCCGTGGTGATCTCAATCTCGAGAGACCCGGTCGAGCTCAGGTGAGCGACAAGCTTTCCTCCAAAACCTGAGGCTGGCTGGGGCATAAATTCCCTCATAACATCTCGAGTAAGGAGTGATCATACCTCCTAATGTAGTGAGTAAGCGACCTTCCGAGGTACGCATCAGGTGTTTAATGTGGACCGACAGGTGCCACCGATTGTGGGGAAAAGTATTCCAATTCAAAGTGTTTATAGCAGTTATCAGAGTAACAACATTCCATCCATGCACATGTCATAGAAAATTGACTTGGGTAAAATTTGTTTTCCAAACGTGGGAGCCGTGTAGTGCCACACATTTGATATTCATGTATGTGTTTAGTAGTACTGTAATTTTAAGTTAGATAGGGTGTAACCTGAATATTAGTTTATAAGTTCCTACCCTAAGTAGTAATTCATATATTAATAATTACTGTAGGGTTAACTATTTTTACATGTATCTCTGTATCTATGCAGTGGGTGATGTAATTGTGGATGTTGAGCTATGGGAATTCCTTAGTCAAGCCGAGTAATGAAAGACATGCGAGCAGCTTATCCCCTCCCTTTGTGCGTCATTGCCGGGCGCCGAGTTTAAACGCTAAACAGAGTAATGATGAATATGCAATTCTTTCCGTAACCTAGTTGTGAAATGTTTGCTAATGAAGCTGCTAGAACACAAGTATGTAAGATTAGCAGTCCAAAAGGGCCTAAATATTGTCATTTGTGAAGATTTAAAGTTCCGTTTATCTTGGCCGTCACTAGATGGCATGAGCTGCTCTCAGATTTAAATTGAGATAGTGATAGAATTAGTATCTAATTTAAGTAAGGATAAATCCCAAATTTTCCCCAATTCAATCAAAAGTCCTGGCGTCATGGGTACACTGCTAAATAAATTGTAAAGGGAATTGAAACCCCCCCATATTTCAAAAACACCACCTCATTTGACTTGAGCAGTGGCGTCTTTTAGTGCCCGACATGCCCCACTTGCTGCCCAGACATCGTGTGTAACAGACGTTCGTTTAGGTGAGTCGTCCACATTTCTTCTTCCTCCCCCTCTTTTTCTTTGTTTAATCCTTACTTATTATGAACTATGAGAAGTAATATTGTTGAGAGTTTAACGTAGTGACTTGCTGCCCAGACATCGTGTGTAACGGACGTTCGTTTAGTCCCCAGACACCGGCGGCGACGACCGTGTGAGCACGCCATTATTCCCAAGTATTGCCCATAGACTTTTACACTTACACTTGCACCACTCACGAGTTATTTTTACAAACCGAAGTTAGTTGATGTGTTAATGATTCTATCAAGTGAACTTTTTTTGTAGATAAGGAATAGAAGTATAAAAGTGATATGTTCTGTAACGGAAAGGAAAATTCAAATTCATCAACTGTTCTCTTTCTTTAAAATTAGTTTATTAGAAAAAAATATAATCAGGAGCGTGGAAGGGAACTTACTGATTGTGAGCAATAATGTGATATTTAAGTTGTACCTCGAGGCTAAACAAGCCCGAGTGATTGAGGTGTTCCTAGTGATTGTATTTCTTTTTTTTGAATTATTTTCTCGAGGCTAGACAGGCCCGAGAGATTATGTATTTCTAGTGATTATATAACATTGTCGATGGTGAAACGTGAAAAACAATACTGATTTGATGTGAGAACCGAGAAAACTATATGAGGAGAATACCTTATATGGGTGAAAGATGAATACAAATAATCATTCTTATTGATTCGAGGCTATGCCAGCCCGAACAGACAAATCATATCTGTAAAAGTGTCCCTGTCTTGAGGCCAATGTTGAGCCCAAGAGTAACGGCCAAAAAGAAAGTAAAGTATAACGACTCCATATCTCGCGTGTATCAAAATTGTTTCGTCTGGTAACAATGTTAGAGGAATGAACACCCAAAAGCCTTAGTAACCTTTACAAATTTCTCTCATACTAAAAAGGGTCATGTAATAAGAAATGTTGTTGTGGAAATTAATAGAATTATTAAAGTAGAGTAAAGTATATAGCATTCTCTTTCCTTTATTAGTATACCTAATCACGGAAATTATGTCCTCAAGCCAAATTCACTCCCCTTCCAATTCAAGATTCCTTCGCTGAGGGAACGACAACCACCTGAGGTACCGACTAAATCTAAACTCGGCCAAACACTACAAACGCTACCACAATTCATTCTTTTCATAAATATTTACCATCCACTATACTAAGTCGAGTACCACGTGTATATCCATGGGTGAGTTGATCAATACCCACAACAGGTAAGAAAATACATACCCCTATCATCATTACACTGGTGTCAACTGGTGGGATAAAGTTTCAGGCTTTACACTGGTGTCAGTCAGTGGCATAAAAGGTCTTACCACTAGCATCACACTGGTGAATACCGGTGGGGCAACATTGATAACTTTACACCTGATCTGTCTGGTCGAGTGGACACATCATCCACAGGCAAGCAGCTGCCTCTGCAGCGTTGTCCCGTTCAGTGAACTGATGTTCCCTTGCAGTAAGCAGCACCTCATCATGGCGGGGCGCAGCGCAGAAAGTGGAGGTTTGGTTTTCGGATGGAAGCCGCATTTGCTTCTCCACCCAGTTAACAAGAGCGCCATAGTAAGCTCCACATCACCCCATTAATAGGTTGTATGGTCACCATCCAGCGTTGTAAATGGTTTCCTGGGTTACAGGAAACCATTAGGCTTGTCGCTCAGTGTAGAGCCATATGAAATGGAAGGAAGAGTGATAAAAAGAGGCAAGAATTAAGGTAAAATAGGCAGAGGGGATGGCAGGTGCAGATAAAAAGTTGAGGAAAGAAATAACGCAGCACTACATGAAATGAGTGAATGATGGCCACCACCGCTCACCACATGGCATCATTAACATACAAGGTGGTGTTAAAGTGTAATAATGTTATCAGTGACTCAGGAACTGGTCTAAAGAAATTATAACAAAACGTAAAATATAACCCTTTTATTTTGATGTTGTGAATATTGATCTAAATCAGTTTTACACCCACGTCAAGTGATCATTATACAGATTATATCAAAAGGGACGTAATAACAGTCAAAACATTATCTTAGTCCAAATCTCGCCATTCTTCGGTCTAAACCATGTCATCCTTCAGCCATAACCTTGGGATCATTGGACCATAACCTAAGCTGTGATTCTTTGATTCTAACTGAGCATCATTAGGCCCTGGCCTTGGCATTCCTACAGGTTTAGCCCAACAGAGCTTATTATACGTAATAATTTGTCGATAAGGTGCTCATCAAATAAACGTCTTCACCAACTCATGTGTGTGTGGCGGATATCGTCTTTGTGGTTAGTTAAATGTTTTCGTCGGTGTCGCACCATTTACATGTATTTCATATGTAACTTGCCCTTTTGGTAACACCTGAGCAACAGTTATCGTGGTCATTATATGAGTAGTTTATTACTAGCGGATAACTGAATTAGAATATCTATCTATCTGTCTACCTATCTATCTATCTATATATATATCTATATCTATATATATATATATATATATATATATATATATATATATCAACTTAACGTAATCTAATCTCATCCCAAATTAATCCCCCATATATATATATATATATATATATATATATATATATATATATATATATATATATATATATATATATATGAAAGGAAGAAGGAACCAAAGGCCCTGAGCCCGCAGTAACAGTTCCCTCCAAGAGAAAAACAAAATACAATAGAGAGCCAAATTCAAGATCCGATCATTTTGACTTACCTGGACACACTGCGTTTGAAAGACTGGAGATCATAGGCAGCAGGAAATACAGACAGAGGGAGACAGTTCCAGAGTTGATCTGTTGCATAAATGAAAGACTGGGAGTAACGGTTAACTCTTGCATTAGAGAGTTGGACAGAAAAGGGATGAGAGTTTGCTGCCAGACGGGTGCTACGCGCCCGTCGTAGAGGTGGAGGAATGCAAGCAGACAGTTCAGAGGAGCAGTGACCATTAAAGTAGCGATAGAAAAGAGTTAAACATGCAACAGTGCGGCGAAGAGGCAGAGGTTGAAGGGAGTCAGTAAGAGGAGGAGAGTTAATGAGACGAAAAGCCTTTGACTCCACCCTATTGAGAAGAGCTGTATGTGGGGAGCCTCCCCACACATGAGAGTTGTACTCCACACAGGGGCGGATAAAACCCCTGTATAGACTCAACAATTGTGCAGGGGTAAAGAAAGAGCGGAGTCGGCTTAGCACACCCAATCTCTTGGAAGCAGATTTTACAAGAGATGTAATATGATCTTTCCAAGATAAGTCCCGAGTAAATGAAACCCCAAGCATGTTCAAGGATGATGCAGGATTAAGCTGAATATTATTAAACATTAGTGGGTATACCTGTGGAAGATTTTGTCGGGTTGATAGGTGTAAGAACTGAGTCTTAGATGCATTAAAAACAACCATATTATTTTTACCCCAGTCAGAGATACGAGCCAAGTCAGACATTAGGTGTGCCATAGCCTCATCCCTTGTTTGTTGAAGTAACTTTTGAGATGGGCGTTGCGAGAACCGAATGGAAAGGTGAAGGGTGGAGTCATCAACATATGAGTGGATAGGATTAGATGTACAGCTTAGAAGATCATTGATGAATAAAAGGAAGAGAGTTGGTGATAGGATAGAGCCCTGTGGAACACCACTGTTAATAGATCTAGGAGAAGAACGATGGCCGTCTACAACAGCGGCTATAGAACGACCAGAAAGGAAGCTAGAGATGAAGGGACAGATAGAAGGATAGAAACAGTAGGAGGGCAGTTTGGAAATTAAAGATTTATGCCAGACTCGATCGAAAGCCTTTGAGATGTCAAGTGCAATGGCAAAGCTTTCGCCAAAGTCCCGAAAGGAGGATGACCAGGAGTCTGAAAGGTAGGTGAGAAGATCGCCAGTGGAGCGTCCCTGACGGAACCCGTACTGACGATCGGAAAGAAGGTTGTGATAGGAAAGATGCCTTAAAATTTTTCTATTGAGTAAAACTTTTGAAATACAGGACGTTAAAGCAATTGGACGATAATTAGAGGGTTGGGAATGGTCACCCTTCTTTGGGACTGGCTGAATGAGTGCAAACTTCCCTCAGCAAGAAGGAAAGGTACAAGTTGACAGACAAAGGCAAAAGAGTTTGCCTAGGCAGGGTGTAAGCACAGAAGCACAGTTCTTGAGAACAACAGGAGGGACCCCATCAGGCCCGTATGCCTTGTTCGTACTGAGGCCAGTGATGGCAGAAAATACATCAGCTGAAGAAATTTTAATGTCAGCCGAGAGGAAGTCAGAGGGGGGAAGTGGTAGAGGAACAGCACCGGAATCGTCTATGGTGGAATTGGAGGAGAAAGTCTGTGCGAAGAGATCTGCTTTATCAGTAGAAGAAATAGCCACAGAACCATCAGAGTAGAAAAGAGGAGGGAAGGATGATGAGGTAAAGTTGTTAGAAAGATTTTTGGCAAGGTGCCAGAAGGAGCGGGAAGAATTCGAGTTGGAGAGTTGAGAGCATTTAGTATGGATGAAATTATTTTTAGTAGAACGAAGAACAGACTTAGCACGATTCCGGGCAGAAACGTAAAGATGATGTGATTCAGGGGTGGGTTGGCTCCGGTACCTTTTGTAAGCCCTCTCCTTGTTGCGGACAGTATTAGAACAAGCGTGATTAAACCAAGGCTTTCTTGCATTAGTCAAAGGATATGAGAAAGGAATGTATGCTTCCATGCCCGAGAGAATAACCTCCGTAATGCGCAAGGCACACTCAGATGGCTCACGGCCATGGAAGCAATAATCATTCCAGGGAAAATCAAAGAAGTACTGCCTGAGGGCCTCCCAGTCCGTGGCTCCAAAATGCCACAGACGACGTTTCCCTGGAGGGTCCACAGGCCGTACCGGAGTGATATGACAGGTTAAGGTAATAAGGTTGTGATCGGGGGAGCCCAACGGAGAGAAAAGATAAACAGAGTAAGCAGAAGGATTAGTTGTGAGGAAGAGGTCAAGTATGTTGGAGCTCTCTCCAAGGCGGTCAGGGATACGGGTAGGGTGCTGTACGAGCTGCTTTAAGTCATTAAGGATAGAAAAGATGTAGGCTTGTTCACCAGGTGGATCCGTGAAAGGAGAGGAGAGCCAAAGGTGTTGGTGAACATTGAAATCTCTTAGAATGGAGATTTCAGAGAAAGGAGAAATGGATAGAAAGTGTTCCATGGCAGAAGTAAGATAGTCGAAGAATGTTTGATAGTCAGTAGAATTAGGGGATAAGTATATATATATATATATATATATATATATATATATATATATATATATATATGGTGAGATTAATATGAGATGAGATTTAATTACGCTAAGTTGATTGAAGCTAAGTTCAGGTAAGCCTAGGTTATATTAGATTACATTAAGGTTGGGTAAAATTATTCTACCATAGTCACAGTTACAATTAAACAAACTTTACCTAACTAAACCTAACCTTAATCCAAATCACCTAACATAACTAAGCACATACTAATTAAATACCGTAATTTAACCTAACCTTATTATTATGTAACCTAAATTAACCCAGCTTAAACTAACTTTCATCACGAACTGACCAGCCATTTACGTAATGGGTGATTTCACACCCTCCCTAGTGTAAATAAATAAATAAATATATATATATTCCAACGGCCATACCACGTTGAGTACACCGCTTCCCGTCCGATCAGCGAAGTTAAGCAACGTACTTGGATGGGTGACCGCCTGGGAACACCAGATGCTGTTGGCATAACGTTCTCCCTACGTGTCAAGTGGGGTTGGTGGAGAAGTAGTGCCCTTTCCTGTAAAACAATTAACTCTAAGCCTTGGTCACCCCGTTTGGGATACATGGCGTCTGGCAATGATGATGATATATATATGTTTCTATATCCATCTATCTATCTATATCTATCTGTTTATATATAAATGTAATCTCTCTCTCTCTCTCTCTCTGTATATATTTATAGAGAGAGAGAGAGAGAGAGAGAGATACTTGTATCTATCTATCTGTCTATATGTATACATACATGCATACATAGGTGCATACAGTATATGTAATAAAGTTTTGTGTATGGACAGTAACACCGTAACACCAGTGCAATGCAGCGCGCTGTAGTGCTGACGTACTTGCTGTATATTTTTTCACACCAGCGTTTCCCTTTTATGGCAACTCGCTCTTTTTCACCAAGGGAAATGAATGTTTGTAAAATATACAAACAACTGGGTGAAGTTCAGTTTATCACTGGGTGTGTTTTTACTCATTTTAAATTGTGCTTTACATTAAATGTGCAAAAAACGTATTTTTCGAATACCTGCCAAGGAAACATACCAAAGTAAATGTATATTCGATAATGAAATTATGTTGCATTGATCAGTCATAAGCTTAGGATTATAATACTAGTAATTTTGTTCAGAACAACAGTTATTATCATCATTATCATTGTCATCATCCTCTCCCGTGAATACATGAGATGGGAAGACACAGGATAATTTTAATGTAGAATTGTTAACTGTAGCCAGAGAAGAGGGCCAAACATCAATTCTTTCTTCATCCAAGGCTCAGAAATTCTTGGCTCCGCCTAATGGGGCGAGGCTTTGCTTTATAGGGCGAATCGATCCAAACAAGAATGTGTCATTTAAACTCTGTAGGATTGAGACGATTCCGACGACCGACAGGTTAAAAGAGGGTGCAACCCTTGCTACGTGCATCTTCATGAATACTTCACCCATTCATCCTTAATGTTCGTCAGTTAGTTTTATTATCTTCCGTTAGAAAGTAAACAACTTTATCATGATTTTTACTTTTTGCTATTAAACTCTGTTTAAGGCAGAGTATAAGAGAGAAGTGGAGGAACGATTGGGCAAATATGAATTGGAGCAGATGGGAGACGTGGAAGGTGTGTGTAAGATATTTACAGAAGAAATATGTGCAGCATGTGATGTGGTGTGTGGAAGGAAGAGAAGACGGAGGGGGGTGCAAGGAACAGCGTGGTGGACTGAAGAGGTGAAACAGGCAGTGGCACAAAAGAAGAAAGCATACAATGAATGGATGAGAAATAGGGGCGTGGAAGAAGTTGAGAGGCGGAAGAGAGAGTTATATGTGGAAAGGAAGAGAGAGGTGAAAAGATTAGTAAGAGAGAGAAGAAGAGAGTGGATGAGGAATTTGGAAGGAATTTGAGTGTAAAGTGGAGGGACTGTAAGAAAATGTTCTGGAGAGAAGTGAAAAGAGTAAGACAGGGTGGAAGTGAAGTTAGCAGGGGAGTGAAAGATAAAAATGGTAGATTACTAGTGGAGAAGGGAGAAAAAGTGAGCAGATGGAGAGAACACTTTAAGGAATTGTTGAACGTAGAGGATGGAAGTAATGCGAGTATAAGTGGCTGGGGAATTGCTGGGAGAAGGAGGGAGGTGAGAAGACAGGAAGAAATCAGTAGGATAGAAGTTGTGGAAGCAATGAAGAATGTTAAATCGGGGAAAGCCCCAGGAATTGATGGAGTGTGTGGCGAAATGCTGAAGCATGGGGGAGAGATAGTAGTAGAATGGATATGGAAGATGTGCAGATTGGCCTGTGAGGAAGGTAGAGTCCCGGAGGATTGGAAGTCAGGTATAATTATTCCCTTATACAAAGGAAAGGGGGAAAAAGAAGTGTGTGGTAATCATAGGGGCATTTGTCTTCTTAGTATAATAGGAAAAGTGTATGGTAGGATACTTATAGACAGAGTTAGAGAACAGAGAAATTAGTTGGAGAAGAACAGGGAGGCTTTAGGAAGGGAAGAGGTTGTGTAGATCAGATATTCATTCTTAGATCTTTAGTGGAAAAGTTTCTAGAGAAGGGAAAGAAGTTGTATGCGGCTTTCATGGATTTGGAGAAAGCATATGACAGGGTGGATAGACAAGGATTGTGGAAAGTGTTAAGAATATATGGAGTAGATGGGAAGTTGTTGAATGCTGTGAAGAGTATGTACGATCATGTCATGTCTCCATGGTTGTTCAATCTGTACATGGATGGGGTAATAAAAGAGGTACAAGGTAGGGTAGTGGATGTTGGAGTGGCCCTGGTGAGAGAGGATAGTGTTTGGAAACTCCCTGTACTGTTGTTTGCAGATGATACTGTGTTGTTGAGTGAAGACGAAGGGGAGCTGCAAGGTTTGGTGGATGAGTTTGAGAGAGTGTGTAAGAAACGGAACCTAAAGGTGAATGTAGGGAAGAGTAAAGTAATGGTCTTTGAGAGAGGTGAAGTTAGTGAATGTACAGTGAGGTTGGATGGTGAGGAATTGGAAAATGTGAGTACGTTTAAGTATTTGGGTAGTGTGATGAGTAAAGATGGAGGTTTGGAGGGTGAAGTGCTTGAAAGGGTACAGCAGGGAAGAAAGGTTGCCGGTTCCTTGAAAGCAGTGATAAGAAACAGGGAAGTGAGCATGGAAGTGAAAAAGTTACTACATGACAGTATTGTGATACCAACTCTAACGTACGGAAGTGAAGCTTGGACATTGTTGGAAGGACACAAGTCAAGAGTGAGAGCAGTGGAAATGAGTTATTTAAGAGGAGCCTGTGGAGTCACGTGGAGAGACAGGCTGACGAATGAGGATATAAAGGAGCATTGTGGTGTGGATGTGGATGTGATAGGAAGCGTTAGGAGGAACACACTGAGGTGGTTTGGCCATGTGGAGAGGATGGAGGGTGAAAGACTGACGAAGAGAGTGTATGTGAGTGAGGTGGAGGGGGGAAGAGGGAGGGGGAGGCCGAGGATGAGATGGAGGGATGGGGTGGAGAGGTATATGAGAGAGGGGGGTGTGAGTTGGGAGCAGGGCAGTGAAATGGCGGGGGACAGGGCGACTTGGAGGCGATTTGTTTGTGGCCACCCCAAACGGGATTGAGGCGTCTGGCAATAGATAGATAGAAACTCTGTTTGGTAGGAACTGTATTGCCTCCTTCTAGCCTCTGATTACTTCTTCTTGCCCTCTTCTTTGCTATCCGTGTTTTATTTTGGTAGTTTACTCACACTCCTGTATGAGCTACCTAGCATGGGCCAACTGGCCTACGACAGGAATGCTCTCTTGTTAGGGTCAATATGAAGGATAATACAGAACAGCCACCTACATTATATCATGGCTTAGACCAGCGTTTCTTAACCTGGGGTGCTAGGACCCCCAGGGGGTGCTGGTCAATTTTAGGGGGTGCTGGAAAATGCAACATATTTTGGTTTTGCTTGGTATTGGCATCGTTGATATTTTGTTTTTGGAGAATGTATAAAATAAATTGTCAAGGAGTACTTCGCTTTATCCTTGTAGTAGTGCAGTAACTGCAGCAGTGTAGCAACTGTAGTCCCAGTAACCAGATGTAAGGGGGTGCTGGACTGTGCGGCCTTACTGCAGGGGGTGCTGAGGTCGGAAAAGATTAAGAAACGCTGGCTTAGACTATGCTTGTGATACTAATCACGTGTGTTTCTATAAAAACACATACACACTGGATAATTACATGTGTCAAATAATGGATATCACTTGTATTACAAAGAATTACGCAGCAGCTGTCCTCACCTGCCATACTCCCCAGACCCTAATATGCCCACACATATTACACCATCGCAGCGGAGGAAGGACCTGTCCTACTGAATGGGTCAGATGAAGACACTTACCAGCATTGTAATCTCACGACCCCTAAAAAATGTAAATTAATCTTAATCGCATCACTTACCTTGATAACTTAGCCAATTGAACATAACCGAACCTATCGTAACGGTACTATCCAATCATCTGAATCATCTGAAGCTTATCCTAACTTAACAACCATACCTAATTTAACCATAACTAACCTATTAACTTAACCTAACCATACTGGGCAAACTGGCAAGGGCTGAAGATGATGGTGTGACGGGGTGGCTTGGATCTGACCTAAGGGAGCTGCCTGACTACGTGGTGGGCGGTGGTACTGGGTAGGCGGTCGGCAGCACCTACACGCCCGCACATGGACATTGGAGAATGGATCGCCCCTCAGTGTGTCAGGTGAGTTGGGTGGCAGGGGTGGGAACTGGTGGTAGGTGTGAGAAGTGGCGGCAGGTGTGGGAATTGGTGGGAGTTGAAGAAAGTCGTGGTAGCTGTGGAAATTGGTGGTAGTTGTAGTAATCGGTGGTAGCTGTGGGAATTTGTGGTAGTTGTAGGAAGTGGTGGTGGTTGTAGGAACTGGTTGTAGATGTAGGAATTGGCAGCAGGGGTCACACAGGTTGGTAGGTGCGGGAATTGTTGATAAGTGTGGAAAATGTTGGTAAGTGCTGGAATTGTTGGCGTGAGTGGAAATTGCTGGTATGTGTGGGAATCGTTGGTAGGTGTTGGGATATTGGTAGGTTTGGGATTTGTTGGTAAATGTGGGATTGTTGGTAGGTGATGGAAATGATGGCAAGTGTGGGATAGTTGTAGGTGTGGGGATTACTGGTAGATGTGGGAACTGCTGGTCAGTGTTGGAATGGGTGGTAGGTGCGGGATTTTGTTGTGGCAGTTGTGGTTTCGGTGTTGGTGATACTTGTGGTGTGTGGAGCTGGCATTATGACTGGTCCGTCCATGAGATGGATTGAGTGAACTGGTATATATGGTATTTATGTGTTTGTTCAGTTGCTTAGTGAATGAGACTCCTGCCATACAATAAGCAACTCATACAACTCGTTACCAATGCCCAGCATCTCTCATACGGGCAACATATGACTCACACACTTTCTTATGTCATTACTTTTGGCACTTCCAAAAGCTGTCCACATGCCATAGCGTTGTGGTTCAGGATTTATGCTATTAGCATAAGTGTTTTTCGAAATGCCTGTGGGTCTAGTGAATAATCTGTTGAGACTAACGAAACTGAAATTCTCAAACTCTTTCCTAGCCCTACTCAACTAAATGGAGGTGGCAGGTGATGTGTTTAGTATTGGTTGTAGTTATGGGGTTGGTGGTGGTTTTGGGGTTGGTGGTGGTTTTGGAGTTGGTGGTGGTTTTGGGGTTGGTGGTAGTTTTTGATGCTTGTGCACATTTGGTGTTGGTGGTGGTTCTGGCGTTGGTGGTGGTCTTGGTGTTGGTGGTGGCTTTGGTGTCGGTGGTAGTTCTGGTGTCGATGGTACTTTTGGTGTTGGTAGTTTCGGTATCGATGATAGTTATGATGCTGGTGTTAGGTATGATGGTGGTAGTTCTGGTGTCGGTGGTAGTTGTGGTGTTGGTCGTTTTGGTGTGGTAATTGTGGTGTCGGTTGCAATTCTGGTGTTGGTGGTAATTATGGTGTTTGGGGATGCTGAGAGTGGTGATGCTGGTGTGAGTAGTAATTGTGTTGTTGGTGATGGTGGTTGTTTTGGTGCTGGTGATAGTTGTTACAAATGCGTTACTGATGTTGTTGGTGTAATATGTGTCAGCTGTGGCGCTCGATGTTACTGGTAGATGTGGAGGCAGATGCTGGTAGCAGGTAGATGTGGTGACTGGCTTATGTGAACGTGTGAAGTGCATGTGAAGTTGTGTGTGATATTTGTTACCACACTCGCGGCCCCACCAGCACCTCCCGCCCCTCGTGCTCGCTGTCTACCAGTATAAACTGTTTGGCGGCTATGTGTGCTGCTGGAGGGTTCCAGGTGGGTTGTACTATAAAATATTCAACTGAGTTCTACGGTTCGTAATATACAGTCTTGAACAACCAGGTTTTGTTCATGCAGGGGAAATGCTTAAGCAAGGCCGTAGGCTGATCACTGTTAAGTTGTTTCTGTTCGCTAAGCTAAATGTACGGTTCTATCTCTTGCAAACACCAATAACTGTTGTATACCCTACACAAACCATCCCCCACTGTACTGAGGACTAATGAATTCAACTGCATTAAGTGTGGTCAGTCATCCTTTCACACGTCTGGAGTTTTGATGTAATGAAACAAGATCGTAACCCTTCCAGTCCATCTGATCATTGTTTGTTAGCTAAGTTAGATCTCATTAGGTAATAACACAGTTTCGAGACAGTGTCTAAAAATTACTAAAAGCAGCTACACTGTTCGGGTTTACTCGTTAGTAGTTTATGCACGTCCAATCAAGCCACCGGGCGGAACAATTATCATTGATCTTTGGTTGGCTCACGTAAGTAATGTGGCCTGTAGATTTGGAGTAATGTAGCATATCAGCTGCCAAGCGTAGGATGAAGTGGGGTAAAGATGGTAATTTAGGTGTTTATATCCAATTATTACAAATTAAAATAGCATGATTGCTGTGTAAACATGTGCTGCATAATAATGCTTTACTTCCATTACTCCTTTCACTTGTTATATTTTTTGTAGCTGCTTCACTTCCATACATTTTTTTTTATCAGTAGCGTAAAAAAGCGATCCTTTGAAAATTCCTCCTCCTCTTCTTCCTCCTCCTCCTCCTACTCCTTCTTCTTCATCATCTTTCTTCTTCTTTAACAGAACACTGAAAGCGATAGGTGTGCAATTAATCCCTGCAAATAATCCCTATCATATTAAACGATTATAGTACGGTCTCTAATATGAGTCTTGATTCTCTGTTACCTTAATATCTGCATCAATAGATACAAGGTACATGAGAGCGGCAAGTTCTTACTGTTCTGTGAGTCTTATTGTCCATAACACCAGAAATCTCACACGTGTGGCAAGTCTTTCAGTCATAGAACTGCCTTTTGTATATTACCTCTTCATCCTTTGAACAAGAACGAGAGCATCAGTGAAACATGCATTGCACTATATAGTACATTGAGTGCTTGGTATCCACATTGGTTTATTTGTGTTTTGTTCAGTATTCCTGCCATAACATACAAAAACACGGCACCCAGTCACAGCCACGGTTATACCTGCAGGTATGCACTCATATTATTTTATTGCCACATCAGGGCTTGCTGCTCTGGTATCGTCAGCAACGCTATGGCCGGGTTGTACTTTCAGTCGTCCGCAGTTGTATTAGTCCTGTCCTGCCCTACCACCCACCCATCTTAACCCATCCCACATATCCCATCTATTCCTCTGCCAACTCCACCATATCTCCCTTCCCCATTTGACTACTACGTGTGCCACCACCCACCATCATCCAAGCCAATCCATCCAGTTTACTCTTTTCCCCTCACCTTCTCACTTTTGCTCTGATAATATAATGAGTATTATAAAACTGACTTTGTCGATTACCAAATGATGTACATTGCCCATATTAGCAGATGATACTTTCCCGTCATTGCTCACCACGACTACCACTTGATGTACAGTGCCCATATTAGCAGATGATACTTTCCCGTCATTGCTCACCATCCAGTATCATCACCAGTCATCCCACCCACTTGTATCCGCACATACCTCACAGTCCTGAGAGACACTGGGTCCATAAAACCTTAATAACCGTACCGCCGACAGGGTTGATATTTGGCAAGGCATGATGTGAGTCAATAATGTGATTTAAATTGGCCTTATGAACCAACAAGTACTTGAGATGTCTTAAATTGTCAAAATGAGTCCTGAATAGATCTACTTGGGTCTGGACATGGCTGACATTAAGTAGAATACCCAAGACTGATCTGAGTTGACATGCATGACCCTGAACTGATTTGAACTATAACCTAACTAAGCCTGAATGGTTGTAAAGGCTATGAATGAACCTAAGTTATCTGAACCTGAATTGCCTGTTAACCGAGCTGAAGTTAAAGGCATGTAATAGGGATGATGTCACCTGGAATGGCACTGATAAACCTGATCTGATCTAACTGGTCCTAAATGGCCATAAATGAACCCGAATGAGCCTGAGAGGACATAGATGGACCTGAATGTTCATCAATTGACCTTACTGGATCAAAATAACAACGTTTTATATAAAATGACAGTACTTGGTCCTGTGTGCTCTGAATGCTCCCAACATGAATGTGACAAAGTAAACAGCGTAAAAGAAACAGACGTTGCCTGAAATGACCGCTGGACTAATTTCTATTTCACACAGGTAAAGAGCCGGTCATACCGGCTGCTGTGCTTTTGATTAACGATTGGCAGTTACTCGTAAAATTAAGTTACATCAGTGTGAAATCATGCGACCATCAAAAATATTGCTGATGAATATTTGCAAAACAGATCTTGTAAAATGGGAATAGACACTAGCAGGAGACAAGGTATGATGGTGTGTCGGTGGGTGTGAGCAACAAGCACCGCGTCTGTGTGTTCCCCGCTGGGGCGTTGATTACCTCACTCCAGCCTCACTCAACTCACTGCACGCACCACACCGCCCCAACACGCCCCTCGCACCCCACTCTTACATTAAAAACACATCAGTAGTCTTTGGCAAGCGCATTTTCACTCAGTGCAGAGCCGCGTTTCCTCCTGATCTATTTGTTCATAGATGCAACCAGCAAACTTTCTTCCAGAGTTATCGGTTTTACGGCGTTTATCAATAATTCTGTATACTGGTCTTTGCATTTACGCTTTTGTAATTCTGTTTGAAATAAATACAGGTAGATGAGGACTCTAAAATATAAAAAGACTTTGTGTGAGAATGTCATAATTAGGCTAACTTTCATATAGGCTGAACAGGTAGTATTACAATATATATATATATATATATATATATATATATATATATATATATATATATATATATATATATATATATATATATATATATATCTACACGGCATATTTAAAAAAAAAAATTTATTAATTTGGTTTTACGCCAGGTATCCCCGAAGGACTAAGGCGTTGCCCCTGGGTAGAGGACTTTTAGACTGAAGCGTGTAGCATTTTATGACCGGATGCCCTTCCTGATGTCTTCTGATGACCCTTGGGTGGATTCGATCCTTCGACCCTTCGGTCTGAGCGGAGCGCTTTAACCCACTGTGCCACGGCATATTCATAATTTATGAACTGACAATTAGTAGGTAACGGTGGTAGGATATCAGGGTCAAAGAATTGAGAATAGGTGGATTTGGTAAATCGTGGAGTGCATTTGATGAGAATTGGTCAGGAGTGTTTTGTGTGTGTGTGTGTGTGTGTGTGTGTGTTGCACATACCTTAACAAATAAAGGACCAGCTAGATTAGCTGTTGATGTTGAAAGGGCAGTGGCTGAAACTAGGGCATTCGCTTGAGATGGTTAAAAAAAAAAAATAGTTCCGATATAGTTCCGATGAGGATAAATGAATACATTGTGAAGACGAGGTGCGCACAGAGGTTAATAAGAGTATAATATATAGATAGATAGATAGATAGATAGATAGATGTATATGTAAAGAGAGAGACAGAGAGACGGGTTAATATCCTGCTAATAAGGAAATGCTTTGTACAGAAGTTTGTTTATATCATAATGAATTAGAAAAGTAGAGTTAATAAGGAAAACAAATAAAAGAGACAAATCTGGGAGGGCTGGAAAAGTAATTTTGAATAAAAGTAAAATGTGAATAAAATACAAACAGCAATGATAATCACCACTGAGTTTGGTGCTGGACAAAAACATGATGCCTTAGAACGTGACAGCAGTAAGACTGAAGAAGGCTGTGAAGAAGCTGAAGGAAGGAAAGGCAGGTGTTCATGAGGCATATTATGAGGGAATGATAAAATGTAGTGGTGAGAGGAGAGTGTATGTGAGTGAGGTGTAGGAGGAGGTAGAGAGGGGAAGGGTTAGAGGGGGACCGAGGATAAGATGGAGGGATGGGGTGAAGAGGTAATTCAGAGTGGAGTGAATGAATTAGAGAGGACAGCCTGATGGCAGAGGGCAAAGTGACATGGATGCGCTTCGTCTGTAGCCACCCCTTACGGAATTAAGGCGCCTGTTGATGGATACATTAGTAGATAGATAGATGGACAGACAGAAGAATGCGGCGAATCACCACTGGGAGATAGTTGTACCAGCGAAGTGAAAGAATGCTATAAAGCTATGGTGGTGCCTTGTATGATAATAACTTTCACCGGAATGGATGTAAAAAATCTTCAAAAATAAGTTTTCACACTGTTATAGGAAAGATATAGAGAAAAATAAGAGTGAGGATAAGGTATAATAGTGGTCATGTATCCCTTCCCATCCTGCCATCTTTAACTTGTAACTATGACACAGTCGCACACAACCTCACAACATAATCCTAACATAATCTTACTGCATAGCAACTGCTGGCATCCGTGTGTGGGATTCAATAATGAAACATGTGTGTCAGCACCACATTTCCAGATTAGAGATATCAAGGGTGTGAAGGAATACTTAACTGCCATTGTGCGTACAAGAAGTGTTGTGTGAGTTAAGCCAGGTAATTCAGGAATGGTAGGGGATATGTGAATCAAATATATGCAGTAAGAGACAGTGGAGAAAACAAGTGAAAGAGATTTGTAAGGTAGAACTTTTATGGATTTAGAGAAGAACCTGTCACCAGTTGGGCAGGTAGAAAAAATAAAAAGTGTTACGTATTTGTGGTGCAGTGGAAGAGAGAATTTACTGACGTAAAAGTTTTGCTATGGTAATAAAGCAAGTGTAATGGGCAATGGATACCGGAATAAGTGGTTCAGTATCATTGTATCATTACTAGAATGAGAGAAAGATGTGTGTGTGTGTGTTATGTCCCTGAGTTTGCTAAAATATATGTATGGACAGAATTAATATAGTGGCCAAAGCAAGAGTTTGGGAAATAGGCTGTATAGGTTAATGATAGAATAGGCTATTTCAGAAGAACGTTTTGTAAATGATGCTGTGTCTCTCGCTAATAGTGAACGAGATCATTGCACACTGGTTCAGAGTTTTGTGGTAAGCAGTGAGCAGTAAGGCCTGACAGCAAATATTAATACAATTGAAATGATGGGTATTGATGACCTGGTGAATGAAAAGAGATCGAAATCGGTGGGATATTTTAGGACTGATACCTAAATGTGTATTGAGTGTTAAGTAGGGTGGCTCATAAGAGGAAGGTGGGTAGTCCTGTGAAAGCCTTCTCTCTCTCTCTCTCTCTCTCTCTCTATCTTTAGATATATATATATAGATATATATATATATAGATATATATATATATATATATATATATATATATGAGACATCTATTGCCTATCTTTGGCTTTGGCAAAGTCTTAAAATAGCAGAAATAACTCCCAGATTGTGAAAACACTACTTTTCTGAGTAACTTTTGGCCGACTTCCGTGTAACACTTTCTGCAGACCCTTGGTGTGTGGATCTGTGTTATTAAGAGGTTGAAATTTCCTATCATCCACCTATATGGGATTGCTATTAATCCTCGGAAGGGATGGCCCCAAATGAATCGCCTCGTCGCCTCTGTGTCACTGTTTTCTGTCATCACGCTGGCCTCCCTCCATATCACACTCCCTCACTCAAAATCCTATCCACTCCATCTCTCCATCTCATCTCTTCCCTCCTACTCACTCACATGCACTCTCCTAGTCAATCTCTCTTCCCTTTCCTCCACATGGCCAAACCATCTCAAAGTGTATTTGATGCTCTCCAGCACACCTAAAGCAACATCACAACGCTCCTTCACTTCTTCATTTCCCAGTCTGCCCCCGCCTAACTCCACATGCTCCTCTGAAAAAACTTATTTTTTCTGCTCTCACTTTCTACTGGTATCCTTCCAACAGAGTTCAAGCATCATTTTCATACATTAGTACATTAAAATGGAGATTACAATACTGCCTCCCGGCAGCTTTTTTATTCTCATGCTCACTCCCTTCATCTTATTACAACTCTCAGTAAACATGAAGCAGACAGATCGGAATAGCGACACTCCTTTTTTCGGATTTCTTCGGGAAAGGACAGTCGACTGCAGACTCTTATCCCTTGGCTCTTTCACTTTGTAGTAATATAAAGAGCTCTTACGATATCATTCTCTTCTGTTGCATAACGAATTGACAACCTTATTATCATATACTTTGAATTAACCTTTTAATTAAGTGCCAACGTTCCAGTTTTGTTCACAATAAAATAAATAGTAATAAATAAGCATTTTATTGATATTTTTTTACCCTGAGTTCAAAAATAACTTCACTTGTGCTTAATTAATGATATATATTGAAATAATTACTTTGTAACAGCTCTAATGCCTCTTTTGCTCTTCTACTTTTCACGATTTTTTATCACTAAGTATTTTTGTTCTTGAATTATTTGTTGCTAAAATCTTGATTCTCTATTCAGCAAATATATATTGAGAATTTCCTTAGAAAGTATTATCGCTCTTTAAATCATCAATAGACCAAAAGAGTATAACTGTGTAAAGATAGAGTAACATACTTTTGATGATCCCAAAATGGGAACGTTGGCATGTTGCCCTATGAAGTTCACCCATGTTCATACAGGTATAACCAAGTTTAAAGTCTACTACCACATCACTTCCTTGCAGGCTGAAACAAGCTGATACTTGCTGCAACTGGACTTTCCCAAGATATATAAACTCACTGGCCCTGCCTTAAGTATAACTACACATCCACTCGTCCTCAGGCCCAGATCCCAAGAGTCTGCTGACAATGGAAACATTACAGTTTTGGATACAAAATGCGTATGCTGTGTAGTGCAAATGGCTATCCGTGCGACTTCTCCATCTACTGTGGTAAAGAGGGTGACAGTAAGTCACTGCTGAGATCCCATGTTGTCAGTGAAATGTTGCAGTCATTTGACAAGGCTACCCAGCATGTTGTGTTCATTGATATCATTCTTTTTTTTCACTAGCCACAAACTACTGGCATAAATGGCTTAGAAGTATATTCGAGCCTGTGGAACCATTCGTGAAAACAGAACAGGATGCTGTCCTCTTCCAGCAAACAATGAAGTTGAAAAGCGTGAACGAGGATATTCTTACTACAAGTCAGATGGTATTGTCGTGTGTGTGAAGTGGAGGGACAACTCTGCTGTGACTGTTGCTAGTAAATATTATGGTGTAATACCGCTTCAGACAGCAGAAAGGCGTGTCAAGGAAGAAAGCAACAAGCTAGTCTCCCAGCCGTATTTCATCAAGATGTACAATAAAGGAATGGGAGGTATTGATGTCTGTAACGGAATGTTGGCATCCTACAGACCAAGACTTCGTTCTAAGAAGTGGTGGTGGAACATTTTTTTAAACATACTGAACATGGTAGCAGAAACTGCCTTTAGGTTCCACCAACATAGTGATCCATCTGTAGCTACAACGCACAATCATTTCAAGGGAGAAACTGCACGAGGCATGATAAAGGTTGAAGAGATGAGGATGAGACTTGGAAGGCCGTCGGCACCCCCAGCCAAAGTAGTGAAATATGATGGAGTCAGTCACTTACTGGTGACATGTTCTCAAGGCAGATGCATTGTATGCACGAACACGGCCGAAGTGCACGAAATGTAAAAAGAGTAAATGGTGCAGTGAGTCCTTCTACCAAAAATAAAATGCGTGATGAAATATATGGCAAGGAGGAATGTGGTGAGATGTAATTTTGTAATTTCAAGAGTGTTCAATGTTCAATAAACAGAACTGAGTGAAATAAGTTTAAGTTTAATGTTATCATGACAACATAATTCAGTTCCAACCCTGTATGTAAAAAAAAAAAAAAAAAATGAAACTGGACGAAGATTGTTTCTTCATTCTTTTTGCGGTAATATATGCAGCCTTAATATGCCAACGTTCCTAATTTGGGAACATTTCAAAAATATATAAAATTATATTTTTCAATAGTAAATTCTGCTTGTAATCTAAAAAGATTATCAATGAGATTACATTGCAAAGTAGAAGAAATCTGGATCAATTAATCATATGTTAGCCATTAGAGGGGATTGCCCCAATACAGAATTGCCTATCCTCTACAAATCCTTTCCCATCCATTCCAGACTCTGCGTCCAACCAGACCTCAGAGATTGTTGGCTGCGGCGGGAACTACCTACGCCAGGCTACCCCACCCCGTACCCCAACAACATGTACGTCACCATCACCCTGCGTGGCCCTCACAAGTCTCGTCTCGTGGTCTCCTTCTCTCGCCTTGACCTAGTGTACCAAAGGAATTGCTGGTATGATTATGTTGGACTACAGACCACAGTGGACGAGCCCATGGTGCGGTATTGTGGCCGCCATTTAGCGGACATGGAGAGGTATAGAAATGGGGGGAATCAGCGGACGAGCATACATTTATTTCTTATTATTTCATTGTCACTCATATACCTCAGTGGACGTTTTCACCTAAGGCTTAGTCCACTAATGTAGCATTTTATTTATCAAATTTTGATACAGTTACCAAAAACGTTTAGTTTTATGAGGTATCCATACACATTCTTGTTACAAAAGTGTCACAAAAGCACACAATCAAACCTGTACACAACAGCGATTATTCCCACGATTCAAGCATAATTCTTATATAAATCTATTGGATTATTCATATTATATTTCTGATTATTAATACAATATTTTGTTGCAAGAAAATCCGTCTGTAAGAGGCAGCACAATGGATATTTTGAACTGTTGACGTGCGATTAATAATTTCTGGTTAAGTCCAGTATGGCAGAATCTTGATGGACTAAATGGTCAGTGAATGAAACTGTTTCCCTTTATCGTTGGACACGCTTGTAACAATTCCTTTACCTTTATGTTTTCCTTTTCCTCTTTTTCCCGTGTTTAATCCTGTCCATCCCTTATGTTATTGGGAAGACTATAGTGCTGCTGCTGTTACTGATGTTGATGATGATGATGATAGTAATGATGATAATGATTACTGATTTTCATCCAGACACTACTATAATATAAGCCGGTGAGCGTTGATATTTTTCTTTACTTAACTTCTTCAGTCCTATATCGATTTTCATTTTATTTTTTATTATTCCAGACACTTTTATACAGATTAAGTGAGACCATTTGATGTGATTAGTTTAGACAGGGCGGGCCTCATTAACCCCTTCCTGGCTCTGATTGGCTCTTGCTAGCTAAAGGTACTATCTAGTTGTTACAAAATAAATCACTGCAGTAAAAGTAGTAGTGAGGAAGCGTGGTAAGAGACAATATTTGTGCTGATGTCACGTACCACATATGAATTATTGGTCTGTTTTATGATAATATGTTGGCCTGAATGATGAATATTTTGAAGACAGCTTTTCTAAGTTTGGTGTTTTCTCTTTCTTTCCTTCCTTCTTTCTTTTTTCTTTTTACTCTGTTTAACCCTCAGGGGAAAACAAGGCTAAGATGATGGTTCAGGTTTTCATTAGGATGTGTGAAAGCAAATGTAGTAATGGCAGCGTCAGTAAACACAACAATGAAGTTCCGTTACTCCTGGTGCGATTTACAGTCATTAATATAGGACCATGCATTATATTCTACCTCCAAAATAAAAGTATGACTTCAGGCCAACGCTGTAGATTTTCAGAATTACCAAACACACCGAAACGACTAGAGAAATGTCGCTTACGTTCGGTTTAACCATACTTCCGTATTGACCCAATATATAGCTTACATCTCCCTTGTTATCGTATTCCAGGAGCTTTCACTCACAGATAATGGTGAGCAAAGAATGAGAGATGGATAGGTAGATCCAAGCGCTAGAGAGGATGTTGAACTCTGACTGAGGTCCCGTGTTTATCTGCACCTTAATGTGCCAGGATTCTGGGAGTGGTGTTCGGTTGGTTTCACATTGTTGTTTTAGTTCTTAGGAAAGCTTCACACAATCTTTCAATTCACCAGTATCGTTCACCCAACAACGCTCTTCCCTGGGTGCCTACCCCCTCCCTCCCACCACAGCACCATCCTTCCAAGCTGTCCTGCCCACTGTTGTCCTTCCACATCACCCTTTTTGTGCTTCCCACACGATGGATTTCTAAGAGATATCTCCTTACCACTGTGAAGACTGACTCTCATACACCGTTCTGTCTCACCACTATTCCTGCCCATTTCATCTACTTCGTTCTACCATGCCCGCCCATTTTTTGGATTTCTAGCCGAATTTCTTGGAAACATATATGATTTACACCTTACTGGTTAACCTATAACGTCCTAGTTCACTCTTCTTCCCCACACCCATGCAGACCTGGAGAACATGATTCGGTATTTCTGGAAAATACTTCCAGCTGTAAGGCTGATTTTTGGCAAATATCTTTATTGGCATAACGTGAGGTGATCAGTACTGAACTGAATGATGTTATAGACATGAAGGGAGGCAAAAGAACTTGAACTATCAGTGTTCTTATAATCTGGAAATAACCGCACCCACAGGGCGTGACCTGAATAAATCAAGTTTGACAAGATTCGATATGATGGACCTGCAGTGAACTAGAAGGACCTGAACTGATTAAAGTATTCTTGAATCAGTTTGCTTACATGGAACATGGCTTAACTGACATATAGCGAATAAATCTAATGGAAACCAACAGCTGGATCTCAGTGAACCTCAAGGGATCTGTTATTCCTTCAGTGAGTATGAGGTTTCTGACTAGACTTGTAATTACATAAGTGGAGCATTTTGAACCTGGATAGATACAACTAGCCCTAACGGATTTGAACAATGAACTAGAATTGATCTGATTGGGTCTGACTGGATGCGACGACTCTGAATGAACGTAACTGGAACTGGACGACTCTGAACCAAGCTAAATTAACCTGGCTGAAAGAAGAATCAGTGTGGAAAATTATGACGTACATGAACCACAATTAACCTTGATGAACATAAATGAACTTACTGTAAATATCCTTATGCTTCCCTACGTTGACATGACTGAGCTGAAATTGATGTGAACAGTGTGCCTGGTTCGGAAGTCCAATTAATGAACCTAAGTGTAGTTACTTTGACCTCAGCTAACTTAACCCTAACTGCACTTGCACTGACCTGACAAGATCTGAACTGATCTGGCAGGGCCGTTTGGACGCACAGTGCCTGAACTGGATTTGAGGGACCTGGTTGGACATTTTTTTCCAAGTATCCGACTCTGGGCACAGACTTAATGCCCATTCCCTAAAGCCAGCAGTCCTTCAACGTGTCACACACAGCTGCAAATGTCATCATGGAACAGCATAATCGTGAGCTGCCCTGAAATGACTTCAATTAAAGATCTAATTCAATTCCTTTTTCTCTTAACTGCTTTCATCTCTTAGAATTTCTCTCGATCGAAAGTTGATCGTCTGTTGCTAGTCTGAGTATAATTCTTGGCTGCACCAATATCAGAGAAAGATTTGGTCAAGTTTTGGAAGCATTTGACTGCAGTGATATCTATTAGCTGGGCAAAACTTTTGGACGTTTGTCAAAATAAAGTACCCAGGTGCACTCACCGCAGCAGAAAGGTTAATAGGCCTCGACTGACCGTAATGAATAGATATTAATTCATATAGAGAACTGCGACAGTCGTGTTAATTCTTTAATACACTGTCCCCTTCTCGTATATGGGCATAGTTTTCGAAGCTTGAGCAGTTATTTATTATATTGTGGTTGACTTTACTAGGCACACTTTTGATTGCCGCAGTCCTGCTGTCATGCTTCCTTTCTTGTATATTAGGATCCTACGTTGACGGTGAGCGTAATACATTCATTTGAGTTATCTTGGCAGTGTGGAAAAAGACACTGCTATGCACGTGTTTCAGTGGATGTCTGAGGTGATGATGCTGATGATTTGTGTAATTCGTCCATTTGCATTATCTGTGACGTGTAAAAGAAAACACTGCTATCTCCAAGTCTAAGTTAGAGGTCAAGGATGATGATACTGGGTATAATATACTCTACTGAGTATATTGTAAGGCACCTGTTGCTAAGTTTGAATGGGTGTCCGTGATGTTCAGTATGATGATTAGCAAATTTCGTTCACTTGAGTAGTCCTTGCAGTGTGAAAGAAGTTACTGTCCTCAAGTTAGAGTGGGAAAAATTAAGTAGAGTGATGGGAGTACTTCATTCAGAGTTTAAATCTTGTAGTATGGAATACTTATCACAGGTAGGAGTGGGGAAGGCTGTAGGATAATTAGGTACAATAGCCAATTCTTTCATTAGTGTGGGTCTCATAGTCTGGAATAACCAACTACTTACCTAAGGTGTTAGTGGTAAACAGAATGGAGGGTTTAGATATAATTCGTTGAATTTGTTTTCACTACAGTCTGGAACAATGATATGTTCTTGCCTGGACTGAGTGGGAAAAAGGGTATAGGATACTGAGTATAATTCGTTTATATGTAATATTCTGACGGTTTGATAGAAGGCACCTCCTATCACCGTGTCTGAGTAATCCTGACAGCGTAAAGGAACGTATTGCTCTCTCAAAGTATAAATAACCTTGACAGTCTGAAACAATACATTGCAATGGTCAGGTCTGACAGGATGTCCAGGTTGGTGATAATGATAATCTGACAGGATGTCCAGGTTGGTGATAATGATAATCTGACAGGATGTCCAGGTTGGTGATAATGATGATGGGAATAATTCGTTCACCTATGTATCCTCTGCAGTATGAAAGAGCTGCTCACCTCAGGCTGGAGTTATCCTTGCATTATGAAAGAAAACACTGCTATGCCTCTGTCAAGGTAATCCTTGCGTTGTGGAACAATCAACTACACTCCTCAGGTTTGAGTGGAAAAAAAAAATTAAGGTGATGATAATGAAATATAATTCATGTAAACTGTGCCTAAAGGGAGAAACAAGATACTAGTGCCCTCAGGTTTGATTGGAAAGAAGTCTAAGATGAAAGGGATAAATCTGTTCATTTGTGTAAGCCTTGTACTGTGAATGAGTGAACTACGCTCCGAAAGTTTGAGGGAAGAGGGAAAGTGTATAGGATGATGAGGATGGAGAAAATCGTTCACTTGGGTAATCCTTACAGTGTGAAAGAATTATTTCAGGAACTGAGTAATCCTTACACTGTGGCACTATGGCGGATAATAGCTTTTATAAGCGAGCGGATGTTTGTTGCTGATGCATCTGGGTCAGACAAAGCTGGACTTCCTGCGTCATGCAGAGGCCAGCTGAAATTCTGCTGGAGGGACAGTTTATGTGTAAACAGTGTAGTCGTGACATTGGGCAACACACACACAAAGGAATCTCTCTATCTATGCAATGAGAGACTATATGAGAGTTAGAGATCAGCCACACTCCTTGGCTTAGGTGTAACATCTAAGCACCCAATAAAGCATCCAGTACTAACACGGAGTCTTTAAGATGAACTTGAAATCCTTATGGTAAATCTACGGGTCCGCATCTCACATTTTGGTGGTAGCGAGGTCAAGAACAAGACTTATTTCAAGTCTGCCAACTGTCAAATCCAGTATCCTATAAACCGACTGTCTGCCATCTGTCGCCAACCAAGCCTGCACGTCCCTATGTCAGAGTGGGAAAAATGATGCAGAATGATGATCATGATGAGTAAAATTCGTTCATCCAAGTTACAACTGTATAATACAAGAAACTACTCTTACCAGGTCAGAGTAGGGGAATAGATATACAGTTCGTCCATTTATGTAACCTTTGCAACGTGTAATACCGAAATACTCTGGACAAGTCTGAGTGGGTGTCAGGGAGCAACGTTGCGGTGGTGACACTACACTCGGATTGGTCAGTGGCCGGATACAACCATGAGCAAATGTTCGCCGACCATCCTCTACCAGTTTTTTGGCCTACCTTTCATATTTCATATTTCTGCCCAAGCGCCAGACAGTAGCATTCCTTCTCACGCTCTTCTGTGTGCTCTGCATAACTATCACATTAAAGTATTTCCTGTTGCACCTTCCATTGTCACAACCGGTAAAGATGTATCGACGAATATTAACTCATAGCATTTCGTAAATATATTCCTGTATGTTATTTATGCAATATTTGTCAAATAATAAACATAAGTAACAAAAAGGAGAGTAAGCTGTTACATGCAAAATTTTTACCCATCGAAGAGGTTCTAGAAAGTCTGTTAAGTCAGCGAGACTACGAATCAAAGGCTGGAGGATGATTTCTTAAAGTTTTGAGGTTAGTTGCTGTGAAGTACTGGAACTAAAAGACAGAGGTAGATTTTTGTGAGGTGTTAGAGATAAATTGCAGTAGAAAGATTCTTTGGAGTGATGGAGATACTGTTTTGAAAATAAGGTTAAGACGATTCAGAGTGTTGCATGGATAAAATGGTTGTGATGAAAAACTTAAGCTGTGTCTTCTGTTTTCTCTCCTACCCGTTATTTTTATCCATTTCAAGATAACTTGCTATGAAATATTAGATATATAGGGTGGAGGTAGTTTGTGTGTGTGTGTGTGTGTGTGTGTTTGTGTGTGTGTGTGTGTGTGTGTGCTGCAGATTATATTTTAGAGATTGGTATTTGTGAGGTCTTTAAGTTACTGTTTCTATGTTATTGCGATGTGCTGGAGTTGAGTTTGTCATGTACAGCACCAAGCGTACTGAATAAAACAAACACAGGTTCATTCAGTGTACATGGCCCCCAGACATAAAGTTATAATTATATCTGAAAATGCAGGCTTTGACCAGTGATTTAAACGTTTGCACTATTTACCTGAATATATCGCTTGGACATAGTTGGTTTTATCATACTTGGTGAGCAGTTCTTTGTAGATAGATAGATAGATCAATAGATAGACAGAGAGACAGATATTGTGTGTGTATGTCTGTACATTTGTGTGAGTGTGTGTGTGTGTGTGTGTGTGTGTGTGTGTGTGTGTGTGTGTGTGTGTGTGTAATTACGTAGAAGGGTACGCAGGTGTGCGTGTGTGTCTGAACGCGTGTGCGTGTGTGTACTCAGTTTCCTCCACATACTGAACTACGAGTCTTAAGACAGCGTACACACGAACAGTTGTGCCAAGTGTGTACGTGTGTGCTATGTCACGTCGCTATTAACAAATTGGCCGCCTAAAAAACGGTGGGGACTGAATGAACCCACACTCCACAGACCTGTCTGACCTTTTAAGAGTGACAGTCCCTAACCAGTTTTTCGTATATATCCATCGTGGTTATATTCTGCTGTTAACAGATCATTTTATTTTGCATAGGAGATTTTTTGAATTAGTGAGATTACATAAAACCTTCGTTAACCTCGTTCTATTGAGGTGCCCTTCCAGGCATAGTAAATTATTCTGGCAGCAGCAAAAGTATGTTTGGCGTCATCCGGGTGAATTTGGGGGGTTAGCCCATTCACCACGATGACGTATTATTATTATCTTGTAATTTCTACACGATTAAGTTCTGTTTAAAGAGGGGGTTACGTTACTGAAGATGTTTGTAACTCTTCCTTAATTACTGGAGTACGATGGCTTCTTTCGTCAGTTTAATTTTACCACCTAATTACTTATACATTCAGCTGCATGATATTCAGCTGAGAGTATAGGTGTCAGGGGTGAAGTTCTCAAACAAATTTACGACAATTCCCTGCCGTAATTTAGGTTTGTGTTTGAAGGAAGAACAAGGATCGGGAACTGCACCGGTTTCCCATGTCTACCGTTCCTCTTAAAAAAAAATAACAATAATAATTAGAGAATAGTTATCATTGGTTATTTGTTTTCTTCTGGGAGGATAGGGAAGGAATAGTGCAAAACCTCCTTGTGTTTGTCTAGTTCTTCCTGCCAAAACAAGTCTGAGTTACGACAGGGAAGCGATCGTATAAATGTGAATCTGACCCCAGAAGTGTTAACCCCTTCAGTCCGGTCACTTATTTCAGAGTTTATTCTTGCATATCTCCAGACAACGTTTTATTTAGTTTAATGAGAGTAATTAGGTTGTGAAGGAGTTAATGGAGACTGTTGCTAACCCCGTCTCTATAGATTGTTTTTCCAAAGTTTACAAAATCGTCTGGAGGTTGCAAGAATAAACCAAGAATTAAAGTGTCATCGGACTGAAAGGGAAATATTGCTATCACTAACACTTCAGGTTCTTATGACTCACACTCAGCGGAACAGAATCGCCTGGGATTAGCTTGAATAAAATGCTATAATAGACAACACGCGACCATTAAAGGATTAAGGAAGAAGTGCTGGTAAAGCCTCCTGAGCTGATGAGTGGTGCCCTTGTGCAGATTATTGAAGTAACTGGAATTACACTAACCAAATTGTAGTCCATACTAATGAAGTGATTTAAATTTCCTCCCGTGGTAAATTATAAACTGATTACATGTTTTTTTTTGTTTTTTTTAATATTCTGTGGTAGAAATAAACATATTATCAAATCTCAGTCAGTGAACATAAACAGAGCCGTCCTCTCTGTCCACAACTTTGTCATGGTTGGAACACCTTGGGTGTTCTATTACACTTAACGCCAGATGATTTTATCCAGACGTAAGGAATTGTAGGAACCTCAATGTTAATAGTAAGTGCTGCATAATAGAGCATATTGTTGTCTTGTATGCTACCAATGTATATTTCATGTCGACACAGACTCCATAAATAACAAGCATACATACATTAACGTAGCTGATACAGATGCCATGGGAACTTCCTTAACCGACGAGAACATGACTCCAAGTGCGCATCACATCAAGCATTAACCCTGGTAGAAATGTGTAAACCTGGTGGAAATAGTGGGGGAGAATATATAACACTGCTGACCCACTCCATCAGGTGACTTTCTTGCGTGGTGTATAGCTGGCCTTGTCATCGTTATCAGAGTATACCCTATGTCAACTGTTCATTTCTTGCTCCTATTACCACACCCACACCAGCAGACAGAGCCGTCCCCGCAACACGTAAGATACCGCCAGATGAGATTCTAGGGTAGCGCTATTTATGAACCACCCTCTATGTCGGGTTTCTTGCATCACATTAACGACAACGGAAACTCAGTTGCAGTTGGAGTTCATGTTTCAGAATTGATTAAGGGCGACACGTTAACCTCTGTGTAACTACTTGCCGTCACACCTTAGCCTCTTCAACCCAAGGACGAATTTTTATATTGTTCTTGCCATCTACAAACAATTATACTCAACTTAGGAGAAAGTTTCCGAGCTGGAAGGATTAGATATAAGCTTTGTTGACCCATTCATTGTTCAGGATTCTTCGAAGGTTGAATATAATCTGGTGTCAGCAAGAATAAAATGAAAACAAATAATCCAACTGAAGTGGTTAAAAGATATACTACACAAGATATAGTCTGCTGGTACCTGAACTCCTTGACTATATACGATGACGTCTTTGATAAAGTACTCTTGCTGACTCAAAACAAATCCCAGAGAAACTATATTCCACTTCGTTACGACCTGCTTACCTATCTGTTAAAGAAGATATAAAGGATTTAACGTTTCAAAAACAGAAAAATGATCATAAGTCTACCATCCTGGATTTTTTTCAAAATTTCGAAAAGACGGGCGTCAACCTCCAATATGGCCCTTCGATCATACAAAATATGAGAAAGTTCCAACAAATTATTTCTGAGATACAGCTAGGAACGGAAGAATAGACGCACGGACTAAAGAACGTACGGACGGACGGACATGACCTAACATAAGCTTCCATTTCGTGAGAAGCTGTTTCAGTTCAGGAGTGAATTTATGAACTAGAGGGTTAACATTACAGTGCTTTGCTAAGTGAATAAAATCATCCAGCAGCAGCAACAGCAGAACAGGAAAGACGACAATGTGGTTAGAGAGAGAGAGAGAGAGAGAGAGAGAGAGAGAGAGAGAGAGAGAGAGAGAGAATGTCATAGTTTTAGATATTTTAGTAGCGAAAAAAAATGCATCCTTTATTAGATCACCACAAAACCCATTAGAGATAATAGCATAATTGATCCTGTTTTCAGTATTAGGAAATTACTGTTAAAAATATAAAGTTGTGGGAAACTTAGTTAAAGGAAGCAGGAAAGAAAAGTTTTAATACAGAAAAATCAGAATCGAACTGTAATTAAAGGATATGCATGAGAAAAATAAGAATAGTGTCAGAAGTTTTAAAGCAAATATGGATGAAGAAATCTTTTACCTGGCAGGGGTTGCTGTGGATAGAAAAAAATACTGTAGTCGAAATATACCACAGACTGATGTACGGAATAATACTGTGGTCGTGGCAAGATTTAATACAAAAAGAAAGACCCAAAGAATGAAGGGAAAAAAAAAAAAAAAAGTGTTCTCTGTGGGAAAATCTTAAAAAGTGAGTTCCAGACTATAGGATTCGTTCATCTCGAGATGCATGGTAGCACTGCGTTCGTACCCACTTAGTGAAACAGGGAATCTGGACAGTAAATCTGATGGTTTCATGTATTCCGAGGGAGGATCGGCATTTGCAAGAACTGACGGTTACGTTTCGTGGAATGGGGTATGATTGGGACGAAACAAAATCTGAATGTCTACTTTAATAATTTACTGCACGTTAATGGCCCACGTGTAGTCGATAGCCACTAACCTAAGCCGTCTTCCTCTAAATACTGTGTCAGTACATAAACTTCAGATTAATATGTATTTATTTTTCAACTGGGGCATAAGAGGGTAACTCTGAGTACCGTATTAATAACTGTTTTAGAAGGCTTCGTTGCACCTCTTCTCTGGCGATTTACTTTATATATTGCACCTGAAGATTCCCCTGTATATTACTGGCGTCGTTTTAATATAGAAATAGTTTCCATCAACGATAATCAAGAAATTATATGGGTGCAATGTACAGAATAAGTTACTAAGGAAGACGTGCTACGAAGCTTCTCACTTAGAATGCAACTTTTAAGTTCATGATCTGGGTGGAATAGGACACTTGACTGCCTTTCTTGCTCAGCACTTTATTCTGCCCAGTACACCTCAATATCCTCTTCTATGTTTATTGGTGTATGTTGGTAATGAAAGGATATAGGAGTAAAAATAGCATAGCATACCGTACAAGAGAATGTGAAGGTGTAATATGCAGTAAAGATCTACAGATGTCTGGAATTTGCCGTAAAAGCCGCACCGCATGCTTAGGTGTGGCTAATATGAAGAAGAGATTACAAAGTGTCCAATGAAGCCTCTGCTGCTGTCTAGATTACTGCCACAACCGCCCCGTATGCTTATTCGGTGCGAAATGTGTGGGAACAGGGAAATTACAAAAATAAAATAAATAAACAACCCCATTACACGAGTCCTGCGTGACACAACCAGCCCTGGTATGCACTTAATATGGACGGTAGGTGTTATCGCCGAAGTGATGACATGTGGTGTATGGTACTAGGAGGAATGCTGAACTCCAGGGAAGAGGCTCATAAATATATGCCTAGAGTCGGACACACACACACACACACACACACACACACACACACAGGAGGAGGAGGAGGAGGAATGTGTACCTTATCCATATTAGTTAAATATTTTAACTTTATTTCGTTTTCTTCTGTGAGGTCTTTAAAAGACTGGCAGTAAGTTTGTGCTGAGTAGAAGGTCTTCAAAGCCTCGTTACTGTGACGTAAGTAATGCATGTTAGCTAACTGTTCAGATTTAGTGGCTGACTCATACTGCTGCCTACAATGGCCAACTCTAGCCACTTATATGTTGTATTGATGTTTTTGTTGTTGTGGGTGTTGTTACACCCACCTTCGTAGTGCGAGGGAGTTATGTGTATGTTTCGGTTTGTTTGTGTGTAGCAAGATTATGGAATAAGTACTGGGTGGAATTAACTCGAAAAAAAGACTGACTGGGAATCAGAGGAATAAGTAGTTGAATTTCGGTAAAATATTAAAAGTGAAAAGAAAAAAAGAAAATTAAAAATAATCGTAGCCATACGGCAAGGGCAATATCAGCTCAGACAAGTTTCGTCCAATTCTGGCGATAATTGTTGGAAGGACTGAAGGTCCAATTTTTAGTACAGTCGATCAAAGTTTAATGCTGCAGAGTAACATCAAATACCAGGCCCTTTGACTCAAAGCATTTTTATTCGATCTGGAATGAAATAATTCTATTTTCCGACAATACGTCAACGGTCAAGATCATTGGCCATTGTCAATAGAAATACTTCAATTTTGATTAGATCTCATGGAAATGTTGAGAGTCAAGGAAGTACTTCGGGTTTGAGATCAATCCATCGAAGGTAAAGGTCAAAGACCAAGGTCAAATGTTCGGCTTTAGACCGATTGTAGGGCGCGGTTATTGACCTTCTGAAAGCTTTTTGCTTACTGTCATTTTTACTACAGGCTCCTCTGGACGCAGACTGTTTGAAACCGGTTGCTTTAAATGGCCGCTTCCAGTATCTTTTGTTGGGTTTGTATTGAAGAATTACCTGTGCTGTGATACTGAGCAGGCACGTGCACAACTGGACCTCAGCCATGCATAACAGCCCGATTGCCCACTTAGAAAGTCATGCCTTTTTCTGAAACAGAATTTGTTGTTTTATCATTTGTTATGTATTTACTTCATGTTTATGTATCACTAGGGACTCGGTAAGCATCATTCCCATACCCTTGCCGTATCGAGTCCACCTTTCCGTCACTGGCTGAGACACAGAGGCACAACACTGCACAGAAAGGACCAACCTATTCCATAGCCGCTCTCTGGCCTTCTGGTCTACTTTGAATGAAAGCTGGGTCGTTGAAATATGCCAAAAAAAAAAAAAAAAAAAAAAAAAAAGGCCCCGAGAAAGCTGTTGCTGGAAGACAAACCGTCGAAATCCCACATACGCCAGCAATGTAGTTTCAGAAAATATGTTTCTTTGTGTTCAATTAAAGGGATATTTTGGATAATGTGATGTGATATGTTCAGATCAGATGTCATTTTTGTTTTCTTGTTTCATCATTGCCCTGATTTCTGTTTACACCGAAGGATGGTGTGAGGTAAGGTCCAGAAAGCAATGAGAGAAAGCACGAAAAAGGAAGACTATAAGCAAAATACCCATTAATGTAGTCCAGGAATCCTGGTTTTTCCTCTCAGGGTTAAGTAAATGCATTTTATCTTTCGTTTCGTATAGACCTATCAACTTCGAACATAAAAGGGATGCCAGACGTCTGTCATGTGCTCCTCGGTACGTAATTTAGTCAGTTCTCTCGATTACCTGTTATTTCCCCTGCCGCATCAACTTTCCTTCCTCACGTCCTAACAGGTTATACATCCACTTTCTTCTTAGCCTACCACGAGACCGCCTACCTTCAAACCTTTAGCTAAATTCCTTTTCACCATGCTATCTACATCCAATCTTTCCATACGAAGGTACCATCTACGCACACTCTCTTTAACCCGGTTATCAACAGACTTCCGCACTCTACATCTTTTGTGTACCCCTTATTTCTTATCATAACCACTCTACGCACGCATTCATAGTCATCAGTAATCCCATTTGTACTGCTCTTGCTCTTGACTTTTCGTTTCCGTGCAGTACCAAAATATCACACCCATACTGCAATATGGGCAATAATGTATACAGGGCTCATTTATATATTTTGTAAAACACTGATCATATGAGGAGAAGAAAGGGTAACGTAACTAAGTCTGGCAGGCTTGGTGCGACAAGGGAAGAACAGACCATCTTGCCAAAATCAGCTTATTTGGGACCAACGACTTCCCAGGAGAACTTTCAAATGTATTTAGATAATTTCCCCTAAAATAATCTCCAGTATGGTTTAATGGCCGCAGGAAGACCACATGATTTTCGGCCTTACTGCGTCACTCCTAATTTAAAGGGGCCTCATTTGTGCCAAAGGGGAACAACAGCCAAACGTGCGAGAACTTGTGAGCGATGAAGGGTACTATGACTTGATTCCCTGTATTCCCAAATATCAAATAACGGGTAATTTATTGAAAATGGTATAAAACAATTAATAAAATTATAGATAATTATCTATAATTGATTAGTAGTAAAATAAACGCCAATAGTAGTCTGATAAAGTGTAAAGTAAGTGGTGCTTAAACTCCGTCTCATTTCCCAGGACCTTCGTAGCTCAGTGTTTAGCCTGCTCCACGTGGTGTAAGTGCTAGTCACCCGCTGCCAGATATTCATTATTTTTGCCAATAAATTAAGTGTTGCACCCTCAGCAGTTTGTCGAATATGTCCACGAATGATAATTCTACCGACAGTGACAGTGAGGCAGTGCCTGGTTCGTCAGGAGTGAGCATTACAGCAGTGGAAGGTTACGGAACCTTTGTTTACAACAGAGAAAGTGCGGGGAAAAGTATTTCACGCTGAGTAGATGGTCATTTCAGTGATTCTGATGACGAGTATGATCCAGATAAAGATTAAGATGATGAAAAGAGCAGTGATTCGTTTGAGGATGAAACTCGTGGTCGTAAGAGCGGGGAAAATAATGATAAAGGTAACAAGGTTCGCTGTTCGAGACGGTGGTGTAGGTGCTAGCGATGGAAATGTCAGTGGTGATAAGGATTAGAATGCCCCTGGTAATAATACTGATAATGACAGTGGTGACAATGCTCCTGATAATGATGGTGATGTCTTTGGTGCTGATGAGTGTGTTGGCATGGGGAAAAGGGGTAGGAAAAGAGCTTTTGACCCTTCTCATTGGCCAAGATATATTGCCAAAGCAAAGAGAAACAAAGGTGTTGATTTAAATGTCTGTCCAAAAGTGAGTGAAGTAGTTCGTAAGAGAGTTGTTGGCCTACCTTGTCCAGTCAGCTGCTTTGAACGTTATGGTATGGACTCGGTGAACAGTATTTTGAAGAAATATTGGGATGCCTGTTTAATAGACATGGATTTCAAATACTCAAGATTCACCACAGTTATCATCATCACCATCATCCAACGTCACCTACACCCGGGAGACCCAGGAGCTGCCCTTTTTGGTGAGTTACCATACTAGCCAGCACAGCCAGGAAACTGCATCAAGGTTTTAAAACTTCATCGACCATACCTGAAGATCATTATATCCTTATCCTTTGATTCTTTAGCTTAAAACTACATTGTTTTCTCTAAAATATGACACTAAAAGTAAGTCTGTGTCTTTAAAAATAACTAAGACAAAGTTCTCATGTTACAACATTACACGGTAAATTAAAATACCGGTACTTAAATATGATTAAAACATTAAATATTAAAATTTTTATGCAAATATTTCAATGGAAAAGTCACTCCAGGAACATCAAAAATCCATGAAAAAATTGGGTTTTTATCTTAAAAAAGTTATAGTCGATTTTTTTTTTTTTTTTTTTTTTTAACTTCGAAGCAGTTTCCCGACTTTATTTTTATTTTTATTTTGCGCATTCTTCCATTTTCACACCAATGGCCTCCCAGTGCTTTTAAATCTGCTGTAAAAGGCGTCCTTGTCTGGTTTAACCCTGGGCGCACACAATGTGCCCGGTTATTGTTTAAGCATGTACAGTACCCCTTTCAAAGTGTGTGCACGTCCGTGATACTAAAGTGAATGAAGTTAGGGTGTGTCGTGGTGTGGGGAGACTGCATTGGGGGGTATAGTGATTTGGTTGTGAGTTAAGGCATTTTGCCTTGGTACTGAAGCTGCCTCCAAACAATAGTTGTTAAGTTAATGGAGGCTGTATCTAATCACTTCTGGTCGAAGATTCACATAAGCTAAATATAATCGTTTGGGTATAGTAGCAATAATAGTTCAGGTTACCTCACTGTGGTAAAACCAGCGTACTAACATTTTACAGGAAAAAAAATTACTGTGCATCATTATATAGCAATATTTATCTATCAGTATCGATCTATATCTATTTATCTCTGTCTGTCTATGTATCAGTCTATTAATCAGTCAGTCAATCAGTTTGTCAGTCCATCTATCCGTTCAACCATCAGTCTATCTTCCTTTACACACACACACACACACACACACACACACACACACACACACGCTCGCTGGTGCAGTGGTAACGTTCTCGCTTGCCAACTGGTGGACGGGAGTTCGCGCCTCGCTCAGGTTGCGAAAAGTTTCACTGATGAAGTGGGTGGTTACTGTCCCCCTCGAGCAAGGGGACGTGTGTGT
>NC_137023.1:5359674-5517174 GCF_032717465.1 Coenobita brevimanus | reverse complement strand
TTTATATAGGGTAGGCCTAGATGGTAAAAGCCTCATTACTGCCTGATTTTGCTGTTTGACGGTGTGGCATGTGAGAGTTAATAATGCTTTCGTTGGCAGTAGGGGCAATTATTGAGAATGTGACGCAGAGTTATCCTGCATGTGCAGTGACAAAATAATTTCACAAATATTTTACCCTCAGAATGTTGAGGAAATGGGAAATGAAGTAGGCTATGGTAGCATAGAGTTAAATGGAATTGAAGAGCTGTATAAAAATATACGATAATAATATATTAAAATAACAGTTGAGAAAGAAAGTGTTGAGAGTTGTAGGGCAGGAGTGTGTTTAACAAACAACTGCAGAGAGGGAGAGTTGGCCTACTGAATATAAAATTAACATGCCAGAAACGTGGAATCGAGATTGACAGGATAGAGGCACAGAACTGGATATGCCAAAGGGTAAAGTGGTTTGGGAAGGATACAGGTAAATGGAACCACAAGAGACAGCGCACGAGTCAGGCGGTAATTGAGGGAAGACTCTAGTACTGGAAGCAAACAGGGACGCCGAGCTAGTCTGATGGACCTGACGTAGTGGTTAATTATTAAGAATATGTTTAAAAATCTCTGTTTAAGCACTGGTTTCTGCTCGATTGCACGCTGCACGCAGATCAACCACAGACGTTGTTGACTTGGCAATTTTAGCTTGAGAATCGACCCTCACGTGGTGTTGATGCTTCCAGTGGAAACCTGTCAATTCCAGTTCGAACATCGCCCTCCAAGCAGATGATAACGTTAACTTTTGAAGTTAGTATTGTATAATGACAAAGTAGCAGTAATGTTATGAAATATTCCATCGGCTAGTGGCGGATCCAGAGGGAAATCAGAGGATCCCGATGCTCCCCCTTCATCTCACTCCTTTCACTAAGTTGTGTATTTCTTCTTGTTTTATTTAGGTGAATAACTTACCTACCATCAGTACATAAAATATAGCTATACTAAGTAGTACGGAACAGTTGTAGATGAGGTTTACACTTTTGTAAAGGAAATGACTAACACATATATATACTCAATAAAAAATAAGGTCAGTTCCGGAATTGTGTTCCTTTGTCAGCATTTCCTTCTGCTTATGGCCTCCAGTCCTAAAAGCGATGTGTCCAGGCATCTCGTAATGAACGAATCTTGAATTTGGCTGTCTTTATTTTTTTCCTTGAAGGTAACAGTTATTTCGGGCTTCTAGCCTTTAATTCCTTCTTCGCTGAAAAAGAAAAGATAACATTATCTGCATACCTAGGCTGCCTCCCCCAGAAGAAAGGGAGGTAGGCGAGACAAGACGACGCACTTCCAATTTACTCATCCACACACACACACACACACACATTCTTTCGCATCTTAGCCCCAAAGGGCCACTCTGTGGCCAGGTTGTGTTAGGAAGAATTCTGCCACCGTACTCCCAGCTTGTCGTAAAAGGCGTCTAAAAAGGGCGGGGTGAGGAAATTGGGGACCCCCTCCTGTTTTTTTTTGGTTCCCACAGTGAGACAGGGATAACATAATATCGCATATAATTTAATGGAGAAATATTGTTTTAACCGACACTTTCAGAATGAGTATGGTAATTTACTACAGTACGGTATTTAAAAGAAAAAAAAAATCTCCATTTAGGAGAGGGAAATCCCCTTCTGCACTCCACCGCTTCTTAGCGGTGTCATCTCTTGTTTAACATCCCCCACCCCTCCTCTAATAAGAAATACCGGTACTAATTCCCCCCTGCTGTTATTAGAGCATGGAGGTGTTCGTATCTAGGACGAGCTTAGCCTACAATAAATTTATGAGGAATTCTCTGTATGCAAATTGTGTGAAGCGGCGTGGCTAAACTTCAGTGCTGGAGAGAGAGCGTGAGCGTCTGACAGTTCATTTAGGAATTCCGCAGCAACTGCCTGTTTTTCCTCTTCACTTGGACGGCTCTAACTCGCCGGGGCCATCAGTGAAAGTGATGGGGTTATTGGAGACAGGACGGTAACCATGGGCAAACATTTACATTAAATTCTTCAGTCTTGACTGCTCTGTTTACAGTTTGATCGATGCGAGCAGCCATTTTAGGCAGAAAATCTTTTCTTACAGCAGTCGAGGAAGTAATGAAACACTGAATAAAAAATCCACCTTAGCTTGAACGTGTCAGCTTTGTAAGGAGACTGAGATTCGATTTTTAAAGGTACCGTAAACTAATGGGATATGGCCGATTGAGCCACTGGGAAAGAAGAATAAGGAAAGTGTAAGAAAATGAAAAATTAAGATTAGATGGCTGAGAATACTATTTGAACTTAGCACAGGAAAGGAAATCGATTGTGAAATGGTAGAAAACATGATGTTTAAGCAACGCTGATTTTTCATGTAGATATGGGTACTTTCTGCGAACAAGATTTTAGCTAGAATAATTGTCCAAAATGTTCGAATTGCTGCGTAATTTTCGTATTAAAGGTAACTACCCTGAGCCTTTCAGTATATAAAAGTAATCGGCTGTTATGTTTTGTTACTTTTAATTCATGGGTTATTCTGAGTCGATCTATGGACTGAGAAAAGAAACAAACATCGTCTTGATGAAGTTTTACAAATAATGAGATTCAGAATTTTCTGCTGACCCCATAGGTTGTTTGTATTGTGAAAATTTTAGAATGTGCTTGCAGAATGACTACATTCATGCAGTCTTAATTAAATCACACACACACACACACACACACACACACACACACACACACACACACACACACACACACACACACACACACACACACAGGGGACGGGTGTGTGCGTGTGTGAAGATCACAGCCTTGCCCTTAGATCGGACTATATGAGCTCTCAGCTCCCTTCCGGGAGGGTAAAAAGCTGACCATCACGACCATCAAGTGATCCTGACCGACCCGGTGAATTATATAAATTACACACGTTTGTACTGGAGGTCTTGTCGCTCATCTTTAATAGCTATCACAAACTTGATATTTGGTTAAACGGGGCTCTTAATAAATGCCTTACCAACGCATGCTAATTTTTCCCTTTCTCTGTGATAGTTACCGTATCTCTTAGTCAGGAACACGACTAGAGCTGTTAATTACATTCTCTGGTCTATGCATGCAACAAATGAAGTGCGCCTGGGATGCAAGTCTGGCACGCTTAACACGTTCAGGCAATTTGGTGTATATTTTCTTGGTGGGTATTATTCATACGTATTTAATGGTTTCCTGCAACCCAGGACACCATTTACAATGCTTGGTGGTAACCATATAACCCCCCGCCCCCCACAAAATAACCGGATGGAACAGAGCCTTTTGTTGTGTCCCTGCCAACTTTATGCAGAAACGCAAATGCTGCATCCATTCGAGAAGAAAACCTCCACACTTTTCTCCGCACCTTGCTGTCGCGAAGTGCTGTCAACTAAAAACATTGATTCACTGGACAAGTCAGTCCTGCAGGAGCGGGTGCTTGCCTGCGGTTGATGGGTCTGCTCAGTCAGAAAAGACTGCTATTGATCAACAAGACTAACATCTCTTAGCATGTACCGGTATTGTTCAGTTTGCTTTGATCTGGTTTGTACCAAACATGGTGGCAGGGCTAAGAGTGGGACAACAATAAAGTAGTTCGATTTTTAGACCGAATGGTCGAACGTCAAGATCACAGGACAAGGTCAAATGCTCGCTTCTTTGACCAGTTGGTGGGCACCGGCGCTTTATCTCTTAATTCCCCTTTTGGGTTTTATTGTTTAGGACTTCCCTTCAACCCGGGAACATTTTTTACATTTCACTCTGGCTAGCTTCATACCATTTCATTCAGCTTAGGGAAAGAAACTAGACTTTAAAGTGTTTACTGGGGACTGATTCTTTGTTAATCCAAATGGTTTCTTTAGAATCAACATAACCATCTGGAGGGAGCTTGTCCTCGGAATGTTACTACAGTGTTGTCGTTTAATGGCTAAAGCTATATCAAAAGACATTTATAAGTAGCGTTAGCTACCGGATTAGCATTTGGATCAGTGACCCTACTGTATATTCCACCTGACCCACAGCTGGGTCACTGGCCCCTCTACAATTCTCACACTTTACATACGTCCCCCACGCCGGCCAGATTAATACCGGGGACGTCAAGGGAGTCAGGCACGGCTGGTACGGCCTCGGAGTTGAAATACTCGGCTCGCCAGCTTAGTCCAGCCGGACTGAGAACAGGGGAGAGATTACCTCCATGTTGAAAGTGAGTCTAACTTCCATGCCAGGATGTTGGCTTGGGTGAAATTCTACATTCAGAATGTGAATAAGAAACATTATATATGTTACCGACGTTTTCATACAGGAGAGTGATATGCATTTACTTTCTTGTTCTTGCATCACGTGTAACGTTTGTTTCGTCTGTTTAATTAAATCACCATTGTAAGGCATATATACTAGCGCTAATTACATTTCCTAGTTTATTCGTGCGACGCTTAACCGTTTTATTCAACTTGAGGCAACCCCTGGTAGTGTAGAGGTTAATGAAGGCTATACTTGACCAGTCTGGGTATAAAAGTCTCTCTTAGCCTGAATAAATTCGACTTAAAATAAATAGCATAAAATTATGAATGAGTTATCGTTTTCAAGGGATTAATCCTTCACCACAGCCTTAACATCCACACTGCAGTGGCTGTGTTATGGGTGGCATAGGAGGCTTTGTGGCTCCTCTTCCTCAGCTATTTGCGGTGCCTCTTTTAACTTTATGTTCTCTGTTATGTTATTCATGTAGCTGTAATGTTTACCTTATTTTCAGCAGTAGCAATGAAGAGGATGTATAGCTGTCTCGTGCAGAACAAATCGCAATAAGAAGAGACATCATGAAATCATCAAAGCCCCTTAGAATACGCTGCTAATGCTCAACATCACTGGGTGTGTTGTCCCCGTCCTGCCTCACCAGTTTTCACCATCCTAACCCATCCAGCCATCTCACACGTTTTTTTTTTTTTTTTTTTTTTTTTTATAAATAACAGAACGGAGGAAGGAAAAAAAAATGGGTAAAAAAAAATAATACATACACCAGATTACTGGTGTCCTCTGTTCATAAAATATCTGTAACAGTTAGACTTGAACAGTTGTGGGTTGAAATTTGGAGGAAAACAACTCTGGGGAAGCGAGTTCCAGAGAGATGCAGTTCGGGGAATGAAAGAATTCTGATAGGCAGAAGTTCTGCAATATGGTTGAGTGACATTCCAGTCATGAGCGCTACCAGATGCCCGTGTAGCACGAGGGAAGGCATGGAGAGGTGGCACCATGGACGCAACTTCGTCTGAGCATTTGCCAAAAAAGTATCTAAAATAATGCAAGGGAAGCAACATTCCTTCTTACTTGCAGGGGAGGTAGTTTATATGTAATGGCAGGGTTGTTAATAATTCTAACGGCTTTATTCTGAATTTTGTCTAGTTGTCTTAATGCAACCTCTCCACAACCATTCCACAAGGGTGAGCAATATTCAAGCTGAGAGCGCACATGGCTCTTATAAATTATAGCTAACTGCTCATCGGCGAAGAAGTTACGGACTCTGTACAATAATCCAAGTTTCTTTGAGGCGGTTTTAGCAAGTGATCTGACATGAGAGGTCCAGCTAAGGGCACTGTTAAGTGAGACACCAAGAATTTCAATACTTTTGGAGATGGGAATATTAGTAGCATTGAAGGTAATGTACGAATCTGGCAATATCTGTCTATTAATTAACTGTATATATTTAGTTTTACTAGCATTAAAAGAGACAAGGTTGTTTTGTCCCCATTCACTGATTGTAGATAGATCTTGATTTATGGAGATGGCTGTACTGAGTTGAGAGGTAGAGATATTAGACTTTGTAAATGGATGTCTGAGTGTGAATGAACTATGTAGTGTTGAGTCATCTGCATATGAGTGAATGGGATTGTGAGTGACAGATAAGAGATCATTAATATGAACCAGAAATAGGGTTGGCGCCAGAACTGATCCCTGTGGCACGCCGGCGTTAATTGAGTAGAAATTCGAATATACATCATCTACTTTTACTCTTATTTTCCTGTCACTAAGATAAGAAGAAATCAAAGGAACAAAAGACGCAAAAGACGTTAGTCCATAGCAAGGGAGTTTGGACAGCAGGGAACGGTGCCATACTCTGTCGAAAGCTTAAGAGATATCAAGAGCTACTGCATGAGTTTCTCCAAAAAGATCAATTGATTGATGGATGGTATGAGTTAAGAGATTGAGTATGTCAATGGTGGATCTTTCGTGGCGAAAACCGTATTGTCTATCACTAATTAAGTTGTTGGATTCAAGATGTTTAACAATATGCTTATTAGTTAAAGTTTCAAATATCTTACCAAGAGAAGATGTGACAGCAATTGGTCTGTAATTGGAGGGGTCAGACGAACTTCCTTTCTTCGGAACTGGGTGGATATTGGCTTCTTTCCATGAATTTGGGAATAAAGAAATACGTATGCATAGTCTGAATAATTTAGCTAGAACAGAGGCAAGTTCAGGGGAACACTTTTTCAAAACAATTGGCGGAATTCCATCTGGGCCTGGAGCTTTGTTGGTAGGTAAATTGTCTAGGATGGATTTTACGTATCTTGTCTGTATTTTAAGTGGGGCAGTATCGGGAGAATCAAGTTCCAGTACTGGGACATTCTGGCTGGTATCGTCTATGGTAGAGTTTCTGGCAAATGTACTGGCAAAAATATCAGCTTTCCCACGTGGGTCATTTGTAATGTTGCCATCTGAAGATTTTAGTGGGGGAATGGAAGATGACTTGTTAAAGTTATTATTGAAAGAATTAAGAGTTGACCAGAATATTCTGTTGTCATTAGGGTTGTTAAGTAGTTTTGATGCTTGCTTTTGAAGAAAGTTTGATTTAGATAGATTTAATACAGCTTTTGCATGATTTCTAGCAATTTTAAATTGGGAGAGTGATTCAGATGTTTTTGATTTTAAGTAAGGGTTATATGCTAATGACTTTTGGGCTGTTGCTCTGGCACAATTACCATCAAACCATTTTGGAGAGTTTGATCTTTTAGTGAATTGTTGACTTGGTATGAATAAATCCATACCAGCTAGTATTAAGTCGGAAATGTGGGACTGGGTAGAATTGGGATCACTAGAGAAGAAAGACTGCCATGGAATATCAGCAAGATAATTTCTAAATCCATCCCAGTCTGCCCTGTCAAAGTGCCATCGGGTCACCCTGACAGATTCAGAATGGGGAGGTGTAGGAGGGTTAACTAATGAGGCTTTTATGAGATTGTGGTCAGAGGATCCAAGCGGTGACAGTACCTCTATCCTGTATTGATCTGGATTATTTGTCAAGAATAAATCCAAGAGATGGGCATTATGGTCAGGATTATCAGGTATTCTGGTTGGTTGCTTTACCAACTGGGTGAGATTAAACGATTCCGCAAACATCTCGCATTCTAGACCAGCGTCGTCAGTCCGGGCTGAATGCAATAACCATTCAACATTGTGTATGTTAAAATCACCCAAAATGGTAATTTCATTGCCAAGGGCAAGGTCAAGGTTACTCAACTGAGTGGATATGGAATCAAACACACTGGGTTCCGAAGAAACATTGGGGGAACGATAAACTACACAAATATATTTGGTAATGTTTTGACAATTTAATTTATATAATGAGTAATCAAAACTGGATGAGGTGAAGTTTAAAACAGTGTCAACTGCATATTGGGATTTGATATAACAACAGGTGCCGCCCTTGTTACGGAAGTTTGTAAGGAGATGGTAACCGGGAAAACAAAATGGAGATATATCGGTAGAGGGTGAGATTTGTGGTTCTGTGAGGAAAAGGGCCAAAGGGGATATGGACTGAAGGAAAAAATGAACTGAGTTTAAATTTGTGGTAAGGCCGCGGATGTTGGTAAAGAATAAGGCCGCACCGTCACCTCTTCGCCGACGAGCATTCCCGGAAATAGCAACAGTCGCTGCCGGCACAGTCGCTTGATGGCGACCGGGAGGACCCTGTGCCTCCAGCCCTACCCTGCCGGTGGTGGCAATCCGAGGTACCACCTCATTTGATAGTAAGATTGCAGCGGCCATTACCGTACTAAAGACGTGAATAGAAGGTGTGATATGTTATGCGCCTGTAGTGTGGTGTAGACAGTTGAAGGTAGAGGTAGTATGAGAGCATGCTGGCCTACCCTCTGTGTAAATGAATGCGCTGAAAATGTTCAGCAAAGGGAGATGGTCAGGATCAAGTCCTGAGGGCTGGTGAAACGGGAGCTCCAGCTCTCCCTAGCACCAGCTTGCTATCAACCTCGGGAATACTGCTTCCCATCCAACATTCATTTTCTCTGCAACCAGTGGACAAATGCAACTGCCATTATACACATGACATTAGAACCTCATTAACAAAACGTAATGTCTGCCACATTTCTTGGCCAGTATCATTTTGCCGGCCATATTGGAGCACTGTAGAGTGTAGACAAATATATTTAAGAGTTGTTTCCTAGAATTTTCACCTCAATAGAACTGGTTTTTGGCACACTTCTTTATGTGTTTCACCAAAAACGATCTGTAGTGAGGCGAGTAAATGAATGGACAGTGACAATTCGATGAATATGTAAAAATGAAATAACTATGTACTTAATGCTTGGTGATGAATAGGAGCAATGAACCCTGCATCGTATGTCAGTGTGCCATTCTTAAATGCCGAAATACAGTATATGGATTATATATAAATGTATTGCAGATTTTAGAAAAAAAATATATATAATGTTGCACAATTCCTCTAAGTTCAAATTAGAGGGACAAATGAAAATTTTTAGGCGAATAATATACAGGCCATAGGTCAAGAGCATTGTCAGCTCAAAGAGTTATAATCATAATCTGATTCTGGCCAAACTTGGAGGTGAGGCTGAGGGACAGGAAAAGGTGATGAGATTCAGTTTTGAGAATAATCAGTTAAAGGAAAAGATCATAGGATTAGTCAAATGTTCGGCCCTATTACTCAAAAAGTTTATTTTATTTGGATCAGTCTTGGTAGAAGGGTTTAAGGTTAGCCGAACACGAAATTCCTTCATTCTGAACACAGTAAATCAAAGGCCAGTGTTAGGGGATAAGGTCAGCTTAAACACTTTTGATCTGATTTGAACCAGATTTGGTGAAAGAGTTAAGGGTCATGTAATAGATGAAGTGATTCGATTTTGAGAGAAATAGTCAAAGGTCAAGGACACAGGACAATGTCAAAAGTTCGACCTTAAGGCCCATCCAGACGATCAGAGAGCACCTGTCATGACTGAGCACGTTGTCCCTCGGTTTGGAAGCGTGGTGACAAATCCAGCTATGAACAATAGATCAGAAACAGGGGAGGTTTTTCTGCGTATCACGTCTAACGATTATTTTCCAACAGTTTTATTACCATAATTCATCACCACAGGTGCCCCCTGGTCATGTGGCCGGGCCTTTAGACTAATTGTACGACGCGGTTGATGCACTCAAAACTATTTTTCTCCTTCACATTGCAAGTGCACGTGTTGGTCGGCGATTTTCCCCAGCCACTGATAATCCTGCGGTGCAATTTGCAAAATCTTTATACCGGTGAGGGCTACTCTGAATTTTTATCACCTGTCTTTAGCAGGGCGAGGCGACTTAGTTCTTGTCTGTGTGTGTCTGTCTGTGTTTGTCTGTATGTGTATCTATCTGTTGCCAAAATAACTCAAAAATTTTGTCTACGAATTTTCACCAAATCATCAGGAAAAAGCAGCTGTGTGGACGTGCAGAGCCAATAACTTCCCGTGGGGATATGATCAAAGACGACAAAATGTCAGCTGTCATACAATTTTTAATATGGATTGGCTTTTGTGAAACGCGGTGACTGAATTCCGTAGATATTTGAGAATTTTCTTGAAATTTCGTTGGAAGGTAACTTGTACCTTAGCCAGCAACATATTTTGGCGGGCGATTAGCATTAGGCCCCCGAATGCTTTTGCTTCATTCACCCCTGAAACAGGTGCTGGATGGTGAGGTAACTTCTTTGCCACGTGGGTAAATGCACCTGCCTCAGACTTTCATCCGGCACTCCTAGTGTTAACATTAATGCAGATGTGTAAATTGCTGCTTGTACAGTATCATCATACTGTGTAAGGAAGGAATAAAAAGCTTGATATAATGTTGTCTGAAGAAGAGGGTATGTAATTGTGAAATGTTTCAGGCTTCTGTCAAGGGATACAGCATTAGAACAATAAACAACTGAGGAAACATGAGAAGGACAGAAGGACTACCATACATTAACTAGAATAGCCAGGCTGCTTCTTACTGGACTTTATAGATATGGGCTAATTTAAAAACAAGAGGTGAAATTATTTTCGTTTGACTTGACCGGACAATCTGGCAAAACCCCTTTCTTCTGTCACTTGATCAGCATGGCGAAAGATTGATGCTGCCTGTCACTCTCTTATCGAAGAGAAGGTTCGGTTCTGCAGATCACGTGTTTCACGTATGTACTCTCTTGTACTACTATGTAGTTTTTCAGGGCGTAGACCTTCGGGACGGAAAGAGAAGGATGGTGCTGAAATTCTGCATTTTCCTAGAAACCCGTAGATCACAACCTTCATCTGTTGTCAGCGTGTCAGTCTGTCTTTCATTAGTCTCTCCGTAATTGTCAGTGAGATGTAAACTAATTTTGTTTGTATTTTGGATGAAATAATACTTAGATTAAGGTGCATTTCCAATAAGCTTCGAGTCGAAGACTTTTACTAAACATAGAAACTTAATTCCGTGTTCAAATAAGGAAAATAGATACCATTATTGTATTTTATCGTCGAATCTTCGAGTATCAGTGAAACACAAGAAGTGAACTAATTATGCTCTGGAAGGGCGAAGGGAAATTTGGTGGGAGGGTCTTGGGGGCTGAGGTATATACACCATATATGTAAGTACAGCACAGATAAAGTTTTGACTTGCTCTGATGTCATAGGCGATTGAATGTTGACGTGCGTATTATTCATAAAAGTCAACGTGAATAGCTTATGGAGGTGGCTTAATTTGTGTATAGATACCTGGAACAATTGTAATAATTACTATGCACATTACCTCTATGTCATTGATGAGTGCTCTTAATTAGCACATTCATATTTTTGTCAGACTAAATGCATGTAATCTCGTGAAGTGCAGTAATGGTTGAAGCAACTGCAAGCAGCGAATCTACTATAAAAAAGGTCCGTCTATTTTATGAAGAGCGTTTGGGCGTTGTCTCTCTTGGGGAGTCCCAGTCTCACAGTGTTGCCATACTTTGTACTGGGCAACTTAATCAGATTAGATACAAGGCGCTAATGACAACTCTCCCTCCCAGCACACCACTCTCTCTCTCTCCTCTCTCTCTCTCTCTCTCTCTCTGCATATAGAAATTGCCTTTTTTATAGATTTCTGTAAAAAGTCTATAGGCCTACACTTCTATGAATTTTTAGAATTTGAGGAAAAGCCTCCAGACTGACTGTCTGTCAGTCTTGTTGCGCTCTTATTCATTCCCTTTCTCCACGACCTTTCCCCCTACTCTCTGTTTCTGTCTGTCTGTCTCTGTCTGTCTGTCTGTCTGTCTGTTTGTCTCTGTCTCTGTCTCTCTCTCTCTCTAACATTATTTTTTATTATGACTGTGATTTTCTCCTTAAAGTGTGATGTTTATTTGTGGTTTATAACAGCTTTTGAGGGAACAATTATAGGTCCTCTGTTTGCCTTCTCTTCTAAAAAATACTTATTTACGTTGTAAATAAGTTCTTTTTCTCTACTGTGGAGCACACGAGAGCGAGTAGCAGGAGTAAGAGCATCCATCTCAGGTGGCAGCCAGAGTGGAAATGACCTGGATTAACACGGTCACTCTACCCTTACAAGCGTGGCACGTTGGAAAGCAACCTTGCCAAGTGTTGTGGTATTTATAAAAAGTAATTATTATTAAAAGAGAAAAATAGGCATTTATAACACTATATAGCCTTATTAAAGAATTAAATATATATATACTGTAAATAAACTTCATTTAGAAGTAGTAAATAGCTGACATGGGACAGAAAGGTGTACACGTTTGGCAGAGAGGCGGCCTAGGAAATTCCCAAGAGGGACAACGCCCAAACGCTCTTCATAAAATAGACGGACCAAATAGGAGTACGGTTAAGAGCCGAGTAGGGATGGAATGCGGACTGGGACAGCAAGTTAAGGGGGTGAAAGGAGGTGAAAATGAAAAGGGTAGGGTGAAATAATTGTTTGCGGGATGTGGAAGAGGTAGGGTGAAATTAGTTAATCTCTTCACTTCGACAAGATGTTTATAAAATTAAAAATTTCGTCTGAAGGCAGCTAGCATTAAATAAGAACGTCAGTGTACGTAAAAAGTAAGGAATATGTATGTGCTGGTGAGGTAAAAGTTTCTGCCTCGCACAAGCCTCCCTTGGGAAGGGGAACGAATGCCTTCCCTGTGGGAAAGGGATTATCCTACAGGGTGGTACTGTAGAGGGCGTTTGTGAGATTGGAGAAAAATTCTGTGCAGGAGAATAGGGATTATTCTGACGGCTATCATATCAGTACAGTCGTAAAGACTTGTCATACGTATTGGAAATCCAAAACCGATTTATCTTCCTTTTTTTTTTTTTTTTTTTTTTAAGTGGTGGTGGTGGTGGCAGTATATTATTTTTGTGGGATGCAGTGCAGTAGTAATCACATTCTAGGCGTTTCATTCCATATTGTGCCAGGTGATAGAATTGTTTCTTTGGTTCTGTTGATGAAACTATTAATCTTCTGTAGTTCAAGTCTTGGACTTTTAGCTAATTAATATAATTATAACATTCATCTTAATAATTGCTATAAATCAGGGATCTTACATTTGGATAATAATAGGTAAGACATTGAATGTACGTATATTTTTATATGTACACACACACTCACACACACACACACATATGGGCCTAATTATAGGTAGATGGATAGATAGATAAATAGATAGATATACAGATACATATAGATAGATATACAGTAGATTATATATTATAATGTTTTTCAGGTGGTAACTAAATTCAGTATTTCTTGTGATGCGTTGCGAGGAGAAAAATTACTAATAGAAAAGTGTAGACCTGAATTTAATGTAGCTTATAATACATAATTGATTTTTTGTTCGAATATATATATATATAAATATATATATATATATATATATATATATATATATATATATATATATATACTGGTAGCTGATTTAGGCTTGTTTGCGTCAGGGTTTGAGTTCCAACATACAGGTTGATTTGGTTTTGTTTCAATTGGGGGTTTGAGTAAGTTACTAGGGTCTACTCTGAGTGGTTCTTGGCATTTCTCTTTGGACTTGATAGCTACTGGGTGGAGTGCAGTTTTTCTTTACTACTTGGTTTTAGCTTTTTTCAATAATGTTCTTGCTTGTTCTATTTATCATGCCATTGCTGACAGTATAGGACAACTTTAGTACCTGATGATGGCCTGAGGAAGGCCGAAATTTTGTGATTGATTTTGTTTGGGAGAATAGGCTATTTACCACATTCTTTTCATTAGGTACTTCCTTGGAGGTTGCGAAATCCACTACATATATATATATATATATATATATATATATATATATATATATATATATATATATATTCCTTTTATCCAGAAAATTGCTGTGAATTGCGTAGAATATCACTGCTATGTTTCCGCGTAGATATCAACACTCAGTGCAGGCTCTGTTTCCACTATAAATATTATTTCCCTAATAGTAAAGTACACACGAGACTCACTGTTCTATATGTTAAGTTTCACAATATATTGTCTAAAACGAAGGCAAAAGACATGAGAGCTGCTTCAGCTTAAAAGGAGCTAATCTTTGTTGGCAAAAACTGTGATGAAAGAAATTAAAGTATGTTATGGTCCTTTCACCGCAAGAAGTCCGTTCAGGGTGGGGCCCACCTGGTGAATCACCTCTAGCGATGCTGCCAAATCAACCGTAGTACATGCCTCTCTCTCTCTTATTTCCTATCTATGTGCTACTTGAAATTGTTTTTTATATTCTGTATATAGTAAAGGAAGCTATATAGTACATTGAGTATCACTTTTTAGAATTATAACAACGATTTGAATGAATTCTACGACACGTGGCAGTGCTTTTTTCCCATGTTGCCACGCCGTAGAGTTGCCAATTTGACCACCAATTATCGGATTATCACCTACCCCCATCCCACCTCTCTCTCTCTCTCTCTCTCTCTCTCTCTCTCTCGTCAATATAACAGAAAGTTCTGATGACGAAGAAAATTATGATTAAAGATCAGAGAGAGGATTAGGCCTACAGGGGAAACATCTTAAAAATAAAACGCGCCTAGACTTTTACCTCATAAGTGGTGTGGGAAAAAAATTGGAAATAAATAATACATATACAATGTATATGTATATATATATATATATATATATATATATATATATATATATATATATATATATAGAGAGAGAGAGAGAGAGAGAGAGAGAGAGAGAAACAGGTGTGATGGGGGTAGGTTGGGAGACAGAGTGATAATCCGATAATTGGTGGTCAAATTGGCAACGTCGCACTCGGGGGAATTCCAAATTCTGCCACACCCTGAACGGACTTCTTGCTGTGAAAGGACCATAGTCAGTAATCCTCGCCCAGATACGAGAGAGAGAGAGAGAGAGAGAGAGAGAGAGAGAGATACAACGCTGGAACTAATCTGACACCTTTTCACTGATCCAGCATCCCATACACACGTCACACTGAGGCATATCTCGATGGATTAGGATGTTCCTTTCCACCTAACCGTAGTAATAGCCTATATGTTGTATAATTTACCATGGTATATTATTCTCTTGTGTGGTACAATAAGTACGGTACGGTACCGGTACCTTTTTTTTTTTGTAATCACTCTGCTTGGCATAAATGACGTAATAGGATATTGGTACACTAGTGTGCTATTTTGGCTTATATGAAAATTATATCTGTTAAACGCATTCAGAATTTCGACTATGTATGCTTTATGTTCTCGCTGCATACATGCGATTCGTCTCATGTCAGGAGTAATTGAAATGACATTAGTGGTGAATAACAGGGTAACACCACAAGCGCAAAATTATATCAATAACGAGGGAAAAAGAGCGTTGGGGGCCGAGTGCTAATCGCCCTCCAAAAGCTACAACAAACCAAATTAGAAGAAAATATATCTATCTGATGCTGAGATATTGGCCAAAATGCAATTTGATATATGGCTTCCGGCATTCGGTCGTCATTGCTCAAACCCTAACCAGAAGTTACTCACTTCTGCCCAAACACATACTCGCTATTACGTGAAGGTTTGGTGAAAATTCGTCCACAAACTTTCGAAATATTTTGGGAACACACACACACACACACACACACACACACACACACACACACACACACACACACACACACACACGTACCGAAAAAAACTATATTGCCTAGCACTGCTAAAGGCGGTCGATTATGAAGAGATGCCATATATCTTCACTGCACAAGAAAAGTCCCCAGTTAATTCAGTCCTGCCACTACACTGTTGTCAGTGGGGCTTGAACAACATTCGTACCGACCCACCCGTATCACGGCCACTTAAACAGGTGTTTGTGACTACCATTTCCTTTTTTCATCCACGCCCCCGGAACCCCACCACAGCACTTTATCTCATCCTCTATTCCTCCTTCTTGAACGCATCTCTCCTCACCCTCTCCTGTACGCTCCTCACCTCATCTGATCCCCTTTGCTCTCAATTCCCCCCCCCCCACATTCCTCTTAATTTTGTCTTCAACCATCAAACCCTTCACCCGGGTTAAAGTCCCGGGACAGTCTCGATACGTTCAGACCAGGTATTGTTTAACCCCAGTCTGTTCGTATCTAGATGTGAAATACGAACGTGGATTGTGAAGTCGATGGTAACGTGTCATAGTCTGGGGAAGATTTCGAGTTTAACAAACATTGATTATCTAGGTTAATGACCCTCGTGTAATCCACAGGTATTAATCTGTTCTTTTTCTCATCTACATCTACCCCGCATTACATAGCTCCACCCTGTTCTACGAATCCAAGCCTTTCTCCACCCCACCCTTTTCTTATTTCCTCCCCTCCCACATCCTGTTCCTCCCTATCTCTTCCTGTTATTTTTAGCCTTGTTACATCTTTTATTAACCTCTCGTCTCCCACCACCTCTTGCAGTTTCTCTCCGCTTCGCCATACTCCATGCTCGCCCAACTCTCTCATCTTACGCCACCCTACCACTGATACACCTCTCCTCATCGCGCGCCATCCCACGTCACGCTTCCCTCTATCTTCGTCCCTACTCACCCTTCTCTGCACATTTCTTCAACCAAATCAGTTCCTCGTCCCATCGTTCTCTTATCCTCTTTGCATTTCAACCTTCTCTTCTCTGTTCCTAACATCGACATACTGGTTACCTCGCCCTTTCACATTTTACTCTTCCTCTCATCTTACTTTATCAAACTTGTATTCCTTTCAAAGCAGTCTATTCCTCTCCTCGTCCCACTCCACCCTTCTGAATGCCCTTACCCCTATTTCTCTTTCCACCTCACACTCTTCTGTTGCTTTATCACGTCACTTTCCCACTCCTTATTTCTCTTCATCTCCCCCATTTCACACACTCCCTAAACACCCTTCCTCTCATCGCATTGTACACACATCCTATTTATCTCCCCACCTTACACTCTTTCTCGTAATACCGCTGTTCTCACCACCTCACTCTCGCACTTCATAAGACACCACCCCATCCACCCCACACCGATCCAGCTGTATCTAAAGTATATGCTACAGGCAGACTGTGAAATCAGTCATTTCGTGCAATGCCGAGCCAAATAGTAAAATGAGTGTAAATTGGGGTGGGTTAATTTAGTTTAGGTTAACTTAGGCAGTGGTTAGGTTAGGCCGGGATAACCCAGGTAAAGGTTAGGTTAGGTTAGGTTAAGCTACGTTGCATTAGGGTAGGTTGGGCTAGGTTACATAAGGTTAGGTTTGGTTAGGTTAATTTAGATGAATGCTAAATTATGTTAAACGTTCATCTTAATTAATCTAACCTAATTAACCTAGCCTAACCTAACCTAAAATTTACCTAGACTATCCCAGCTTAACAAAACCGCTGCCTATACTAACCTAACCTAAATTAATCCATCCCAATTTGCACACATTTCACGAACTGACGAGGCATTTCACGAAATGACTGATTTCAAAGTCTGCCTGTAACATAATTATATACCATTGTACTCCACCTCACCCATCCTGTACCATCCAAACCCTATACATCGCTAGATTCACCCACCCCACCCGTCTCACATCGACATTCTTCTATATACCACTGTACCATTCCCATCCCACTACACCCATCCGCCATCCCAGACAGCTCTAGTGTCATTAATACATCACTTGGTCCTGCCCATCCCAACTCACCCTACCCAGACTGCTCACTCACTAAATAGACTCCCAATCACTGCCTCACTCACCCTCACATCTGACATTGACTGACTGGCTCTGGTGGTGCTCACAGATTGGAAAACAAGCGGGCAGATGGCAGGGGCAGGCAAATTTTCTGATGAGTTTCTTTGATGAAACCGTCATTCTCTAATGCTGGAGTTGGCAAGGCTTGGGTACATTAGTGTATATGACATGGTTGGGTTTTGATTACTGCTAGCAGGAATTATGGACACTTGGACATTACATGGTTGAGTTTTGATTACCTCCCGGGTTTACTGATTTACTAGGCCACTTAGAAACATTAGAAGTATATTAAGGGTGTGGTAATTTGATTACCTTCAGCTGGACGCAGGCACGTTAGGGTATAAGACAGCTAGGTGTTCACTACTCTTAGCAAGACTTAAGCACGGTGGGATGTTTGGAGGCTGAACTATGATTACAGAGACTTTTTTTTTTTTTTGTTGATACTATACCTTTCAGATACATCTTACAAAGAACAACTGGATTTTGTTTACGTTTAGCTGGGATTAAGTATGACTGGAAGTAAAGCTGCTTGATTTTACTTTGATATAGGAGGCTGATCAGGGAATTAGTTGGCTGGATGTGGATTACTTCCGGGACTTACGTAAAGAAGGGAAGAAAGCGGCTGAGTACTTTGTACTTCAAGTACGTGGATTGGGATAAAAGACAACTTTGGTTTATTATCCTTTTAAAATATGCGAGTAACATGAAGTAAGGCGGCTGGATATTTGTACATTTAAAAGTCAGGCAAGGATATTTGATGGCTGGGCTTTTTATTATTTTCAAGAAAATATTTGTACATTAAGATTTAAGACGTCTGGGTTTCGATGAATATAAGGAGGATTTATTTGGTGAAAGACATCCAGAATACAATACATATCAGTAGACTCTATTTTCCCTCTCTGAGACTTAGATATGTATAGATTTAGGAATAGTTATATCCAATAGCGTATAACGCAGCTGGAATCTGCAGATCAAACGTCTTCACTTAGTAGCAGATTCCAAGGCTTTCCTGCTGCAATGACGAAGAGCCGTATTTCTTATAAAAAGAATAATAACAGCGCATGTTTATACTGACATATAATCGAATATTGATGAATGTAATAGTACGATAGACGTTGAAGGTGGTTTTGTTCCTCAGTGTACCCTGTGGAGACGTCCCAGTGTACTCATGAGAGTACGGAACTGTTGTACACTGCGGCCTGAATCAGATAAGGGCCGAATTATAGACAGCATAGAAGATTTCGTAACGCCTCTTCCGTGGCGATTTATTTTGCATATAACGCCTTAAAAACGGACCTGTTTGCACTGAGGCCGAATCAGACAAGGGTTTAATTGCACAGGCCAACAAACACACATTTTTATGTAGTTTCCCAGGATGTTTGAACGAATTTAGGGCATTTTGGGGGTGCTGAATCCAAAAATGCCATTTAAATTGCCGAATTGGCTCTAGTCTTCGAGTAATGCACGCCCCTCAAATTATGATTTAACCCCAATAAGTGGGAGTATCCAGATTTGGAATCAGCAAGGCTACCTGTGCCCACATCGACGTTCCCATACCAGTGTTTACCTCACTGTCTGACCTTCCATCGTCAGATTTTGAAGAAATGCAGGACTTGGAGTGTAGGACAGGTGGTGGCATTGGAAGAGAATATGAAGAAAGCATTTTAACACCCAAACAGTTCTCCCAAGAAGAGCTCAGTGATCTGATACGGGACCTGTGTGTCAAAGCAAACATCTGAACTTTTAGCATCCAGGCTAAAAGAAAAGAACTGTCTAAAGCCGGAAACTAAAATAACAGCTTATCAGACAAAGAGGAGGCACTTCTTCCTTACTTCAGCCAAGATGAAGACCTTGTGTCCTGCAATGACAACCCTAGACATCTTCTCCAAATATGAATGCCCGAATATCGACCAGAAGATTGGCAGCTTTTATAGACAGCTCCAACAGAAATTTATAATGTGTTTTATTGCATAATGGTAACCGCTATGCATCTCTTTCATTTGCTCACTCAACAAAACTTAAAGAACATGAAAATATCATAATGATCTTGCAAAAAGTCTGCCGTCATGAGCAACAGTGGTCTAGCTGTGTTGGCCTAAAGATGGTGAACGTCTTGCTTGGACTACAAAGTGGATACATGAAGTACCCTTGTTTCTTCTGCTTGTGGGATAGAACAAAGCAAGATCATTGGAAAAAAGTGACACGGCCTTCAAGAGAAAACATGATTGTAGGTGTCGCGAACATCATCAACGAGCCATTGGTTGACAGAGGAAAATCACTCTCCCACAACTCCATATCAAGCTTGGACTGATGAAGCACTTTGTTAAGATCTTGAACAAAGATGGCGATTACTTCAAATACATATGTAGATCGTTCTCTGGACTGAGTATTGAAAAACAAAAAGCAGGAATCTTTGATGGTCCTGAGATTCGTAAACTCATCAAAGATTTGAATTTCACAGAATCTATGATTGATGTTGAAGCCTGTGCCTGGTGCAGTTGTCTCAGTTGTCAAGAACTTCTTGGGTAACCACGAAGCAGACAAGTTTGAAGAATTCGTGCAAAAAATGAGAGTAACTTAAAAAATTTGGGTGCTAATGTGATAATAGAGTTACACTTTCTCCTTAACCACTTGGACAGATTTCCACCGAATCTTAGTGATTTGAGTGTGGAACAAGGGGAGAGATTCCATCAAGATATAAAAGTGATGGAGGAAAGTTATCAAGACAGATGGGACAGACACGTGATGGCAGACTACTGCTGGAACCTTCAACGTGATTGCTCTGATGGCTGACACAAAAGAAAATCGTACAGATAGCGTTTATCTATGATTTAATTTTGATTAGGCCTACCCAAATCAGCTTATCGGTACTTTGCTTTTATGGTATTGTACCCAATACAACGCCATAAGGATTTAATGTGTTTACTTTTGTATTATTTGAGACAGTTTCCACATTATTTGTGGGTAGACTATGCTTGAGTATTATTATTATTTTGCATTTATTGTGTTTTTCAATAAGGTTCTGAAATTTAATGATCAAAATGAACGTAAAATTTATTCCTGGATTAAATCTAAAATTTGTTAGATGACCAAATGCCTAAAAAACAATTAAACCTCAAATTTATATACGTGAAAATGACAGGAGTTCTGAAGGCTGAGCGAGATAAATTCTCAAATATGGTGGCATCCATTATCTATGAAATCGGAGCCAATCTGGCAAAACCGATGCCATATTCGTAATCAGCGCCAGTCACCCTAAAATCGCTCTAATATTATTGGCAATAAAATTAGTGTTGACCAGTGGATTATAGGTGTCATAGAAGTTTACATAACACCTCTTTTTTGACTTTTTACTTTGCATATAACACTTCAACATTTTCTTGCAAGCTGTTCCTGTCGTTGAATACCGACATGGTTCCCCTTAGTAATACACAGGATGATATTGAGGTGAATATACAGAATAAATCGCTAAGAGAGAACTATTGCACAATTTTTAGTGTCACTTGTGTGTTGAGGTAAATTGTTCCATCGTGCACAGGTAAGTCCAGACATAAATTCACACAACACCCACCTTCATTAGATTACGTTCTCTGCAACCCGTCTCTCACCGACAAACTAAATGTTAATGACAGCGAGAAAAGGTTCGCCCAGAGCGTGATCCAGTGAACCAGCGTGTTCTTTTTCCACTTCATATCCCGACCTACACTAACTGACAGTTTACATCAGGATGTGTCTGATTTTGGCCTGGGTGGGGGGACTCCCTTAGCGTTGGATACCACCCTCTGGAAATCGCCGCAGTTTTGATTTTTTGATTTTTTTTTTTTTTCAGTCTGTCTTTTTCTCTGGCGCCACAGCATGTGAGGGGCGGCCTAGACAAAGGCCCTCTTTAGAGTTATTGTTTTCCTTGTTCAGTAACGACGCCTTTTCCCGCGGCACAACACCAGCCTCCCTTACAGTTTCTCGCACTCATTTCGTCCTCTGTCTGTCTCAGCTTTTCTACGCCATTTCTTTCACGCATTCTGCGGGGCAGCTACTAACTCTCCTTTCACTCAACGTGGCAGAATACCTTATTGTTTATTTTTGTTTCTTCTTCTTCTTCTAATAACAATAATATTAGTAAAATAATAATAATAATTATAATAATAATAATAATAATAATTATTATTATTATTATTATTATCATCATTATTATTATCAGGTCACCTTTTCAACAACGTCAGTGCATGGATCATATTATCACGAATTTTTCTTATCTGTCTGTTCCTCTTTGTTACTCCACAGACACTTCTAAGGTAACTTGTTTCGTTTCCTCTCTCTCACTGTTAAATTTGTTTTATGCCGTAATACTTTCATCGGTTACAAATTATCTGCATAGCATCTCTGTCTAGCATTGCGTTTGTTGTACTGGGTATAAATCTATGATCTGTCTATAAGCATTCTTTCTTACTTCACTTAACATATGACAGTCAAGGTTGTTTTTGTGTTTTGCAGTAGGCCTACTTATTCTTTTCATTACCAGTGGGCTCGTCATATTCTTCCATCAACTGCCTGAAAGAAATTACGAGTTCTGTACCTCAGCTTCTCTGAGGAAAACTCGGGTCTGTCATTTCACCGGAGTTTCTTGGCATTAATCTTCTCGTGGAACATTTTCAAATCTCGAGCCTTAGTAATGATTGTGTGCGTCATATCAGTCGCTTCATATTAATACGTGGTGGTGCGCCAGTCCTGAGATTAGATATGCAGAGTAAAGCATAAATATATGTTACAGATTTTGCTACTCGCTGTGCTGTATATTTTGAAACATAAGACGAGGAAACTTGAAACACCGTACTGTATGTTCTCTTTTCTTTGAAGCTTCTATCATCAACCTACATGAAGAAAATCGTGTTCTGTTAGCCAAACGATTTTATTCAATACAGTCTCTTCACAGTTATATGTTGTTCAAAGTAGTGAGATAATAAGGTGATTGTACCGAGATGAAAGATGGAGGAAGTGGGTTTTTGAGGCATTAAGAGTAATAACGTTCCTTCTGCCATACACAAAACTAAAGGGCAAACCATAAAATAGGTGCGCCAAACCCTCATTCCGATATCGTTGTACTGATCATTGTGATGGACGCTGTGAGAAGCAGGTGGAAAAGTGAAAGGTGGTCATAAGAGTACGAGTGCACAGGGATAGATGTACTGTACGGCTCAGAAAGTCATTGACGACCAGCAGAAAAGCGTGGGCGAAAGAACGAAGCCTTGAGAAATACCGCTGATGACAGTTTTTAAAGAACAGTGATCGACTACGACTGCAAATATATGACAGCCGGTGAGGAAACATGAAGCTAAAAAAAGAGGGACAATGATCGTTGGGGTGCAATTTGGAAATTTAAGAACTGTGGCAGCCTTTGTAGAGAACCTTCGAAATGTCTCGGATTTCACCAAAATCCAGAAAAGAAGATAACTAGGAGACAGGTAGGAATTTGACAGACTTTTGAAATATAAGACATTAAAGCAGATGGGCGATAGTTTTATGTATGGAAGATGTCACCATTCTTTCTGTATTTGTGCTCATTCCCTTCGTGTTTCTCCTTTCTCTCTTCTTTTGCTTTCTCTGCCGTTCACTCTCTGTCTTTCCTTTCTCCTTTTGATTATAGGTGTGTCAATCCCTCCCCTCTCTTTGTTTGCTGTGCCTTATCGCTCCATCCCTGTATTTCCTCTCCTTCTTCACTTTCTCATTACTTTTCTTCTTTTACGCTCATCCTTCGATTTCTGTTATTCTCTTCGTTCCTCCTAATTCTTTGGTCACTTTCCGTATTATTCTCTACCTTCCTTTCTTACTTTGCTTTCATTGCCGTCCTTTCTCATCTTTTCGATTGGTTTCGTCGCTTCGTCGACCATTCTCTTCACTCATTTCCATTCTTCCTTTCATTTCTCTGTATGTTATCATTTTCTGTTCGCATTATTGCATCTCTTTATATCCCTTTCTATCATTTTTTCACGTCCCTCATTTCCTATCATTCTTCCCTTTGTCTCACTCGTTCTCACCCTTTCCTGTCTTCCCCCCGCTCTCTCTCATTCCATCCCTTCCAATCCATCCTTCGTTTCCTTTCTTTCATTGCTTTCATTGTCACTCCCTCCCTCCATTCTAGGTTTTCGTCCTCCTTACTATACACTTATACAATTCTTCATTTTATTTACCTGCCCAAACTATTTTCCATCATATCCTCCAGCCCTCCATCTCCTAAATTCTCACTTCGATTCCTCTACCGTTTCCTTCTTACATTTTCAGGTGCCCTCCTCTTACATGCTAGTTCAGTTTCTTCATCGTCTTCCTTCTCCCTCTCCCTTACATATTTTCCTCTTCTCTGTCCAACTTCTTCCTTCTTCGTCTCCCCGTAACCTTGTTGTTTTCCTGACTGTCTTTCTTTCCTTTCTCTTCATTCCTCCATCTCTGTATTCTTCTGCCGTCTCCGTCTGTCTCTAATCTTGTCCCTTTCCTCACACCTCTCCTCCATTCCCTCCATGTCTAATCATTTCTGTTTGTTGCTTTTCCCATCTCTTCCCATTTCAGTCGAATTTTTCTGTACATCTCTCTAAACCTCCTTTCCCGTCACTGTTTTGTTTCTTCTCCATTATTCCACACCTCCCTTTCCATGTCTTCCGCTTCTCCTCGTCTCTGCTTAACTCTGTCTTTTATTTTTTTTATCTCCAACTCTCTTCAATTCCCGCTTCCTTTTCAGTCTCCTCCTGCCTCCCTGCCTCTGGGTAACATTGTCTTATTGTCGTTGCCCTCCGCTGTGCATCTCCCACAGGAATCCTTTTACCTTCAGTTTAGGACGGCCTGGCTTGTTTCAAGACCGGCAAACGTGATGAATGCACTCCAGGGTATCTGTTGTCGGGACTCTGTCTCTCTCTCATATATATATATATATATATATATATATATATATGGACGTATGTGTGAGTATATATTGTATGTGCTTGCGCTCACTTACTCTTGGGTACGTTTGCACGAGCAGTGTCTGGTATCGTTTCCAGGTATAGGTGTTACGTATACAGTGGAGACAGAGGTATCGTAATGTAACTTCATTGAAGGCTTTATCTAACCAGGCCGCTTGTATATTCTCTCCAGAAGTAAATATATTCGTATCGAGACAGACGTATTCCTATGGATAAGTAGTTTTATGTTACCGTCTATAAAACTTCTATAATTTTTCTCAGCCGGACAAGAGGGTTGCCAGTTCTTTTATTATATTCGTAGATTTAAGGTATTTGTGGCAGTTTTCTCTAGGGATCTCTACTAGATTTTGCCAGTACTATTGCAGCTGCAGCCTATTTTTTGAAAATGATCTCCATATGTTTGCCATTTGCGAATTTCTGAAGTCTTTTGAGGGCAAATTTAGCAGCCTTCATAAATCTGATATATTTCTATCCAGGTTCATTCCAGTCTATGCTCGTTCCTTTTTCTTCACTCCCTTTCTTTGTTCATATTGCTTATCCAGACTTATCTTCTTTTCTGAATAATTGTAATATTTTTGTAATTGTTTCAATACTTCAGTCACATCTTGGCAGCATACGAAAGGAACTTGTTACTGTTACCTGAACGTATCAAGAGCGATTTTTTCAGACAGACAGACAGACAAACAGAGAAGAGGGGTCGAGACTTTTGAAGACTCTTCTGATGACCTACCTATAATTTCAGAGTGGAGGGGAAAAATGCAATTAATGCCTCAGAAACCCATTTCCTGCATCTTTCGACCCGTCAGAATCATTCACTGGAATATCTTTTATATTAATAACTCATTTATGAACTTAATTATCTCTTAATATTCTTCGGGTTCCCCCATCTAGGAACCTATCATGGAAAGATCGTTTTTGCATCATGCCTTGCAAAATCCGCTTCCAAAAGATTAGTTGTGCTAAGTTTGTTGTGTACTTTCTTTACCTCTGTACAGCACCTTATATTAGCCTCTGGGTGGAGTACAGATCAAATGTGTTGGTGGGGGTGGGGGGTCCTACATACAGCTCCTCCAAACAGGGAGTCAGAGGCTTATCTTCTCATATCACTCTCTCTCTCTTTCTCTCTCTCTCTGCCACAGCGTTGCGTCTCTATCCCTTTACTCTAGCTACTGTAGGGTACTTCAATGGTCACTACTCTTCTGATTTATACGAGCATGCTTGCATCCCGCCTCTATTTCGGCAGGAGCGTAGCATCAGTCAGGCAGTGCATCCTCAACTCTTTTCTGTCCAACTCTCTAATGCAAAAGTTAATCGATACTCTTAGTCATTCATGCATGCAATACGTCAGCTCTGGAACTGTTGTCCTTAGTCTGATTTCCCGCTGCTTATGACCCTCGGCCTTTTAAATGTAGTTTGTTCAGACATCTTGAATGGATCTTGAATGTATTTTTTTTTCTGTTTTCCTTGGAAAGAGCAACATCGCAGACTCTGAGCCTTTGGTTCTTTCTTCGTTGCATTGAACTGTAGTGTACAGCTTTGGCATGAGGGACGCTTCGGCGTTTGTGCTCTCCTATCGTGTTTTTCGTTTTGCCTTCCACCTTATCTATTTTTTTTTTTTTTTTATAAATAACAGAACGGAGGAAGGAAAAACAAATGAATAAAAAAAAATAATCCATACACCAGATTACTGGTGTCCTCTGTTCATAAAATATCTGTAACAGTTAGACTTGAACAGCTGTGGGTTGAAATTTGGATGGAAACAGCTCTGGGGAAGCGAGTTCCAGAGAGATGCAGTTCGGGGAATGAAAGAATTCTGATAGGCAGAAGTTCTGCAATATGGCTGGGTGACATTCCAGTCATGAGCGCTACCAGATGCCCGTGTAGCACGAGGGAAGGCATGGAGAGGTGGCACCATGGACGCAACTTCGTCTGAGCATTTGCCAAAAAAATATCTGTAAAATAATGCAAAGGAGGCAACATTCCTACTTACTTGCAGGGGAGGTAGTTTATATGTAATGGCAGGGTTGTTAATGATTCTAACAGCTTTGTTCTGAATTTTGTCTAGTTGTCTTAATGCAACCTCTCCACAACCATTCCACAAGGGTGAGCAATATTCAAGCTGAGAGCGCACATGACTTATAAATTATAGCTAACTGCTCATCGGCGAAGAAGTTACAGACTCTGTACAATAATCCAAATTTCTTTGAGGCGATTTTAACAAGTGATCTGACGTGAGATGTCCAGCTGAGGGCACTGTTAAGTGAGACGCCAAGAATTTCAATACTTTTGGAGATGGGAATATTAGTAGCACTGAAGGTAATGTACGAATCTGGCAATATCTGTCTATTAGTAAACTGTATATATTTAGTTTTACTAGCATTAAAAGAGACAAGGTTGTTTTGTCCCCATTCACTGATTGTAGATAGATCTTGATTTATGGAGATGGCTGTACTGAGTTGAGAGGTAGAGATATTAGACTTTGTAAATGGATGTCTGAGTGTGAATGAACTATGTAGTGTTGAGTCATCTGCATATGAGTGAATGGGATTGTGAGTGACAGATAAGAGATCATTAATATGAACCAGAAATAGGGTTGGCGCCAGAACTGATCCCTGTGGCACGCCGGCGTTAATTGAGTGGAAATTCGAATATACATCATCTACTTTTACTCTTATTTTCCTGTCACTAAGATATGAAGAAATCAAAGGAACAAAAGACGTTAGTCCATAGCAAGGGAGTTTGGACAGCAGGGAACGGTGCCATACTCTGTCGAAAGCTTTAGAGATATCAAGAGCTACTTCGTACTGTATAAGTTTCTCCAAAAAGATCAATTGATTGATGGATGGTATGAGTTAAGAGATTGAGTATGTCAATGGTGGATCTTTCGTGGCGAAAACCATATTATCTATCACTAATTAAGTTGTTGGATTCAAGATGTTTAACAATGTGCATATTAATTAAAGTTTCAAATACCTTACCAAGAGAAGATGTGACAGCTATTGGTCTGTAATTTGAGGGGTCAGACGAACTTCCTTTCTTCGGAACAGGGTGGATAATCGCTTCTTTCCATGAATTTGGGAATAAAGAAGTACATATGCATAGTCTGAATAATTTAGCTAGGACAGAGGCAAGTTCAGGCGAACACTTTTTCAAAACAATTGGCGGAAATCCATCTGGGCCTGGAGCTTTGTTGGTAGGTAAATTGTCTAGGTTGGATTTTACGTATCTTGTCTGTATTTTAAGTGGGGCAGTATCGGGAGAATCAAGTTCCAGTACTGGGACATTCTGGCTGGTATCGTCTGTGGTAGAGTTTCTGGCAAAGGTACTAGCAAAGATATCTGCTTTCCCACGTGGGTCATTTGAAGATTTTAGTGGGGGAATTGAAGATGACTTGTTAAAGTTATTATTGAAAAAATTAAGAGTTGACCAGAATATTCTATTGTCATTAGGGTTGCTAAGTAGTTTTGATGCTTGCTATTGAAGAAAGTTTGATTTAGATAGATTTAATACAGCTTTTGCATGATTTCTAGCAATTTTAAATTGGGAGTGTGATTCAGATGTTTTTGATTTTAAGTAAGAGTTATATGCTAATGACTTTTGGGCTGTTGTTCTGGCACAGTTGCCATCAAACCATTTTGGAGAGTTCGATCTTTTAGTGAAATGTTGACTTGGTATGAATAAATCCATACCAGCTAGTATTAAGTCGCAAATGTGGGACTGGGTAGAATTGGGATCACTGGAGAAGAAAGACTGCCGTGGAACATCAGCAAGATAATTTCTAAATCCATCCCAGTCTGGCCTATCAAATTGCCATCGGGTCACCCTGACAGGTCTAGAACGGGGAGGTGTGGGAGGGTTAACTAATGAGGCTTTGATGAGATTGTGGTTAGAGATCCAAGTGGTGACAGTACCTCTATCCTGTATTGATCTGGATTATTTGTTAAGAATAAATCCAAGAGATGGGCATTATGGTCAGGATTATCAGGTATTCTGGTTGGTTGCTTTACCAACTGGGTGAGATTAAACGATTCCGCAAACAGCTCGCACTCTAGACCAGCGTCGTCAGTCCAGGCAGAATGCAATAACCATTCAACATTGTGTATGTTAAAATTACCCAAAATGGTAATTTCGGTGCTAAGGGCAAGGTCAAGGTTACTCAACTGAGTGGATATGGAATCAAATACACTGGGTTCCGAAGAAGCATTGGGGGAACGATAAACTACACAGATACATTTGGTAATGTTTTGACAATTTAATTTATATAATGAGTAATCAAAACTGGATGAGGTGAAGTTTAAAACAGTGTCAACTGCATACTGGGATTTGATATAACAACAGGTGCCGCCCTTGTTACGGAAGTTTGAAGGAGATGGTAACCGGGAAAACAAAATGGAGATATATCGGTAGAGGGTGAGATTTGTGGTTCTGTGAGGAAAAGGGCCAAAGGGGATATGGACTGAAGGAAAAAATGAACTGAGTTTAAATTTGTGGTAAGGCCGCGGATGTTGGTAAAGAATAAGGCTGCTCTGTCACTTCTTCGCTGACAAGCATTCCCGGAAATAGCAACAGTCGCTGCCGGCACAGTCGCTTGATGGCGACCGGGAGGACCCTGTGCTGCCAGCCCTACTCTGCCGGTGGTGGCAATTCGAGGTACCACCTCATTTGATAGTAAGATTGCAGCGGCCATTACTAAAGACGTGAATAGAAGGTGTGATGTGTTATGCGCCTGTAGTGTGGTGTAGACAGTTGAAGCTAGAGGTATTATGAGAGCATGCTGGCCTACTCTGTGTAAATGAATGCACTGAAAATGTTCAGCAAAGGGAGATGGTCAGGATCAAGTCCTGAGGGCTGGTGAAACGGGAGCTCCAGCTCTCCCTATCACCAGCTTGCCATCATCCTCGGGAGTATTGCCCTGTTGGACTGGTGCTACAGTCTACTCCACAGAGAAATGGAAGTAGGATGATAATATTGTTGTTGATGATTATGATGATGATGACGACAACGACGACGTCCACGACGACGACAATATGATGATGCTGACCACGAAGATAATGATGATAAATACAGGTGGCATTTTAAAACGTAGAATATTCATGATGATGATGATAATGATCTATCTATCTATCTATTGCCAGACGCCTCAATCCCGTTCGGGGTGGCCACAAACAAATCGCCTCCACGTCGCCCTGTCCCCCGCCATTTCACTGGCCCGCTCCCAACTCACCCCCCCCTCTCTCATATACCTCTCCACCCCATCCCTCCATCTCATCCTCGGCCTCCCCCTCCCTCTTCCCCCCTCCACCTCACTCACATACACTCTCCTCGTCAGTCTTTCACCCTCCATCCTCTCCACATGGCCAAACCACCTCAGTGTATTCCTTCTAACGCTTCCTATCACATCCACATCCATACCACAACGCTCCTTTATATCGTCCTTCGTCAGCCTGTCTCTCCATGTGACTCCACAGCCTCCTCTTAAATAACTCATTTCCACTGCTCTCACTCTTGACTTGTGTCCTTCCAGCAACGTCCAAGCTTCACTTCCATACGTTAGAGTTGGTATCACAGTACTGTCATGATAATGATGAAACAGGTAAAAATTCAAAAAGTATTATCATTCGTGATGATGATGAACTGGAGCTCAAAACATACTGTCGTTCATGATGATGACGATGATGGTGAATGAGTACTCAGTAATTATCATTATATCATTTTCTAATTTTCTTCATTAGCAAGAATGTTAAAATATGTGAGAACATTGCAAAACACACTGCAGCAAATACACTTTTAACGCATGCATATCTTTACGTACTGCTGTGGATTATTTATGAACGGAGAAGTGTTTTGAAGTCGGATCAGGGTTTGTGTATTGTACTGTTGATGTATTACCACTCTCAGGTTCATAGACCCACTCTTAGCCGAGTAATATTGTTTCCTATTAACTGGAAGAGAATAACTTAAACAATTATCAGTAATATTACGCGAATAAGCTTTCTAAATGTGTGTTTCTGTCCACATTTGACACCCTCGGATTTCGACGTGCATACATCAAAAGATGCGGGATGACGAACTGACAACAATGGCGTAAATTATAATTATGTACAGTCAGTTGCGCGCGAGCCACACACGCTTTTGTGGCCGATTTTTCGCCGGACATTGTGAGCCCTGTATAGGTCATACCGCTGTGTGGAATGAGCTGAAATTTCGCATGTATTATGCCAAGCATGTCAGAGCAGGTCTATGTCAAGTTTTGTGTCAGTGCGTGTCTCCGGGTCAAGCGGTTGTTGGTAACTATATCAGTATTGAAGTTTAAATGATACAGCTGAATAAAATCGTCTGGCGTTAGCTGGAATATAGAGTTATTCCAATCATTAGAGTTGTTCTGTGTTATGGCACCGCTCCTTCCGCCAAACAGTGTAGAATTGCAATAGTAACTACTGTGAATACAATGGGCAACGCTGTATATTAGTTTCCAATACTACGTCTCACGAGTTGAACCCTGGCATTCGGGGATTAAAATAGTCACTTGGATAGATTTACTCTGCGTGTGTTAGCGGCAGCAGTTTGGCGGGCCCATCCCTGCAGTATTGATATTAACACCCTTAGGCACACAGTGGTGCCGCAACACTTAACCGAATTGTAGGTAGAATGGGAGGCTTTGTTGCCCAACTACCTTAACGATATGTTTGGATATAACTATTTATCCTCTTGCAAGTTACTGTGTAAACTGTGTCAGTACTAAAAACGAAATCATGAAATTAATATCAGTCTAATATAAATAATAAATCGTAGAAGGAAGGTGCTAAGAAGTCTCCTGTTAGCTCTACTACGGCACTGAGTTACACAGACCCTCCACCTCTAACAATATTGACGGTAGGTATCACACCGGCTCCTCTGGCTTGTGTCTGTCTTGTAAACATCAGAGAGGCACTTCAGGACTGTTCTCGTAACTCTGAGCAAACTTGGAATTATCCATCAAGGAGGAGACAGTACCGTACAAGGAGAGGAAGTAAGGGAGGAGGCGAGGGAAGGCGGCTACGTGTTGTGGTATGGGGGGACATGCGTTGGCTGCATTCCTTGTCAGTGTCTTAACAGGCAAGACTTTATGTTTGCATCTAGAGCTGAAATAGGGACCTGGAGTTGTAAAGTGACAGTGGCGTTCGTAGAGTGAGAGAGTTTCTTAGTCAGCCACGCTAGGGTACAGGGTGGGAACAGATTGAGACATGCCACAAAAAAAGAAGCAGCAGAGAGGCTGAGGGAATGCAGCAAGGTTAGGGGTGGGTAAATATATACAAAGGAGCAAGTGGAGAGTGTGAGTGTGTGTTTACATGCATAGTGCGCTACTCACACAGTCATAAAGGCACACCCTGGCTAGATACATTGTCGCTGCACTACTGTTTTGGGAGGAAGTTGACGTTGCATACAGATGAAACTTGTTCCTCGTGTTACGTTGATTGCAAGATTTTAGCTGGCAGATGCGACTTAGGGCCGTATTCTCGTTGTTATCGAATTTCCTCAGCACCTCTTCCTTTGAAGTATCTATCTATCTATACAGTATCTCTATCTGGTGTATGGTAATATAATTATGTGTAACCATGTGTAACTCATGGATGTACTCGTAAATTGATATAAAGGATATGTAAGTGAAAAACAAGTTGCAATATGCAAAATATATCGCTCAAAGTGCCAGAAAGCTTCCTTAGCTGACAATGATATTGTCCTTCAGAGCATTTTTTCGTAAGTGATTTATTTTGCTTATCACAACTTTACTCATTTAGCAAGTTGGCATATTCTGATGGTTTATTCTGGGTACTACCTGTTGATTATTAGGGAGGACCTGATTCATGAAGCAGTAAGGGAATGCTAGATGTAATACCCAAGTTTGAAAGCTCCTCTAAGCTGACAATAGTCGTTTGGAAAGTTGCAGAATTTTAATAAGTAAAGAAGGAGTACTCGGCGAGTGTAACATCCGTGCCTACCAACTGGTTTAGGGACCTAATAGTTGACTTTACCCTGTAACGTTGACCGTAGGCATATTACATTCAAAATAGAATTATTTCAAGCTTTCCTAACTCTCAATCGCTCCACCAAGTTTTGTTCAGATCAGATCAAAACTGTTTAAGTTGAATTATCCCAGTAACCTTGGCATTTACCTGATTGTTTCTCAAATTCGTATATTTTTTTCCATGTTTTAACCTACACCCTTCCAAAAAGTTTGGTTTGCTTGGGATAAAAGCTGTAGGTTAACCTTGTCATGTAGCTTTGACCGTTGACCTGTTCCCAGAAGCAGGTCAGCCTCTTGGCTGATCCTGAACTCATCCACAAAGTTTAATCCAAATATGATAAAAAAAAGTTTTAATTATTTTGTATACACACAGGCACATAAGTCTAACTTTGACCTTGCCCTGTGACCTTGACCTTTTATCTGATTGTTCCCTTAACTGAATCCATTCTTTTATGCCTGACTCTTAACACTTAAACGAAATCTATTTCGATTCAGACCAAAATTATATGAGCTGACTTTGCCTTGTAGCCTCAACATTTAGCCTGTCTGTGACCTTGACCTTTGACTGATTGTTCTCAAAATCAGTTTTGTTATTCTTGCATTATCTGCAAACATCCCACAGAAGCATTAAATTGTATGCGATGTAATGTTATTTTTTTTTCTCAGCGAAGAAGGAATCAAAGGCTTGAAGCCCGCAGTAACTGTTACCTTCAAGGGAAAAAAAAAAAAAACGAAGACAGTGTTCTACAAGAAGAACAGAAGGAAGTGAGCTACGCATTCACTGTTCGTATACATTTATTCTGCTTCAGTGTTTAAAAATGAGATGAGGTGCATGCCTTTCATGATTTAAATTTTGTCCTGTGGTAGACGGCATGTGTGTGTTTAGCATTTTTTTTTTTTCACTTCATAGTGGTGACATTATTTTACCGTATTAATTCTTGTTGTCTCCATACAAGTTCATTCAACTTGGGAATGATGCCTACTAGTGAAGTGGTTAATGGACTAAATACTGGGTTGCATATCTAATGGTACAGCTACAAGTGAAGAATTAATAATTATTTTACTGATATATTGGACGACGCGAAATATGAAGCATTTTCCTCGATTCATCTTTATTTATTCTTCCTTACTCCATGGGTCCTGCTCTGGCCTTCTGTGGTCAGACTTCGATGTATTAATTAGTCCATTCGAAATTTGTCACGAGCAGCAGAGTGTTGAGGTATCACCCTCTTAGTATGTCGATACGGCTCTTACCAAGAAATGTTTATAATGTTCCGACACACAGTATATTCAGCTTGAGGGTGACGCCCCAGTAAACAGGTTAAAAACAATATCCATTGAAAGACGACAGTGGAAACTGTAACGGTAAAATCTTTACATTTACCGGAATTAATATATTGAACAGGTAGACGAGCATTAAAATGGGAAGAGAAAATCACGTACCGGTAGCCTATTGGTATTCGTTGAACTTTGTTGTTGCTGTCCACTTTGCGAGCGAGCATAAAAATTGTTGGAAGCTCTTCCATCACTAAAAGCTTTTTGTGAAAACAGGATATCGCTGTATTTTACCATGAATGAGTCAGCACAGCTTTTAGTGCTTTCAGCATCCAGCATGTACTGATTCCGAGGCTTTTAAACACATTGACTCTTTTATGTAGGGTAGATGGTAAAAGCCTCATTACTGCCTGATTTTGCTGTTTTACGGTGTGGCATGTGAGAGTAAATAATGCATTCGTTGGCAGTATGGGCAATGATTGAGAATCTGTGACGCAGAAATAGCCTGCATATGCAATGATAATATAATATCACAATATTTTACCTTCAGAATGTTAAGGAGATGGAAAATGAAGTAGCATGGAGTTATGTGGAAGTGAAGACCGGTATAAATATATAACAATATATTAAAATAACAGGTGATAAGGAAAGTGTTGAGAGTTGTAGGACAGGAATGTGTATAACAAACAACTGCAGATGGGGAGAGGTACTGAGTATCAAATATACTTGCCAGAAACGTGGAGTCGAGGCTGACAGGATATAGACACAGAAGTGGATACGCCATAGGGTAAAGTGGCGTGGGAAGGATACAGAAATGTGGAACTACAAGATAAAGGGCACTAGTACTTAAAGATGGCAGCAGAGGAAAGAGACACAAGTACTGGAAGCAAATAGGGTCGAAGAGCTAGTCTGATGGACCTGACGTAGTGGTTATTCATTAAGAATTTGTTTTATAATCTCTGTGTCAACACTGGTTTCTGCTCGATTGCACTCTGCACGTAAATCAACCAGACACGATTTTGACTTGGCAATTTGAGCATGAAAATCGAGCCCCAGGAGATGTTCGTAATTCCAGTGGAAGCTTTATAATTCCTGTTCGTGTGATAACGTTAACTCGTGAAGTTTTTACTGAAGCATCGTATTACGGCAGATTAGCAGTAATGTTTTGTTATTTTCCATTAGTTAGTGGCGGATCCAATGGGAAACTCGAGGGGAAACTCGAGTATCTCCAGCCTCCACCTTCTCCTTCTCATCCCTTTCACGCATTTTCTAGGTTATGTCTTTCTCCTTGTTTTAGTTAGGTGCATAAACTGCCTACCATCAATACAGCAAATTATTTCAAGCTAAGTATTAAGGAACAACTGTAGTTAAGGCTTACATTTTTGTAAAAGAATTGCCCCATTACATACTCAGTAAAAAATAAGGTCCGTTCCGGAATTGTGTTCCTCTGTTTATATTTCCTTCTGCCCGTGACCTCCAGTCTTAAACGCAATGTGTCTAGGCATCTCGAAATGAACGAATCTTGAATTTGGCTGTCTTTATTTTTTCCTTGAAGGAAACAATTATTGCGGGCTTCTGGCCTTTGGTTCCTTCTTCTTTGCATTAAAAAAGATAACAATTTATCGCATATAATTTAATGCAGAAATACCGTTTTAACAAATACTTTTAAAACGTATAATTTACTACAGTAGCTATTAAAAAACTCCATTCAGAAGAGGGAAATCTCAAAATGCACTCTACCGCTTCTTAGAGTTGTCATCTCTTCTTTAACACCCCCTCCCTCCCCTCCTCTATTAAATAATACTACTTCCCCCCTGCTGTTATTAGAGCATGAAGATGTTTGTGTCTTGGACGAGCTTACACTAAATTTATGAGTAATTCTCCGTATGCAGATTAGCCATGTGAACCGGCGTGGCAAACTTCAGGTGCTGGAGAGAGAGAGCGTGAGCGTCTGACAGTTCATTTAGGAATTCCACAACAACTGTCTGTTCTTCCTCTTCACCTGGACGGCTCCAACGCGCCGAGGCCAGCAACGAAATTGGTGGGGTAACAGCAGGAAGCACGGTAACCTTGGCCAAACATGTACATTCCGGCCTTCACTCTGGACTGCTTTATTTACAGTTTAATCGATGCGAGCAGCCATTTCAGGCGGAAAATATTTTCTTACAGCAATCCAGGAAGTAATGAAACACTGAATTAAAAATCCACCTTAGCTTGAACGTGTCAGCTTTGTCAAGAGACTGTGATTCGATTTTTAAAGGTTAACTAATGGGATATGACGATTGAGTCACTGGGAGAGAAAAGTGAGGAAAGTGTAAGAAAATGAAGTGTAAAGAACAGATGGAAGAGAATATACCGTATTTAAGCTTAGCACAGGAGAAGAAATCGATTGGGCAATGGTAGAAAACATGCTGTTTAAGCAACGCTGATTTTTCATGTAGATATGGGTACTTTCTGCGAACAAGATTTTAGCTAGAATAATTGTCCAAAATGTTCGAATTGCTGCGTAATTTTCGTATTAAGGTGACTACCCTGAGCCTTTCAGTATATAAAAGTAATCGTCAGTTACATTTAGCTACTTTTAATTCATGGGTTATTCTGAGTCGATCCATGGACTGAGAAAAGAAACAAACATCGTCTTGATGAAGTTTTACAAATTATGAGAATCAGAATTTTCTGCTGACCCCATAGGTTGTTTGTATTGTGGAAAGTTTAGACTGTGCTTGCAGAATGACTACATTCATGCAGTCTTAATTAAATCACACACACACACACACACACACACACACACACACACACACACACACACACACACACACACACACACACACACACACGTTTGTGCTGGAGTTCTGGTCGCTCATCTCCAGTATCACAAACTTGATATTTGGTGAAACAAGGCTCTTAATAAATGATTTACCAAAGCATGCAAATATTTCACTTTCTCTGTGATAGTTAACTTCAAGCATGAAAGGAGTAGAGCTGTAAATTACATTCTCCGGTCTGTGGATGCAACAAATAAATTACCGTACTCCTAGGATGCAAGTTTGGCACTCTTAACACGTTCAGGCAATTTGGTGTATATATTTTCTTGGTGGGTATTATCCATATACATGTATTTAATGATTTCCTGCAACCCAGGAAACCATTTACAATGCCTGGTGGCAGCCATATAACCCCTCGCCCCCCGCAAAAAACAGGGGTGGAGCAAAGGCTTTTGTGGTGGTTCTCCTGGTAACTGGATGCAGAAACACAAATGCGGCATCCATTCAGGAACCAAACTTTCCACATTTCTCTCCGCACCTTGCTGTCGCGAAGTGCTGTCAACTAAAAACATTGGTTCACTGAACGGGTCGGTCCTGCAGGAGTGGGTGCTTGCCTGAGGTTGATGGGTCTGCTTAGTAAGAATGACTGGTATTGATCAACAAGACTAACATCTGTAAGTATGTATAATTTCAGTTTACTTTGGTCCGGTTTGTACCAAACTTAGTGGCAGGGCTAACAGTGGAACAAGACTGAAGTGATTCGATTTTTAGAGCGAATGGTCGAAGGTCAGGATCAAAGGACAGGGTCAGATGCTCGTTCCTTTGAACAGTTGGTGGGCGCCGGTGCTTTATCTCTTAATTCCCCTTTTGGGATGTATTGTTTAGGACTTTGGGCACTGACCTGACAGTCTATTCGCTGAGTCGCAGCAGTCTTTCCGCGTGCCATACACTCACATGCCACTGTATAACGTTGCTGATGCCCACATAACTTCCCTCACATCTCCCTTCCCTCATCCCCCCATATTTTTCCCTTGTACCTCTACTTCACTCCTTCCCACCATCCCCTACCTCTTCCTACACTATATTAAAATGGTCTCTTATCCATTGCATCGTCGGATTCAGAATTATTTCAGAATATGTGTACAATTATTTTGTTTCTTTTCCAGCTGAGAACGGAGTGTTGATGAACGTAAAGGACCTTGATAATTTTGGTAAGATTCGGCATTACTTTGGTCTCAGGTTTGGGGTGACTTTCCTCAGTGTTATGTAACTTATATTTCCGAGCGAGATTGGGCCGTATTTTAGCCTGTAACTTTCAATCGCTTTTGTGAAGGCTCCTCTTAGATCATTCTTGCCACCTTTAAAGATGCAGAACTATGTGTAGCGTAATGCAGATGGAAGCTTAAAGTGTAGCAGCTTGTGTATATGCGGTGTTATTGACCTTTTAAAATATTCTTCATATCCCTATACTTATTTACTCGGGTTTGTATTCATATGCAGTGTGTTAAATAACCACATTATACTTGTAGCCAACATCCAGTACATCCCTTTAACCTGGGAACATATTTTACATTTCACTCTGGCTACCTTCATATCATTTCATTCAGCTTAGGGAAAGAAAGCTGGCTGTAAAGTGTTTAATGGGGATTTTCTCACCTCATTAATCCAAATGGTTTCTCTAGAATCAACATAACCATCTGGAGGGAGCTTGTCCTCGGAATGTTACTACAGTGTTGTCGTTTAATGGCTAAAGCTATATCAAAGACATTTATAAGTAGCGTTAGCTACCGGATTAGCATTTGGATCAGTGACCCTGCTGTATATTCCACCTGACCCACAGCTGGGTCACTGGCCCCTCTACAATTCTCACACTTTACATACGTCCCCCACGCCGGCCAGATTAATACCGGGGACGTCAAGGGAGTCAGGCACGGCTGGTACGGCCTCTGAGTTGAAATACTCGGCTCGCCAGCATAGTCCAGCCGGACTGAGAACAGGGGAGAGATTACCTCCATGTTGAAAGTGAGTCTAACTTCCGTGCCAGGGTGTTGGCTTGGGTGAAACTCTACTTTGAGAATGTGAATAAGAAACATTATGTTACCGACGATTTCATACAGGAGAGTGATATGCGTTTACTTTCTTGTTCTTGCATCAAGTGTTACGTTCTTTTAGTATATGTAATTAAATCACCATTGTAAGACATATTAGCACTAATTACAGTCTTGTTTATTCGTGCTACGCCCATCCTGTTTTATTCAACTTGAGGCAACCCCTGGTAGTGTAGAGGTTAATGAAGGCAGTAGTTAACCAGTCTGGTTATAAAAGTCTCCCTTGGCCTGAATAAATTCCACCTAAAATGAATAGCATAAAATTATGAATGAGTTATTGTTTTCAAGGGGTTAGCCTAATCCTTCACCACACCCTTCCCATCCACACTGCAATGACCGCGTTATAGGTAGCATAGGATGCCTCATGGCTCCTCTTCCTCAGCTATTTGTGTTGCCACTTTTAACTTAAAATCCTCTAGTGTGTTATTTTAGTAGGTGTAAAGGCATCAGTGTTAGCAACAGTAGCAATGAAGAGGATATAGAGCAGTATCGTACAGAATAAATCTCTAAAGAAAAGATATTACGAAATCTCCAAAACCTCTTAGAATACGGTGCCAATGCTCATCATCACTGGGTGTTTTGTCCCCGTCCTGCCTCGCAGGTCGTCACCAACGTAACCTCATCCAGCCACCTCACCCGTTTATGGCTTCCCCATCCTACATTCAATTTCTCTGCAACCACTGGACCAAAACAAATGCGATTTTACACATGACATCAGAACCTGATTACTAAAACATAATGCTCGCCTGATTTATTGACGTGTATCATTTTGTGTGCCATATTGGAGCATTACACAAATATTTTTTAGGAATTGTTTCCCAGAAATCGCATCTAAAAAAAAAAAAAAAGTATCAACAGAACTTATTTTTGGCACACTGCTTCATGGGCTTGATCAGAACAGATCTGTAGCGAGGTGAATAAACGTAAGGACCAGCGACAGTGACACTACGGCGAATATATAAAAAGGAAATAATTGTGTATTCAGTGTTTGGTGATTACCAGGAGCAATGAATCTTGCATCGTTTGTCAATGTGTCATCCTTATATGACGAAATATATGAAATATCTCTAGATATATTGCAGATTTTAAAATCATGTTTTGCACAATTCCTCTCAGTTTTAACAAGAAGCGGTGCCGGGCACAGCAAATCCGTCCCCAGCAGTCATTTTAGTGATGACGTACAAACACAACAGGATATCTAGTCAGAGATGTCACATGTCAGATTTGGAGCAAATTGGGTGAAAATGTACGATATTATGCTCATTTGAAATTTTAGGCCAGACCCACGTGACACTGACCCCTTACCGCTGACCGGGGGTGATCCCCCTGATGTAGGCTAATGAACCATGTTATAGAATACAGATTTGAAAGATGCACCTGTAGGTTTTGGTTTCATGCCGATATGACGAATTTGAAAGGAGTCATGGCAAAAAAACGATTTTTACATTTTACATTGTGCCTACAGCCTCGGCCTAAGCCCAATTTAACCCAAACTTCAATAAGGTGATCAGAAGGTCATAGACCCCCATCCCTGTAATTTTAGTCAAAATCGCTCGGGTAGGTTTTGCATAAAGTTGTTAACAGACAAACAGACAGACAGACAAACTATCAGACAGACAAACCTAGTGAAAACAGTACCCTTCTCCAAGCCCCTCCGGGACGGGGACGGGCAATAAAAGTGACAAATGATCAATTTTGGGTCAAATAATATACTGGTCATAATGACAAGAGCATGGTCAGCTCAAAGAGTTATAATCATAATCTGATTTTGACTAGACTTGGTGGAGAGGCTGAGGGACAGGGAACGGTGAAGAGTTTCAATTTTGAGAACAATCGGCTAAAGGAAAAGGTCGCAGGACTTGTAAAATATTCGGCTGTGTAACTCAAAAAGTTTCTATTTTATATGAATCAATCAAGGTGGAAGGGTTTATGGTTAGGCGAGGACGTAGTTACTTTATTTTGAACAGATTACATCAAAGGTCAGTGTCAGATGATTAGGTCAGCTTAAACACTTTGATCTGATTTGAACCGAATTTAGTAAAAGAGTCAAGGTTCATGATGTAATGATGACCTGATTCGATTATGAGATCATTAGTGAAAAGTCAAGGACACATGACTGTGTCAAAATTTCGGCCTTAAGGCCCATTCAGCCTGTCAGTGTGCACCTATCGTGCTGAGCAGGTTCCTCATGTGTTCTGAAGCATAGTGTCAAATCCGACCATAAACAGTAGTTTAGAAGCAGAGAAGGTTCTTCGGTTTATCACGTCTTCATGATTATTCTCCAACATTTTTATTACCATGCTTCATCACCACTGCTGCACTCTCTGAATGTTTTTTTCTTATTCATTTTGCAAGTGCACATGATGGTCAGTCATTTTCCACAGGTACTGATAATCCTGCCGTGCAATTTGCGAAATCTCTAAATCGGTGAGGGCTACTCTGCATTAATATTGCCCGCCTCTAGCAAGGGTAGGCAATATTTATTTATTTATTTATTTGTGTGTGTGTGTGTGTGTGTGTGTGTGTGTGTGTGTGTGTGTGTGTGTGTGTGTGTGTGTGTGTGTGTTGCCAAAATATCTCGAAAAGTTGTGGACGAATTTTCACCAAACCTTCAGGAATTAGAAACTTTGTGGACGTACAAAGCCTGTTGCTTTTGGTGAGGCTTTGGTCAAAGACGACGGAATGCAAGCCGCCATAGATTTTCCAGATACTGATTGGCTTTTTTTGAAACACGGTGATTGAGTTCGGAAGAGGTTTGCTAATTTTCCCCAAATTTGGTTTGTAGGTAACTTGAACCTTAGCCCAGAACATACTTTGGCGGGCGATTAGCATTAGATTCCCGAATGCTTTTGTTTCATTTAATCCTGAAACAGCAGCAATATGGTGGAGTTAACTTCTTGCCACCTGGGTAAATACACCAGCCTCAGTTTTTCATCCTCCACTCCCAGTTACCGATAATGCAGTTGTGTAAATTCCTTCTTATATATCATTCTGTGGAAGGCAGGAGTAAGAAAACTGATATAGTGTTGAAGAGAGAACCTGCATTTTTTACACAGGAAAAATCATCAGAGAAATTACCAATATGCCGGGAATCGAACCCGGGACTCAAGTGAGAGCCAGGCAGCATACCACTACACCACGACCAGGTAAAAGTGAACTCACGTTGTCACAATCTTGTAACCAACGTCCCTCCGCCCCCACTGTGGGCCTGAAGAGGGTGAGTTAATCCCCTGGCACTCGGGCAAGTAGATGCTTTTAATCTATCCCAAACACTTACGGCAAGTCAGAATGAAGAGAGAACCTGTATTTTTTACACAGTAAACTTTTACCTGGTCGTGGTGTAGTGGTATGCTGCCTGGTTCTCACCTGAGAGTCCCGGGTTCGATTCCCGGCATATTGGTAATTTCTCTGATGATATAGTGTTGGCTGAAGCAGAGGATACGAAATAGTGAACGTTTCAGGCTTCTGTGAAAAGATACAGCATGAGAACATTAAGCAACTGAGAAAACCTGAGAAACGTTAAGCTGAAGAGGACACAAAAGGACTATCACACAAACTAGAACAGTCAAGCTGCGTCATACCGAACCTTATACGAGTAGAAATGGACTAATTTAAAAACAAGAGGATCCTGCTGAGGGTATTTTTGTTTCGCTTGAACGGATAATCTGGCAAAACCCCTTTCTATTCTCACTTGACCAGCGTAGGGAAAGGTTCATGCTGGCTGTCACTCTCGCATCGAAGAGCAGGTACGGTTCAGCAGATAACATATTTCACATAAGTGCTCTCTTGTACAATTATGTTTTTTTTTTTCCTAGGACATACATCTTGGGGGTGAAATGAATATGATGATGCTGAAATTCTGCGTTTTCCTAGAAACCTGTACTTTGCGATCACATTCTTCATCTGTTGTCATTGTGTCAGTGTCTCCTTCCACAGTCTCCCCGTGACTGTTAGTGGGATGTAAACTAAACTAATTTAGTTACTGGATGAAAATAATACAAGTAGACTAAGACGCTTTCTTTCTAAGCTTTTAGTCGAGTATTTTATATTTTCACAGGAACCAGCTTCAGTGTTCAGTTTAGGACAGCAGATACCATAATCGTACTTTAACGTCGAAACCACTAGTATCAGTAAAACACAAGAAGTGAAACTAATTAGGCTAGGGAAGGGTGAGAGGATATGTGGTGGGAGGGTCTTGCGGATGAGGCACACCATAAATGAAAATACACATGAAGTTTTAACTTGCTCAGATGTCATACACGACTGAATGTGTATGTGTTTGTATATTTATTAAAGTCAACCTAAAGCACTTATGGTGAGGCTCAATTTGTGTACAGATACAAGGAGTAATTCTAATAATGATTATGCACATTTTCAGGTGGTTATGAATGAGTGCTGTTAATCTGCACATTCGTTTTTCGTCACACATAATTCAAGTTATCTCTTGAAGTGCATTAATAGTTGATATCGCTTTAAGCAGCGAATCCTTAAGGAGTAAGGTTAACAGCCGCGCAGGATGGGGAACAGGGATGAGATAGCAAGTTAAGGGGGTGAAACACGATGAAAAAGAAGAGGGTGGAGTGGAATAATTGTTTGCAGGATGTGGAAGAGGATGAATAAAAATGGTTAGCTCCATCATTTAGAGAAGAAGCTTATAAGATTAATAATTTCGTGTGAAGGCAGCTAGCATTAAATAAGAACGTCAGTGTACGTAAAGGGTAAGTAATATGTGCTGCTGAGGTAAAAGTTTCTGCCTCTCGCACAGCCTCCTTTGGGAAGAGGAACGAATGCTTTCCCTGTGGAAAAGGGATTACGGGGTGGTACTGTAGTGGGCGAGAGAGAGATTGGAGAAAAGTCTGTGCAGGGGAAGAGGAATTTTTCTGACGGCTATCATGTCAGTGCAATTGTAAAGACTCGTCATACGTATTGGAAATCCAAAACCGATTTATCTTCCTTTTTTTTTTCTCTCTCTCTCAGTGGTAGTGGTAGTGGCAGTATATTATTTTTGTGGGATGCAGTGCAGTAGTAATCACATTCTAGGCGTTTCATTCCATATTGTGCCAGGTGATAGAATTGTTTCTTTGGTTCTGTTGATGAAACTATCAATCTTCTGCAGTTCAAATCGTGGACTTTTAGATAATTAATGTAATTATAACATTGATTTTAATAATTACTATTAACTAGGTAGCTATCTTACATTTGGGTAATAATAGGTAAGACATTGAATATGCGTATATTATTATATGTACACACACACACACACACACACACACACACACACACACACACACACACACACACACACACACACGTAATTATAGATAGATAGATAGATAGATAGATGTACAGATACGTATACTGTAGATAGATATAGCTTATAATTGTATTATAATGTTTTTCAGGTGATAATTTAATTCAGTAATTCTTGTGGTCCGTTGCGAGGAGAAATATTACTAATAGAAAAGTATAGACCTGAAATTAATGTAGCTTATAATACATGATGGATTTTTTTTTTTCGAATATATGTACCGGTATACCGGTAGCTGGTTTTGGCTTGTTTGCATCAGGGTTTGAGTTACAATATATGGGTTGATTTGGTTTTGTTTCAGTTGAGGGTTTGAGTAAGTTACTTGGGTCTACTCTGAGTGGTTCTTGGCATTTCTCTTTGGACTTTATACTGGGTGGAGTGTTGTTTTTCTTTACTTGGTTTTAGTTTTTCAGTAATGTCCTTGTTTGTTCTATTCATCATGTCATTGCTGACTATATAGGAAAACTTTAGTCCCTGATGATGGCCTGAGGAAGGCCGAAAATTAGTGAATGATTGTGTCTGTGAGAATATTTACCACATTCCTTTTATCACTTTTTTGGAGGTTGCAAAATCCACGATAGCCTGCACATGTCTCACTTGCTCTCTCTCTCTCTCTCTCTCTCTTTCTTTCTGACTGTATCTGTCTGTCTGTCTGTCTGTCTGTCTCTCTGTCTCTCTCTCTCTCTCTCTCTCTCTCTCTCTCTCTCTTCCTTTTATCCAGAAAATTGCTGAGAATTGCGTAGAATATCACTACTATGTTTCTGTGTATACATCAACACTCAGTGCAGGCTGTGTTTCCACTATAAATATTAATTCTCTAATAGTAAAGTACCGTACACACGAGTCACCGTTCTATGTGTTCAGTTTTACAATATATTGTCTAAAACAAAAGCAAAAGACATGAGAACTGCTTCAACTTAAAAGGAGCTGATCTCTGTCGGCAATAACTGTGCTGAAAGAGATTAAAGTGTTTATGTTAGCCATTAGTCCTCGCCCAGACACGCGTGAGAGAGAGAGAGAGAGAGAGAGAGAGAGAGAGAGAGAGAGAGAGAGAGAGGTACACCGCTGGAACTAATCTGACTCCTTTTCACTGATCCAGCATCCCATACACACGTCACACTGAGACATATCTCGATGGATTAGGATGTTCCTTTCCACCTAACCGTAGTAGTATGTGTTGTATAATTTACTATGGTATATTATTCTCTTGTGTGATACAATAAGTACTTTTTTTTTCATCACTGTGCTTGGCATAAATGACGTACGAGGATATTGGTACACTATTGTGTTAATTTACGTGAAAACTATATCTGTTAAACGCACACGGAACTACGACTATTTATGCATTATATTCTCGCTGCATACATTCGATTCGTCTCATGTCAGGAGTAATTGAAATGACATTAATGATGAATAACAGGGTAACGCCAGAAGCGCAAAATAATATTAATAACGATGGAAAAAGAGCGTTTGGGGGCCGAGTGTTAATCGCCCTCAATCAGCTGCAACCCTAATTTGAAGAAAATATTTCTATCTGTTGATTTATCGGCCAAAATGCAATTTGATATATGGCGGCCGGCATTCGGTCGTCATTGCTCAAATCCTCACCAAAAGTTAATCACTTCTTCCCATCCACATAGTTGCTATTCCTTAAAGCTTTGGTGAAAATTCGTCCACAAACTTTCGAGATATTTTGGTAACACACACACACACACACACACACACACACACACACACGTAACCACTGACAAAAACTATATTGCCTAGCCTTGCTAAAGTCAGTCGATAATGAAGAGATACCATGGATCTTCACTGCACAAGAAGAGTCCCCAGTTAATTCAGTACGGTCACAACACTGTCGCCAGTAGGGCTTGAACAACATTCGTACCCACCCGCCTGAATCACGGCCACCTAGACAGGTTTCTGGGACTGAATCATCTTTTTCCATCCACGGCCCAGGAACCCCACTACAGCTTTATATCTCATCTTCTGTTCCTCTTCCTTGAACGCATCTCTCCTCTCTCTCTCCTATATGCTCCTCACATAATCTGATCCCCTTTGCTCTCAGTTCCCCCCCCCCATTCCTCTTAATTTTGTCTTCAGCCATCCAACCCTTCATCCTAGAGGGCCGGGTGAAATTCGCGAGACAGACATGAGACTTTCAGACAAGGTCTTGTTTACCCTAGTCTCTTCGTATCTGTATGTGAAATACGAACTTGGATTGTAATATCGATGGCAACATGTAATAGTCTGGGGTAAGATTAGAGTTTCACCAGCAATGAGTATCTTGGTTAATGACCTTCGGGTAATGCATAGGCATTACTCTAAGTAATATTCTTCCCATCCCACCCTACCCCGTATTACATTATTCCACCCTACTCTGTGAATCCAAGCCTTTCTCCACCCAACCCTTATCTCATTCTCTCCCCTCTCACATCCTATTCCTCCCTATCTCGTCCTGATATTTTTGGCCTTGTTGCGTCCTCTGTTACCTCCTCGTCTCCCACCACCTCTTCCACTTTCCGCCTCACCCTGCTCCATGCTCGCCACACTTTGCTTCTCATCTTACGCCACCCTACTCCTGATACACATCACCTCACCCTGCACCTTCCTACATCACTCTTCCCCCTTTCTTTGTCCCGTCTCAACTTTCTCTGTTCCTTACTGCAGCTCACCCAATTCCTCGTCCCACAATTCTTTCCTCTTTCCATATCAACCTACTCTTCTCTGTTCCTAATCCCAACACATTGATTACATTACACCTTCATATTTTATTCTTCCTCATATCTTATTTTACCAAACTCATATTCCACACCAAGACACCTCACTGCTTTTCTTATCCCTCTCGATCCTGCTGAATGCAGGATTTCTCTCCCCATCTCATACTCATCCTAAACACCCTTCCTCTCATTACCTCTCACACACCCTATTTGTTTACTCACCTCACACTCTTCCGCATAACGCCGCTGCTCTCATCACCTCCCTCCCACTTTATAAGACATCACTCCATCCATCCCACACTGATCCAGCTGTATTTATATATCATTTTACCAACCCCACCCCACCCGTCCCGCACCACCCAAGCCCTATGCATAGTTGGAACCACCCACCCCACCCAACTCACACCGACCCAACTCTGTATACCGCTGTACCAACCCCACTCCCCTCCCACACCACCGTCCGCCATCCCACACCGCCCAGCGTCATCTATACATCGCTGCGCCCTTCCCATCCCACCCTACCCAGCCTGCCCATTCACTAATTAGACTCCCAGTCACTGCCTCGCCCACCCTCACCTCTGACATGACTGACTCCGGGGCCGCTCACAGATTGGAACCAGGCGGGCAGATGGCAAGGGTAGGCAAATGTTCTGACGAGTTTCTTGGATGGAGCTGCCATTCCCTTTCATCCTGCAGTTGGCAAGACTCAGGTACATTAGGATATAGGACACGGTTGGGTTTTGATTACTGTTAGCAGGAACTATGGACGCTGGGAGATAAGGCGGCTGAGGTTTGATTACTTCCAGGAGGACGGACTTAGTGGACCTTTTTGAAACATTACTGGTATATTAAAGACATCGAAATTTGATTACCTTCATTTGGACGCAGGCGCGTTAAAATATAAGATGGCCAGGTGTTCATAACTCTTACTAGAATATATGCACGGTGGCCTGTATGAAGGCTGAGTTTTGATTATATTAAGTAAATTTTATGAGTGGCGTAAAGAAACACGAGTCTGAGACAGAAGTTTGTTCCTGACTAGTTTCGCACAGAGGCTTCTCCAGAGGATTGAACTTTCCCTTGGGTCAGTCTGAAGAAGCCTCTGTGAGAAACTGATCAGGAATAAACTTCTGTCTCAGACTCGTGTTTCTTTACACCACTCATATACATCTGTCATAATGTCTCAACAATAAGTAAAGTTAATTAGATACTGAACATTTTAGATAAATGCTATAAAGGACATTTTTTTTTTTTTTTACTTTTAATTGGGTTTAAGTACGTTTGGATAAAAAGCTGCTGAATTTTACTTACATGTAGAAGGTTGATCAGGAAAATTGATGGTTGGATATGAAATTACTCCCCGGACTTACGTTTTTCATTCATTCATCCATTCCTTGCCAGACGCCATGTATCCCAGATAGGGTGGCCAAGGGCTTAGAGTTAATTGTTTTACAGGGAGGGGCACTAATCCTCCACCAACCCCACTTGATATGTACAGTAGGAAAAAACACGGCTGAATACTTTGTGCATTTAGGTGGTAGATTAGGATATAAGACGGCTTGTGTTTTATTATTCTCTTAGTTATATTGTGATGTAAGGCATCTGGATATTTAAAAGGCAGACAGAGAAATCGGGCGGCTGCGTTTACATTATTTCCAAGAAGCTATAAGTACGTTAGGATATAAGATATCTGGGTATGGACTAATATAAGGAGTGTTTATTTGGTGAAAGATTCCTGGATACATTACTTGAAGACTATTTTATTTTGCTTCAGTATTTAGGAATACTGAATATAACAGCGAATAAGGTCTTCACTCTTCAGCAAAATACAAGGCTTTCCTGCTCTAATGACAAAGAACCGTACGTACTTCTTATAAAAAGATTATTAACCTTACATGATTACACTACCAGGTGATGGAATATTGATGAATGTAATAATTCGGTAGGGTTGAAGGTACGGTAGTTATGTTCCTCAGTGTACCCTGTGTAGACGTTCCAGTGTACTGTTCACATATGGGTACGGGCCTGTTGCACATTATGGCCGGAATCAGATAAGGGTCGAATTATAAACAGCATATTTGATTTCGTAACACCTCTTCCTTGACGATGTATTTTGCATATAACACCTTAAAGACGGACCTGTTTCCACTGAGGCCGACACAGACAAAGGTTGAATAATACGTGTCATAGAATTTATGTAACACCTCTTCACTGGCGATTTACTTTGCAAGAGTTTTAGGTGGAGGTCTGAGTCTGGTGAATGTTGATGGTGGAGAGTGGAATCTGAAGCAGCTGCTGTTTGCAGATGATACTGCACTGGTGGCTGATTCAGAGGAGAGATTGAGACAGTTGGTAGAGGAGATTGGAAGGGTGTGTGAAAGGAGGAAATTGAAAGTAAATGAGAATAAGAGTAAAGTGATGAAGTGTACGAGGTTGGTAGATGGAAGGGGGATGAATATAGTTTTGAATGGCGAGTTGCTTGAGGAGGTAGATTGATTTAAATATCTAGGGTCACATGTTGCTGTGGATGGAAGAATAGATGCAGAAGTGAAGTTTAGAATAAATGAATTAGGAAAGGTGTTGGGAGGAATGAAAAAAGGGTTTAGATGTCGTTCGCTTAGAATGGATGTAAAGAGGAGGCTGTATGAGGGTGTTGTGGTACCGACTGCGTTATATGGGGCTGAAACATGGAATATGTGTGTAGCAGAGAGGAAAAGTTTGAATGTAATGGAGATGAGGTGTCTGAGGAGTATGTGTGGAGTGACGCGTATGGATCGAGTGCGAAATGATGAAGTGCGAAGGAGAACTGGAGTTGTTCGGGAGATGGCTGGTAGAGTTGAGCAGAGGGTGTTGCGATGGTTTGGGCATATGGAGAGAATGGATAATGAGCGATTGGTGAAAAAGATAACTAGATCTGATGTGAGAGGTGTAAGGCTGAGAGGAAGACCACGAATAGGATGGATGGACAGTGTGAAGAGAGCGCTGGATGCGAGAGGGATGTCTGTTGAGCAAGGAAGAGTGGCTGTGCGTGACAGAAATAAATGGAGAGAAATTGTGAATGAATAAATGATGACGCAGCCCTGAGGGGACATTCTCCCGCATTTGGTCTGATCAGCTAGTCAGGTCAGGTGCTGGTAAGGGAATGGGTCTGTTATGATGTGGCAGGGGTAAACCAGCTCTGCTGTCGGGCCCTGCTGCGGATGTCACTGATTGCATTGCGCAGTTGACCCTTGTGCGGTGTGGTGCGGTGAGGATCTGTCCGTTCTCCCCTTTGGGGCTAAGATGCGAATGAATGTGTTTGAATGGATGAGTAAATGGGGAGTGTCTCGTCCTGTCTCGGCTACCTCCCTTTCCTTGGGGAAAGCAGCCTAGGTATATAAATAGATAGATAACACCTTAACTGGAAGAGAATAACTGAGTTGTCCTTGCCATGAGATAACCATCAATAATACTAGGTGAATAAGCGTTGTCAGTGTGTGTGTGTCAGTCCACATTTGACTCCTTTAGATTTTGGCGTGCTATACATCAAATGACCCGGAAGGATGAGCCGACAACGATGGTTTAAATTGTAATTACGGAAGGTCAGTTCCAAGCCATGTCATAAAAAGTACCCCCGCTAATACCAATACACTAGTCCTGTATGAGACAGTCCTAGCATGTATTCAATATGGACGGTGGGTGTTAGCGCCGAAGTGGTGACATGTAGAGAGGTGTATGGTATGTAGGAGGACTACTGGGCCTTGAGAGCAGGCTGTGAAGCCTATGCCCAGAGTCGGACACATTAAAAAAAAAAAAAAAAAAAAAAAACACCCACCCCTGCGCATTTTTTTGCCCGATTTTTCTCAAGACATTAAGAACCATCTACAAGTAACACTGCCGGGTGAAGTGAACTGAAATTTCACCTGGGCATGCCCGGTATGTCCTTCCTTAACGGTTTATTTGGATATAACTTTTTATCCTTTTGTAAGTTACTGATGCAAACTGTGTCAGCACTACAAATGAATATATGAAATTAATATCAGTCGGTAATATACAAAATAAATCTGGAGAAAAAAGGTGCTAGGAAGTCTCCTGTTATGGTACCTCTAATATGGCACTGAGTCACACATACACTCCACCTCTGACAATATTGACGGTAGATATCACACCGGCTCCTCTGGCTTGTGTTTGTCTTGTAAACTTTAGAGAGACAGTTCAGGACTGTTGTCGTTACGCTGAGCAAACATGGGATTATCAGTCACGGAGCAGACAGTAGAGGTAGAGGAGGTAGGGGAGGAGGCGAGGGAAGGATATATTGAATTAGAGAATACTAGGCGCCTGCGTGTTGTGATATGGGGGAATGTTCGTTGGCTGCTTTCCTTGTCAGTGTCTCAACAGGCAAGACTTTATGTTTGCATCTAGAGCTGAAATAGGAACCTGGAGTGACAGTGGCGTTCATAGGGTGAGGGAGTTCCTAGTGCTTTCCTTGTTAGCCACGCAAGGCAAGAGAGTGGGAACAGACTAAGGCGTGCCACAAATAAAGAAGCAGCAGAGCGGCTGAGTGGAAGCAGCAAAACTAGGGGTGGGTAAATGTATGCCAAGTTGCAAGTGGAAAATGGGAGTGTGTGTTTACATGCATATTGCTTTACTCACGTAGGCCTAGTCCCAGACGCATGCACTAGCCAGATACAGTGTCGCTGTAGTACTCTTCTGGGAGAGTGTTGACGTTACATACAGATGAAACTTGTTCCTCGCGTTACGTGGGTGTGTTACGGACGTTGATTGTGTGATTTTAGTTGGCAGTGGATACTTAGGGTAGTATTTTCGTTGTTGAAGGTTCCTCAGGATCCCTTCCTTATCAGTAGATATCTGTATCTGCTGTACGTTAATATATTTAAGGAGTAATTATATGTAACTCATGGTTATATTCATAAATCGATATGAACGATATATAAGACAATAGCATGTTGAAATATGCAATATAAATCGTTCAAAGTGCCAGAAAGCTTCCTTAGCTGACGAAGATTTGGTCTTTCGTGAAAAGCACTTTTCTTGAATGATTTATATTGCTTATCACACCTTTACTCTGTTAGCACTTTGGCATGTTTATTGTGGTTTATTCTGGACACTACCTGATGATTGTTAGGGAGGACCTGTATTCTTGAAGAAATAAAGGAATGTTAGTTGTAATCCCTCAAGTTCGAACGCTCCTCTAAGCTGCATATAATAATATGGAACATGGCAGGAATTCAATAAGTAAAGAAGGAGTACTCGGCGAGTGTAACATCCATGCCTGCCAACTGGTTTGGAGGCCTAATAGTTGACTTTACCCTGTGACGTTGGCCTTAGACATATTACCTTCATATTAGGATTATTTCAAGCTTTCCTAACTCTTAACCAAGTTTGATTCATTTCTGATCAAAACTGTCTGAGTAGACTTTTCCCAGTGACCTTGACCTTTGTTTGATTTCTTTTCAATATAAAATATCTTTCTCCTTGTGGATGTTGCTTAACTGGTATATCGGTGCATAAACATGATAATAATTATGTGCATTACCTTAGTGCAGGGGTCTGCAACCTTTGACAGACTGGTGGCCAGAACAGCTCTGTTATTCAGCTGGTGGGCCAGTTATTTTGAACTTGTTAAAGACGACACCTTCCTTCTGCAGTAATATTGATGATAATAATCCATCCACCCATCAACCATCCAATCCTATTTTGCCCCATGAGGAGTATAAGAGCCCGTGGCTAGGCAAGTTGGTACTGACATTTAAGATGAGAGTGACCAGCTTCACTCATCCCTGAATGGCATTATGTGAGCAATAAACCCCAACCATCCCTTGAATATAAACCTTCACCGGTTCAATCTGATTGGAGCGCCGTAATTACTCACTAAATCACCAGGCGCGACATTTTGGTTACCACCCAATGTAGGAAGTGGTTTCCTGGTGTACAGGAAACCATTTGGCTTGTCACTCAGTATAGGGTCACCAATAGGCAGAAGGAAGAGGAAGGAATGAAGGAAAGACAGAAGAGGGAGTGTAAAGTCACCCGCAGGCAGAAGGAAGAGGAAAGACAAGAGGAAGGAAGGAACAGAGGAAAGGGCAGACACCCAAAGTTGCACTACATCAAGTGAGTGGATGGTGAACGCCCCCACCTACCAATTAACAATAATAATAATCATCATCATCATCATCATCATCACCATCAATCATCATCATCATCATCATCATCATTCGCACCTCCCTTCCCACCCAAGGGCAGGGTGAGGAGTAGTAGTAATAATAATAATAATAAATGATAATCATAATAATACTGATACTACTACTACTACTACTAATAATAATAATAATAATAATATGAAAATACAAGAATACACGTTAATAAAAAGTTAAGAATAACATTTACTCGAGTATATTACCTAAAATTATACTGAGTACAATTTTTATCACATTAGTGTATTAGAAACAAAAGAAATAAAGATATTTCTTTTCAGATCATCATTATTTACTAAAAATAACGCATGCATGTTATTTTTTTATAGCACAAGCCAAATTATTGTATTGGGCAATAATTTTTGCCCATCTGGCAGTGCTGGATCGCTGAGCGCTGGGTGCAGCACGTCATTGCCTCCTAATCTGAGCTCAAGTCTGTTCGAATACACACTTTTTCGAACAAACATACGTTATCTAGTGTTTGCCATAGTGAATAACAGCCAGTAAGACTTAATGGTTTTTCGCTTACTGGGCAAGTGAAAAACGGGAATATTTTTGTAAGTTTGTGAAGCATACTGGCAGGCTGGGTCAGGCTCGCTGGCAGTAGGTTGCCGGACCCTGCCTTAGTGTTATGGAGCAGTGCGTTTACTAAGCACATTCATTTTCGTCAGACATAATGCAAATAATCTCCTGAAATGCATTAATGGCTGATGCAACTTTAAGCAGCGAATCCTCAAGGAGTATAGTTAAGAGCCGGGGAGGGATGGAGGGCAGGGTGGGATAGCAAGTTTAGTGAATTCCCCTTAACCGCGGGGCGTCACTTTTGTGATGCTTGGGAGCAAGGGATCATACCGCGGGGGATAGCTTTTGTGATTCTGTGTTATTTTGAATTCACCCGGGCTTCCAAGTGGGGGCTTGTATCATCTATCAGTACTGCCAATGTCCAACACTAGTCAGCACTCCTAATCTCATCTGTACTCCCATCCATTGTTGACAATTTAGCCATTTCTCCCTGTTCTTGACTCACCACCCAACCCACCCACCATTACCCTATCCTCTCGCCTGCCCGGCCGTGCTACGCTAAGTAAATCTTCCCTGGAATTTTTCACTGATTTCATCCATTGAAATAAGCCCTATGTCCTATTCTTATACCAAATAATATATACAAGAAAGAAATAAGGTAAGTGAGAGCGCCATACACCTGGAATTGGCTAATTATCACCTGACAACACCTCACGTGCACTCGTTCGCTAATTTTCGCTGTTTTTTTCCCCTTGAAATATGCCGTATAATCTATTTTCGTAATAAATATACATGTAAGGAGGGAAGGGAGAAGCCTAAGTGATATTTACATTCACCTGGAACTACCTAATTTATAATGTGTTGTCTAGATTTCCTGCCAATCATATCAGTGCTAGACAAAGCTGTTTCAAGATATAACATTGGTAGCTCTGATATATATATCTCCTAAGTAGGCCTCTAATCTATATTCGTAATAAATATACATGTAAGGAGGGAAGGAGAAGCCTAAGTGATATTTACATTCACCTGGAACTACCAAATTTATAATGTATTGTCTAGATTTCCTGCCAATCATATCAGTGCTAGACTTAGCTGTTTCAAGAAGTAATATTGGTAACTCTGAATAACCCCTAGCAGGCCTCCAGGCTGGTCCTCCGTTAGTTCACTCTCATCTTCCGAAGTGAGAGTACGTATGTTTCTTCTTGCTGACTTCAAGGCCTTTTTTCACCCCCATGCAAATGGCCCTGTGACCTTTACCCCCTACTAAACCTCGTGTGGAAAGAGGTAAAGGGCTGGCAATTGATAAAAGAGTGACTACGATCTTTCTATTGAGTAAAACAGTGCAAGTGGAATTGTAAATAATGTGTAAATAATGTGTAAACAGCAAGTGAAAGTAATGAATGTAAATATACGTGAACAATGGAAAATAGTTTTATAAGTTATTTCAAGTGACAGTGCACAACACAGTGTAAATAAAATAGAAATGTAAATAACGTAAATAAAATAGAGAACGTAAATAGAAATGCAAATGAGTAGTATTATAAGAATACGAGTATATACCCTAGGAGTAATGAAAGTGAAAGTTTCACTCTAGTATGTCTGAATGCTATGAGTTATGAGAGTGAAGATGAAAGTGACATTCACTCTCAATGCCAGTATACAGGATGAGAAAGTGAATGCTACGTATTTTACTGAAAGAAATTGAATCCCTACAGTGACAATAAACTAATACTACTGAAGGAAACTTATGGATAAAGACTGTATATATATATAAGTGTTATATAGTAATAGAAATATAAAGTGTGAGGGGTTTTATGAATAATAAATGACAGACTACCAAGAGCGAACTAGTGGCAGTGCGACGATCAGACGCGCTCGTAATTTCCATTGCTTTCACAGTGTTTTATTTTTTGAGTATGGATCCCAAACTACTTGAAAATTGTAGAATAGTGTTTATAGTGTTTGTATCTGGCTGTGGTAATCATATTACGGTTTGTCGGGAAGTGTAAAGTGGAGACTTCGTTACCCTACTTCAGAGGTCTCCACAAGTCCTACGGTAACCGACGAAGGCTCAACAATCATTCCAGGAGAAAGCTGAAGGTATGTGCCATAAGCATATATAATTTTATTATTCTAGGACTAATAACTGATTTTTGGCAAATATTTTTTGAGAGTCTGTCGGAGCCCAAATAACCCTGGGGCACACGCAAGTCATTGGTAAACAAGCCCGCGGTGTAGGGGTTAAACACCATGAAAAGGGTGGTGTGGAATAATTGCTTGCAGGACGTGGGAGTGGATGGATAGAAATAGTTTATCCCTTCGCTTCGAGAAGACATTTATAAGATTAATAATTTCGTCTTAAGGTAGCTAGCATTTAATAAGAACGTCATTGTACGTAAAGAGTAAGGATGATGTACTGGTGAGGTAAAAGTTTATGCCTTTCGCACAAGCCTCCGTTGGGAAGAGGAGCGAATGCTTCCCCTGTGGAAAAGGGATTACAGGGCGGTACTGCTATTGGGTGAGAGTGAGATTGGAGAAAAAATTTCTCCAAGTGAATAGATTTGTCTGACGGCCATCATACCAGCACAATCGTAAAGACTTGTCATACGTATTGGTAATACAGAACCGATCTATCCTTGTTTCTTTTTTCTTTTCTTTTTTTTTCTTTTTTTTGTCGCGGTGGTGTGGTGGTAGTTTATTATTTTTATCGGATACAGTAGTAATCATAGTGTAGGTGTTTCATGCCATTTTCTGCTAGGCGACAGAATTGGTTCTCTGGCTTTATCGACGGAACCATTGTCACAAAACAGACTTTGTAGTTACTTGTAGAGAAGTTATATATATTAGACTTGTGGACGAGCGGTTGTTATACTTGAGTTTTTTTGTAAGTAGATAATCTTGGTTCCCTTTTGTCATGCAATGACAGGAGAGGTAAAGAAGAGTATGGGACTATTTTTATTTGTCTTGGAAATATTAGCAGAGTCTCTCACACACGAGTGAGTATAAGTAGAGTCCAGCTAGCTCCCTCCCTGTCTCTCTCTCTCTCTCTCTCCCCCAAGTTGCTAAGCCTTTCTCCCCACAACCTGCCGATTGTATGGGCTCTTTCCTTCTCAGCTCTCTTTCCTAAATTCTGGTGAAACAGGAGTCGTGTCACGTGTGTTCCCTGTGGTTGGAAAGTTCTAGAAGCCTGTGTATGAGTATGTGTGTATGTGTGTGTATGGTCACTAGGCTTTGTTCACCTGGTGTATCGCTGACAAACTAACTGCATCATCTCCTGACTGGCTACTTCGTAATCTATCGTCAGCTTTTCCTCAGTGTAACTTGCAAGATCATTTCCCATTCCCAGGCTCGCATAGAGCTGTCTATCTGTCTATTTATCTATCTATCTATTATGATTTGTAATTATAATATGGAGTCCTAACAAATGCTCGGTACACGGCACTGGAGGTCCTCCTGACAGCAATCATCATTGACATATGCTAATCTATTAGTATATAATATTGATTATAATATTGTATACATATAACATTCATAGTAAATAGCAATTATCCAGTAATATTACATTTTAAAGAAGTTGTATACATATTTGAGTAAATGCAATGGTTGTTGTATAACATTTTGTAAGATGTGTATGTATAACAGACATACGCATATAATTGTGCAATGGTAATACTGCTAGGTTATACATTACATATTGAGTTATCCCTTTAGTAATGTCTAATATTTCACCTAACTTGTATGATGATACTGGTAATACAGAATTGTGGTATAATGGTATGACTTTACAAAATATTGTAGTAATATTGTGGTAATACATAATTGTAATATTTTATGAATCGTTACATAATATTGTGGTAATGCATAATTGTGTTGGCCTTATAATTGTAGTTACATTTTGTTAATGCAACTGTTACATAAGTGTCTTGGCCTTATAATTGTAGTTAAAGTTACATAAAAGTTACATCTTGTTAATGCAACTGTTACATAATTGGCAAAGTGTAACATAATGCAATCGTTTGTCGTTACATAATTGTTACTTATCGTTTGTAGTTACGTAATTGTAGTTAAAGTTACATAAAAGTTACATCTTGTTAATGCAACTGTTACATAAATGGTACATATTGTTTGTAGTTACATAATTGTAGCAAGTGTAACATAATGGAATCGTTTGTCGTTACATAATTGTTACATATCGTTTGTAGTTACATAATTGTAGCAAGTGTAACATAATGCAATCGTTTGTCGTTACATAATTATAATATGGAGTTACATAATTGTTACATATCGTTTGTAGTTACATAATTGTAGCAAGTGTAGAGTGTCGCCTGCTTTTGTAGAAATTCACTGTTGATTCGAAGACGAGGTGCGTTCTTTTCGCTGCTACCAAATGTCATAAAACAGACTTTGTAGTTACTTGTAGAGAAGTTATATATATTAGACTTGTGGACGAGCAGTTGTTATACTTGAGTTTTTTTGTAAGTAGATAATCTTGGTTCCCTTTTGTCATGCAATGACAGGAGAGGTAAAGAATAGTATGGGACTATTTTTATTTGTCTTGGAAATATTAACAGAGTCTCTCACACACGAGTGAGTATAAGTAGAGTCCAGCTAGCTCCCTCCCTGTCTCTCTCTCTCTCTCTCTTTCTCTCTCTCTCTCTCTCTCCCAAGTTGCTAAGCCTTTCTCCCCACTACCTGCCGATTCTATGGCCTCTCTCCTTCTCAGCTCTCTTTCCTAAATTCTGGTGAAACAGGAGTCGTGTCACGTGTGTTCCCTGTGGTTGGAAAGTTCTAGAAGCCTGTGTGTGAGTATGTGTGTATGTGTGTGTATGGTCACTAGGCTTTGTTCACCTGGTGTATCGCTGACAAACTAACTGCATCATCTCCTGACTGGCTACTTCGTAATCTGTCGTCAGCTTTTCCTCAGTGTAACTTGCAAGATCATTTCCCATTCCCAGGCTCGCATAGAGCTGTCTATCTGTCTATTTATCTATCTATCTATTATGATTTGTAATTATGATATGGAGTCCTAACATCATTAATCTTCAGCAACTTCAAATCGCTGGCCGTTGTCGTTTTATTTATCATTGACAAATAGTTTTATTTATCTTACCATCATAATATTTACTTACCGAGTTGCTTCCCTTGATGGAGTCATGGTTTTAGATGCCTTGACTTCCACTATGGAAACTTTGACTTTTAGATAGTTATTATAATGATAAAATTCATTATAATAACTGCTATAACCCACGTATAGTACATTTGGGTTGTAATAGGTAAGACATTGAATGTATGTATATTTGTACTGTATGTATACACACACACACACACACACACACACACACACACACGAGAGAGAGAGAGGGAGAGAGAGAGAGACATTCCCTACGAGAAAAATGAAAGTTACATTCTTCAGCTGAAGGCGGTGACACACGGGAGGCACTTGGTGTCGCATAAAACTGTCAAAAGATGAACCTTTAGCTGTATTGGCCTTGGAAACGCGTGTGTAATGGCATATTGTATTACAGCTTAAGAAATTACTTTTTGCCTCTTCTGCAATATTCACTGCTTAAATAATGCCCCCCCCCCCTTTTTTTTTTCAGTCAGCCTGACATGTGCTGTTAACTTGTGAATTGATTTTTTGGTTAAAATGTGTATATTCGTAGTTGGGAGAGGATGCCGGAGGAATAGATGTATACTCCTTTCATCTCGAAAATCAATGTGTTTTGCATAGAATATCACTACTGTGTTTTCGTGTAGTGGACATCAACAGTGCAGTCTGTTTTCCACTATAAATAACACGTCTTTAATAGTAAAATACACACGAGAGTCACTATTCTGTTCTGTTTGTTCAATTTTTAAAATTTATTTTCTAAAACGAAGACAAAAGACTTGAGAGTTGCTTCAACTTAACAGGAGTATTTTAATCTTGCAGGCAAGTCCATCTAGTTTATTACTAATCTCTGTCGGCAAAAACTGTGCTGAAAGAAATTAAAAAGTGTTTATGTAAGTCATTAATCCTCTCCCAAACACGCGATTGAGTAGCAACAAAAAAAAAAAAAAAGCGTGTGTGTGTGTGTGTGTGTGTGTGTCTGAGAGAGAGAGAGAGAGAGAGAGAGAGCTACAATGATGAAACTAATTGTCACTGATCCAGCATCCCACAAGCACGTCACTCAGAGGCGTATCTCGGGGGATTAGGATGCTCCTTTCCACTTAACCGTAGTAATATATGTTGTATAATTTACCATGACATATTATTCTCTTTTGTGGTACTATAATTACTTTTATTGAATCACTGTGTTTAGCATAAATGACATACGATGATATTGGTACACTAGTGCATGTCAGATCACTTGCTAAAACCGCCTCAAAGAAACTTGGATTATTGTACAGAGTCCGTAACTTCTTCGCCGAAGAGCAGTTAGCTATAATTTATAAGTCATGTGCGCTTTCAGCTTGAATATTGCTCACCCTTGTGGAATGGTTGTGGAGAGGTTGCATTAAGACAACTAGACAAAATTCAGATTAAAGCTGTTAGAATCATTAGCAACCCTGCTATTACATATAAACTACCTCCCCTGCAAGTAAGAAGGAATGTTGCCTCCCTTGCATTATTTTACAGATATTTTTTTGGCCAATGCTCAGACGAAGTTGCGTCCATGGTGCCACCTCTCCATGCCTTCCCTCGTGCTACACGGGCATCTGGTAGCGCTCATGACTGGAATGTCACTCAGCCATATTGCAGAACTACTGCATATCAGAATTCTTTCATTCCCCGAACTGCATCTTTCTGGAACTCGCTTCCCCAGAGTTGTTTCCCTCCAAATTTCAACCTACAACTGTTCAAGTCTAACTGTTACAGATATTTTATGAACAGAGGACACCAATAATCTGGTGTATGGATTATTTTATTTTTACTCATTGTTTTTTCTTCCTCCGTTCTGTTAGTTATAAAAAAAAATTGTATATGAAAATTATATCTGTTAAAAGCATTGGGATTTACGACTATTTATGCGTTATATTCTCGCTGCATACATGCAATTCGTCATATAAGAGGAGTAACTCAAATAACATTAATGGAGAAGAACAGGGTAACGCCACAAGCGCAAAATTTCATTAATTGGGAACAAAAGCGTTCGGGGGCCGAGTGCTAATCACCCGTCACAAGCTACAGCAAACCAGTTTGACGAAAATGTTTATACGGTATCTGTTGCTGAGATGGTGACCAAAATGCAGTTTTATATGTGGAGGCCGTCATTTCGTTGTCATTGCTCAAATCCTCACTAAAAGTTAATAACTTCTGGCCATTCATATAGTATTTCCTGAACGTTTGGTGAAAACTCGTCCACAAATTCTCGAGATATTTTGGGAACACACACACACACACACACACACACACACACACACACACACACACACACACACACACACACACACACACACACACACACACACACACGCCGACAAAAGCATTATTGCCTTGCCTTGCTAAAGGCGGGTGATAATGAAGAGATGCCCTGGATCTTCACTGCACAGGAACAGTCTCCAGTTATATCAGTACGGCCAGCACACTGTTGCCAGTGGGGCTTGAACAACATTCGTGCCCACCCACCTGTATCACGGTTACCTAGACAGGTGGCTGTGACTCTGTCATCTAGAGATGTACCGATACCATAATTTTGACCGATACCGATACCACAAAACTGGACCGATACCGATACTACTACCGATACCGATACCAGTGAGGCAGGGTGGTGCCTGCCTAGGGTTGTAAAATTCCCAGGAATTTTGAACTCGGAAACTTTCCAGGGGAATTTTGGGAATTTATTGGAAATGTTGGGAATATTCGGGAACTTTCAGAATGTTTTGAACGCCTTAAAAATTATAAAAGAAAAGAGGTGGCCCCTTATTCCTGAGGAGAATTAAAAGTCATGTGTAAAGAAAAATGTTTATTTCAATCCAAATATAACTTCCTAAGCTTTAGATAACCTTATCTCAAAATGTGTGGCGTTATTCAGTATGTAAGCTGAAAACCTTGTTTGTAAACTAAAATTTTACTCAAAACTGGTACCTTACAGTAATATGTAAGCAGAATAAGAAAGCAAAACTTATCATTAATTATCACCGGCTATGCCATGCAAGTTAGAACAATAGAGCAGATTGTCTCAATTTTTCACTACATTTATTTCTCACTTTGTTGTTCGGTAACTTCGGTTTCCTCTGAATCAGATGACAATGCATCTTCCATCACTTCACTGTCTGAATCCATTTCACTGGTGCAGATGGTTAAACTTTTCCCGTCCATGTCATCTTCAAACAGTTTGAGATTAGCACGAATGGCCACCAACTTTTCCACTCGATCATTGGTAAGTCTGTTTCGCAGTTTGGTGTGTGTGTTTCCATACATAGACCAGTTTCTCTCTGATGAAGCGGATGTCGGCGGTATCTGTGAGAGAATACTTGCTATTGATGATACTGGTTCCGAGCTGCAGAGCCCTTTCCACCAAGTTGCTTTTGAAACATGCACAGCTGACTTCCAGACACCATCTGATTTCCAAATACCATCTTTGGCACGAAATTTTGCCAGGCTTCCCAGCACTTCACCAACGTCAAGATTCATATGAATGGCCATAGATGATATGACAGAATATGCACTGCCAACTTGTTCTTCATCAATGTCTTGTCCTTGGCGCACAGGATCAAGGATGTTTGCTGCTGCATGTATTGGCTTTATGCAAAACTGCATTCGGTTCTCAGTATATGTTGTCACAGATGCCTCTTCTGATTGGAGTAAAGGTGATGAAGGAAGAGCTGCAGTTATTTTCTGCTTCAATCCAGCAAAGAGACGTGGTACATCTGAGAGCACTGCATCATTTTTTTCTATTTCCTGGATAGCAGAGGCAATAGGCTCTAGAATGGCCAGTGAGCTACTTACACGCATCCAGAAAACTTCGTTGTCTAAAATCAACTTGCGTATGTCCTTATCTACACTGAGACTTTCCATGATGACCAACTCCTGCAAGGCCTCTTTTCCTTCAGTTAGACTGTTCAACATCAGGACTATGCCTCCCCACCTTGTTTTACTTGGAAGTTTATGAGATGAGTTTTTGCCTTTGAGTTTTTGCTTAGAGGAAAAAGTTGAAGACTGTATCTAATTGATATATATATATATCCCTAAATTGCTTTACTTATTAATACACAGAAAATTTTGTGAAAAATGTGAACATTCCTGAAAATTCCCAAAATTCCCGGGCCCTGAAAATTCCCGGAAAGATTCCCTGGAAAGTTTCCATTTTCCCGGAAACTTTCTCACCCTTTGCAACCCTATGCCTGCCGTCTGAGGGCTGTGGCAGGGCCCCGAGCTGCTGATGCGAGGCTACCAACCTGTCTCGTACATGTCCATGGTGGCAGATGTGGCTCATTACCAAAGAATGTACTGTATTACTATGCACCATGTACTCAGAATAATTGGATATTACCAGTAATTTATTTTTCATCCCTACAAAACATCCAAATTCTGTTTAACAAAATAACTTCCAGTGAGTAATATGCCGCGCACTAAATTCCTTTTAAGTATCGGTAGTATCGGCAGAAAATCAGCCGATACCGATTCCGATACCGATCCTCTAAAAATGGGCCGATACCACCGATACCGATACCGATACATCGGTACATCTCTACTATCATCTTTTTCCATCCACGCCTCCGGAACCCCACCACATCACTATATCTCATCTTCTGTTCCTCGTCCTTGAACGCATCTCCCCTCACCCTCTCCTATACGTTCCTCACCTCATCTGATCCCCTTTGCTCTTATTCCTCCCCTCCCCCCCCATTCCTCTTACTTTTGTCTTCATCCATCCGACCCTTCACCCGAGAGGGCCGGGTTATATTCCCGGGACAGATATAAGACTTTCAGACAAGGTCTTAATTACCCCAGCCTGTTCGTATCTAGATGTGAAATACGAACCTGCATTGTGAAATCGATGGTAACATGTATTAGTCTGGGGTAAGATTAGGGTTTAACAAAACTTGATTATCCTGGTTAATGACCCTCGTGTAATGCATAGACATTAATCTGGGTAATTATCTTCCCATCCTACCCAGCCTCGTATTACATTGTTCCACCCAACTCTGTGAATTCAAGCCTTTCTCCACCCCACCCTTTTCTCATTCTCTTCCGTCTCACATCCTATTCATTCCTATCTCGTACTGATATTTTTGGCCTTGTTGCGTCCTATGTTACCTTCTCGTCTCCCACCACCTCTTCCAGTTTCTTTCCGCCTCATCCTGCCCCCTGCTCACCGAACTTTGCTTCTCATCTTACGCCATCCAACTCCTGATACACTTAACCTCACCCTGCACCTTCCTATATCACCCTTCCCCCTTTCATTGCCCTGTCTTACCTTTCTCTGCTCCTTCAGTTCACTCAATTCCTCGTCCCACAGTTCATTCCTCTTCATATCAACCTACTTTTCTCAATTCCTAACCTCAACACATTGATTACATTGCACCTACACAATTTATTCTTCCTCACATCTTACTTTACCAAACTCGTATTCCTCACCAAAATACCCTACTGCTTTCCTCATCCCTCTCGATCCTGCTGATTGCAGGATTTCTCTCCCCATCTCATACTCATCGTAGACACCCTTCCTCTAATTACTTCTCACACACCCTATTTGTTTACCCACCTCACACTTCCGCATTACGCCGCTGCTCTCATCACCTCCCTGCCACTTTATAAGACATCACCCCATCCATCCCACACTGATCCAGCTTTATTTATTTATCATTTTACCAACCCCACCCCACCCGTCCCGCATCACGCAAGTCCTATGCATAGTTGGAACCCCGCCCCCCCCAACTCACACCAACCCAACTCTATATACCTCTGTACCAACTACCAACCCCACTCCATCCCACCCCACCCCACCCCTCTGCCATCCCAGAACGCTCTAGTGTCATTAATATATCACTGGATCCTTCCCACCCCAACCCACCCAACTCAGCGTGCCCACTCAATAAATAGACTCCCAGTCACTGCCTCACTCACCCTCACCTCTGACATTGACTGACTGGCTTTGGGGTCGCTCACAGATTGGAACCAGGCGGGCAGATGGCAGGGGCAGGCAAATGTTCTGACGAGTTTCTTGAATGGAGCCGCCATTCCCTTTGATGCTGGAGTTGGCAAGACTCAGGTAGCCTTCATTAGGATATAGGACACGGTTTAGTTTTGATTATTGCCAGCAGGAGTTCTGGACGCTGTGACATAAGGCGGCTGAGTTTTGATTACTTCCAGGAAGACTGACTGACTTTGAAACGTTACAGGTATATTAAAGACGTCGAAATTTGCTTACATTTAGTTGGACGCTGACACATTAGAATAAGATGGCCAGGTGTTCACAACCCTTAGCAAGATTTACGTACGGTGGCACGTATGGAGGCAAGTTTTGATTATATTAGAAAAGTTTGTTAAGGTACTAGACCCTTTAGATTCATGACATAAAGAACACTTTTCTTTTCTTTTTTTTAGCTGGGTTTAAGTAAGTTGAGATAAAAGGCTGATGAATTTTACTTACATGTAGAAGGTTGATCAGGGAATTGGATGGTTGCATGTTGATTACTTCCGGAATTTAGATACAGGAAGAAAAAGAGCAGCAGGAAACTTTGTACCGGTTTATAGTAGGATATAAGTCAACTTGGGTTTTAATTCTTCTCTTACCGGTTAGACATATTGTGAAGTAAGGAGGCTGGATATTGTATACAGTTAGGCCAAAAAGCCAACAAGGATGTTAGAGGGTTGCGTTTTTATTATTTTCAAGAAGATTAAAGTACATTTGGGTATACGAGTAAGACGGCTTGGTGCGGATTACTATAAGGAGGATTTATTTGGCAAAAGACATCCAGGATACATTATATTATCACTTAGTAGACTCTATTTTATTTAGCATTTCTGAGGACTTTGATTCGGTAAATATAGATTTAGGGATATATCTGTCTATAGCAAGATGCATTAATCCTGTAAGAGGCGACACACAAACAAATCGTCTCCATGTCTCCCTGTCTTCAGCCTTTTTGCTGCCCTCTTCCCAACTCATATACTTCTCTCATATACCTCTCAACTTCATCCCTCCATCTCATCCTCGGTCTCCCCCTCCCTCTCCTCCCCTCCATCTCACTCACATACACTTCCCTTGTTATTTTGTCAGTCACTCTCCTATCCACATGGCCAAACCACCTTAATATATTTCTCCTAACGCTGTCTATCACATTCACATCCACACCACAATGCTTATTCACTTTCTCATTTGTTAGCTTGTCTCTCCTTATAATTTTCTTTGCTCCTCTCAGATAACTCGTTTCCAATGCTCTCACTCTTGACTTGAGTCCTTCCAACAAGATCCAAACTGCGCTTCTTACATTAGACTGAGGATCACAATATTGTCATGCGGCGACATTTTTACTTCCATACTCACTTCCTTATTTCTTATCATTACTTTCAATGAACCGGCAACCGTATAACATAATAACTGCATATAGCGCAGCTGGAATCTGCAAATCAAACGCCTTCACTCAACAGCAAAATACAAGGCTTTCCTCTCCTAATGACAAAAAAAAAATAGCTTTATATAAACAGGTTAATAACTGTACGTGATTATGCTTCCCGGTAATCGAATATTGATGACTGTAATAATGCGGTAGGTGTTGAAGTGTTTTTTTTTTTTTTTTTTTCTTCAGCGTACCCTGTGTGTTCTCATGAGGGCACGAGCCTGCTGCACACTGTTGCCTGAATCAAATAAGGACCGAGTTATAGACAGCATAGTAGATTTCGTAACACCCGTTCCTTGGCGATTTATTTTGCATATAACACTTTATAAACGGGCCTGTTCACCCTGACGCCGAATCGGATAAGGACCGAATTATAGGTGGCACAGAAGCTTTCCTAACACCTCTTCAGTGACGATTTATTTTTCATATAACACCTTAACATTCTCTTGCAAGCTGTTCGTGTCCTTCATCGACCCCAGTAACACACAGGAAGATATTGAGGTAGATATAGCACAGTAAATCGTCAAGCAAGAAGTGTTGAGAATTTTTAAGCGTCACCTAAATGCTGAGGTAAGTTGTTCCTTCGTATAGGCCTACAAGTAGGTCGAGATGAAAATTCCCACAACACCCGTCTTCATTAGATCACGTTCTGGCCAACCCGTCTCTCACCGACAGACAAACTGCACATGACAGAGAGACAAGGTTCTCCCAGAGCGTGACCCAGTGAACCAGCGTGTTCTTTTTCCACTTCATATCCCGACCTACACTATCGGACAGTTTACATCAGGATATGTCTGGTTATGGCCTGGGTGTGGAGACTCCCTTAGCATTGGCTACCTCTCCCGGGAAATCTCTGCAGTTTTGAGTTGTTTTTCTTCTATGTGTCTTTTTCTCTGGTGCCACAACATGTGAGGGGTGGCCTCGACAAAGGACCTCTATAGAGTTGTTTTCCTTACTTAGTAACGACGCCTCTTCCTGCGCCACATCACCTCCCTCTGTTACAGTTTCTCGCACCTTATCACACCATTGCGTTCTCCGCCTGTTCCTCCTTTATATAGTCAGCCACATCATTCACGCACTTTCTTAGTCAGTCTCTCACTCTCCATTCACCTAATTATAACAATAATAATAATATGATTATTGTTATTATTATAAATATGTTATTATTATTGTTATTCTTATTATTATTATCTGAGCTTTCGAACAACATCAATGCCTACATCATATTATCACAATTATTTTTACTTATCCATCTATCCCTCTTCTTCACTCCATGAAACACTTGTAAGGTAACTTGTTCTATCTCCTCTCTCGCAGTGTTAAATTTGTTTTATTCCGTAATATTTTCATCAGTTGCAAATTACCAGCATAGGCCTAGCATCACTCTGTCTAGCATTGTGTTTGTCGTACCGGGTATAAATCTATAATCTGTCTATAAGCATTCTTTCTCACCTCACTGAACATATGACAATCATTTGGTAATTGTTTTATATTGCTTACCCCTTTCAGTGTAATGATGTACTTATTTTCACACCTGTCATCTTCATACAATTTTAACTTTTTGATGAGACTTTTCGAACCGGAGGGATGATATAAAGTCGTGATCAACCCCCTTACTATAGGAATTAAACAAAATAGTTGAGTAAAACTGTCGTATAGCAAGCCTGAGTCAAATGAACAACACGCCATCATTGTAGAGAAGCTACGATGAAATGGCGAACTTCTGTATGAGTTTGCTGCGCGGTGAATGACTCAGAAGGAAAACAGGCTAGTGCATATGTGGTTAAATGTAAAAGAAGAACATTACCAGTGTGCACGTCATATTTTTCCATCATCTGCCTGAAAGAAATTACGAGTTCTGTACCTCAGCTTCACAGAGGAAAACTCGGGTCTCAGTCATTTCCCCGGAGTTTCTTGGCATAAATCTTCTGGTGGAACATTTTCAAATCTCCAGCCTCAGTAATGATTGTGTGGGTAATATCAGTCCTTCATATTAAGACGCGGTGGTGGACCAGTCCTGAGATTGGATATGCAGAGTAAAAAATAAATATATCTTAGGGATTTCGATACTCGCTGTGCTGCTTATTTTCGAACATAAGACGAGGAAACTTGAAGCACGTACTGCTTATTCTGCCTCATTCTCCAGACTTTTATTGCCATTCAAAGGGGGGAAAAGTGTCTCTGGCTAGCCAAACCTTTCATTTTTCAGCTTACACTATCTTCAGTTATACATTCAGTTATATATTGTTAAAGATGATAAGATAGTCAGGTGATTGTGCCGAGTTGGAAGATGGAGGAACTGGGTTTTTGAGGCATTAAGAGTAATAACGTTCCTTCTGCCATACACTATACTAAGAGTCAGTCCATAAAATAGGTGCGCCAAACCCTCATTCCGTAATTGTTGTAGTGACCATTGTGATGGACGCTGTGAGAAGAGGGGGGAAAAAAATGAAAGGTGGTCATTAGCATACGAGTGCACAGGGCTAGATGTACTGCTCAGAAAGTCATTGGTGAACAGCAGGAAAAGAGTAGGTGAAAGGACTAAGCCATGATGAATATAGCTACTGATAGTTTTAAAGGAACAGTGACCGACCGTGAGTGCAACTATATACCGACCAAAGCGGAAACATGACGCCAAAGAAAATATGAGAATGATTGGAGTGCAGTTTGGATATTTACAAATTGTGCCAGACTTTGTAAAAAAAAAAAAAAAAAAAAATGACATCTCGGTTTTCACCAAAATCCAGAAATGAAGATAACCAGGAGACAGAGAGGAATTCTATATCACCGGTGGAGCTTCTCTGAAGGAACCCAGAGACCAGAGTTTTGGTTAGAAAAAAGTTTTGAAAGGAAAGATGTAAAAAATTTGCTATTAATAAATAATTCAGAGACTTCTGAAATATAGGATATTAAAGCAGGTGGTTTTATGCATTGAAGATGTCACCATTCTTTCTGTGTGTCGGTTCATTCCTCTCGTCTTCCTCCTTTCCTCCTTCCTTCACTTTCTGTGCCATTCACACGCTGCCTTTCATTTCTTTTGTTTTTAGTTGTCATTCACTCCCTTCTCTTTATTTCCTTTGCCTTATCACCCCAAACCTGCATATCCTCCACTCCTTTACTTTCTCATTACCTTTCTTCCTTTACTCTCATCCTTCGCTTTCTGTCATTCTCTTCGTTCCTCCTAATTCGTCGGTTACTTTCCGCATTATTCTCTCCCTTCCTTTCTTACATTACATTCATTGCCGTCCTATCTCTCTCTTTCCATTGGTTTCGTCGCTACGTCGAACATTCTCTTCATCCATTTTCATTCTTCCTTCCATTTCTCTCTGTGTTATCACTTTCAGTTCGCTTTATTGCATTCCCTTTATATTCCTTTCTATCATTATTTTCACGTCCGACATTTTTTCTCATACTTCGCTTTCTCTGTCATTCTTTTTCTCCCTTTCCTGTCTTCCCTCGCTTTCTGTCTCATTCCATCCTTTCCAGTCCTTCCTTCGTTTTGTTTCTTCCATTCTGTGCCTGTCACTCGCTTCCTGCATTCTAGGTTTTCTTCCTCCTTCGTATATACTTATACAACTAGAAGGTACTCATAGAGCGCATACCTTCGCCAATGCCATTGCCATTAAAAAGGATGCGGATCCGGATCCGTGGAAATATTGTGTGGAAAGCATAGGATCCGGATCCTCCCCCAAATTTAATCAATTCTTTCCTGGCCCATGACCCACCCTTCCACAAAATTTCATTGAAATTCATTGAGTACTTTTGGAGATATCATGTAGACAAACAAACAGACAAACAAACAAACGTTATATCCTCCATTTCTCCAGACACTCCATCTTCATATCTGTTTCTTTCCCTCTTGTATCTCTCCATTACCCTCCTTACCGCAACCTTCTGTCATTCTCCTCTTCTCTCAGTATTTACCCCTTTCGTCTCCTTCTCCCTTCCCCATCTCTGCCTAGACTTATCCTGCTCCTGACTGTTTACCTTCTCTCCACATTTCCAATCCCCGTGTGTCTTCCTGGATTCCCAACCTGTTCCTTCCGTCGTCATCTGCCCTATCTGACCTACCTTTGGCTCTGTCCTCACCTTTCATTCATTTTTCGCTCCATCCCTTCATAATTCCCCTTCTCGTTTTGTTCTTCTCCATTCTTCCTTTAATTTCTCCACCATTTCCTTCTTATATTTTCAGATTTCCTCCTCCTACCTTCCTGTACAGCTTAGTCATCATCATCATTCCTTCTCCCCCTCCCTCACGTTTTAACTCTTCCCTGTCCATCTTCTTCCTTCTTCGTCCCTCTCAATCCTTGTCGTTTTCCTGACTGTCCTCCTTCCCATTCTCAACATTGCTCAATCTCCGTCTCCTCCTGCCTTCTTCGTCTGTCCCAAACCGCATGTTTGTCTCACTGTATTCATCCATCCCCAGATTAATTTCTCCCCACACTTCAACCTACAGTAGCTCAAGTTCAACTGTTACAGATTTATTATGGAGGACAGAAGTAATCTGATGAATGGATTTTTTTTCTTTCTCTTCATATTCTGCAATAATGATAATAATGATAATAATAATAATAATAATAATAATAATAATAATAATGAAAAAAAATTAAAATCCATCCAGTTCTCCATGTTTTCCCCTATAGCGTTTCTGCGTCTTTCACAAACCCTGTCCTTTTCCTCACTCCTTTCTTCCATTCCCTCCATCCCTTCACATTTCCTCCTCCACTTCCCGTTTTAGTTTAATTTTCTCTGCATCTTTCCTTACTTCCTTTCCCTCAGTTTTCATTCTTCTCTCAGTCATTCCAAACCACGCTGCTCCATTTCGTCCTCTCCTCCCCGTCGCGGCCTAACTTTGTCTTTTGCTTTTTACCTCCACTTCTCTTTAACTCCCTCTTCGTTCTTTGTCTCCTTCTGCCTCCCCGCCTGTGACTAACCTTGTCTTTGCCCTCCGGTGCGAGTCCCCCCAGGAAATCCCTTTACCTTCAGTTTTAGGACGGCCTGGGTGGTTCCAAGACCAGCAAACATGACAAATGCACTCCAGGGTATCTGTTGTCAGGACTCTCTCTCTCTCTCTCTCTCATATAATATATATATATATATATATATATATATATATATATATATATATATATATATATATATATATATATATATATATGTATTATATGTATATATAAAGGTATGTATGGACATATGAATGAATAAATATTGTAAATATGTATGTGCGTTTACGCACGCACGCTTGGGCACGTATGAGTGAGCAGTGTCTGGTATTGCTTTCAGGTACTGATGTTACGTATAGAGTGTAGACAGAGGCAATTTCACCTCACTGAAGACTTTATCTAACCCAACAGTTCGAGTATTCTCCCCAGAAGAAAATATATTCGTCTCGAGGTATCAGGTGCATAATTAGAAAGACGTATTCCTTTGGAGGAGTACTCTTATATTGATGCCCAAAAAAAATTCAAAAATTTTTCTCAACCTGAAAACAGGGTAGTCTTTTTTTTATAAGTTAAATACCTAGATTTGAGTTATTTATGGCAGTTCTCTTTCGGGATCTTTACTAAATTTTGCCAGTACTTGTGCAAATGTAGCCTGTTTCTCGAAACTGATTGTCATATTTTTATCATTAGCGAATTTCTGACGCCTTTTGATGGCAGATTTAGCAGCCTTCATGAATGTGATATATTTCTATCCATATTAATCCAAGTCTGTGTTCACTCCACTGTTTCCTTGTTTTTATTGTATAGCCAGGCTTCTCTTTATTGAATAACTGAATTGTTTTTGTTATTGTTTCAAATTACGTATACTTCAGTCACAACTTTGCAGTTTATAAAAGGAACTTATTATTGCCAGCCGAACATATCAAGAGCGTTTTTTTTTTTTTTTTTTTTTTTTTTTTCCAGAGACAGACAGACAGACAGACAGACAGAGACATGGGGTCGGGAGTTTCGAAGACTCATATGATTACCTTACTGTCATTTCTAAATGGAGGGGAAAAAAATGCTCTTAATGCCTCAGAAACCCATTTTTCGACTCATATGAGTCATCCACTGAAATATATTAAACTCACTTCAGTACTTAATTATCTCTTTTTATTCTTCGGGTTTCTCCATCTAGGGACCTATCATGGAAAGATCATATTACATCATGCCTTGCAAAATCCGCTTCCAAAAGGTTAGTTGTACTAAGTTTACTGTATGCTTTCTTTACCCCTGTACAGCTGTTGACTTTGTACAGGTGCCATATTTGTCCCTGGGTAGAGTACAGATCAAATGAGTTGGTGGGACGGGGGATGGGCTCCCTGCATAAGCCCAACGAAACAGGAAGGAGTCAAAGGCTTTTTTTTCTTATGTCACTGACCTTCTTCAAAATCTCTCTCTCTCTCTCTCTCTCTCTCTCTCTCTGTCACAGCGTTGCACCTTTATCCCTTTATTCTAGCTACTTCAATGGTCACTGCTCTTCTGAATTATACGATCATGCTTGCAACCCTCTTTCATTTCGGCCAGTGTGAAGTATCAGTCAGGCAGTGCACTCTCAACACTTTACTGTCCATCTCTCTAATTTAGGAGTTAATTGATACTCTCAGTCATTCATGCATGCAATAGGTCAGCTCTAAACCTGTTGTCCTCAGTCTGCATTTCCCGTTGCCTATGACCCTTAGCCTTTTAACTGCGCTTTGTTCAGACATCTTGAAATGAATGTATCCTGAATTTGGATTTTTTTTTCCCGTCTTCCTTGGAAAGAGCAACATTGCCTTTGGTTCTTTCTTCGCTGCATGGAAGATATACTGTAGTGTACAGCATTTCCTATGAAGGACGTTCCTGCGTTTGTGCTCTAATATCGTGTTATCTCGTTATGCATTGAACCTTATGTATAAGAGAAAAAGAGGTTTAGGATGATGATGATGTTGATGATCATTTAAGATGATGAAGATGACGGCTGCGACAAAGACGACGACAATGATGATGATGATGAATACAGGTGGCAGTTCAAAACGTATTTCATTCATGATGATGATGATGATGATGATGATGATGAAACCGGTAAGAATTCAAAACGTATTATCATTCGTGATGATGATGAACATTATCATGTCATGATGAGTACTCTAATTATCATTGTTCCATTTTCGTTTTTTCTCCTTTAACAAGAATGTTAATATAAGTGAGGACATTACAAAACACGGACTGAAGCAAATGCACTTTTAATGCATATATACCAAGACATACAATATGCTGTGGAATATTTGTGAAAGGTGCTGTGTTTTGAAGTCTGATATATGTTGGTGTATTATACTGTTATTTATGTATTATCACCCTCAGGTTTATAAACTCACTTCCAGCTGAGGAAAATTGTCTACTGTTAGTTGGAAGAGAATAATTGAGTTGTCCAGTGTGTGAGATGATTATCAGTAATACTAAGCGAATAAGCGCTGTCTATGTGTGTGACTGTCCACATTTGACCTCCACAGATTTCGACGTGCCATACATCAAAAGACGCGGAATGACGAGCTGACAACAATGGTTTGAAATTATAATTGGGAGCAGTCAGTTGCTCGCAAGCCATTCACACTTTTGTGTCCGATTTTTCGCCATAATTTATGAACCATCTACAGGTCATACCACTGGGTGGAATGAACTGAAATTTCACATGGGCATGCCCGGTATGCCAGAGCAGATCCATGTCAAGACTGGTGTCAGTGCGAGTCTCGGGGCCAAGAGAGTGTTGGTAACTTTATCAACTGTGAAGTTCATACGATACAGCTGAGTAAAACCGTCCGGCGTTAGCTGAAATATAGAGTTTTCCCAATCATTAGGGTTTTTCTGTGTTATGGTATCGCTCCGTCCGCCAGTGTAGAATGGCAACAGTAACTAGTGTGAATATAGTGGGCCACGCTATGTATAGGTTTCCAATACTAGGTCTCGCGAGCTGAACCTTTCTCCCGGAGGTTAAACTAGTCAGTTGGATAGATTTGCTGGATGTGTATTAGTGGCAGCAGTTTGTCGGGCCCATCCCTGCAGTATTGATGGCAGATATTACACCCTCAGGTACACAGTGGTGCCGCAGCACTGAACCGAATTGTAGGTGAAATGGGAGGCTTTGTTGCCCTACTACCATAGCGATCTGTTTGGATATAACTATTTATCCTCCTGCAAGTTACTATGCAAACAGTGTCAATAAGAGAAACGAATTCATGAAATTAGTATCAGTCTGTAATATACATATTAAATCGGTAGAAGGAAGGTGCTAAGAAGTCTCCTGTTACCTCTAATAAGGCACTGAGTCCAACGAACCCTCCACCTCTGACAATATTGACGGTAGGTATCACACCGGCTCCTCTGGCTTGTGTTTGTCCTGTAAACATTAGAGAGACAGTTCAGGACTATTCTCGTTACGCTGAGCAAACTTGGGATTATCAGTCAAGGAAGAGACAGTAGAGGGAGAGGAAGTAGGGGAGGGGGCGAGGGAAGGATATATTGAATTACAGAATACTAGGCGGCTGCGTGTTCTGGTATGGGGGAATGTTCGTTGACTGCTTTCCTTGTCAGTGTCCCTTCAGGCAAGACTTTATGTTTACATCTGGAGCTGAGACAGGGACCTGGAGCTAAAAAAGTGACGGAGGCGTGTCGTAATGTGGAGGAATTTCTTGGTTCTTTCCTTGTCAGCCACACTAGGCAAGAGGGTGGGCACAGATTGAAACATGTCACAAAAAAGATCTACAGAGGCTGTGAGGGGAAGCAGCAAGACTTATCAGTGGGTAAATATATGCAAAAGAGCAAGTGGAGAGTGGGAGTGTGTGTTTACATGCATATTGCACTACTCACATAGTCACAGAGGCACACACTAGGCAGATACAGTGCCGCTGCAGTGCGCTTTTGGGAGGAAGTTGATGTTTCATATGGATGAAACTTGTTCCTTGTGTTACGTGGGCGTATTAGAGACGTTGATTGTGAGATCTTAACTGGCAGAGGAGACTCCGAGTTGAATTCTCTTTGCAGAAGGACGTTCCCATGCACATTTTCTCTCCTGTTTGTAGGTAGGCGCAGTTTTGCACTACGAAACAGATTAATTAAATTACTAAAGGAATTTTATCCTCAACTTAACGTAAGGGTAGTGTTTAAAGCTGGTCGAACTGTTCGGAGTCTTTTAAGGTTCAAGGGATCTGGTCCGTAAAGAGCTACAGGAGTCTGTGGTATATAAATACGAGTGTCACTGCTGTAATGCAGTGTATATTGGCAAAACAAAGCGCCAACTCAGGGTCCGGATCTTTGAACACCTGGGAAGATCAATCCGAACTAGCAGACCATTGCATAATCCCTTTTTTAGCGCCATTCGGCGACATGCACTCCAGGAAGATCCCATCCGTCTAGATTCATGTACAGTTCTGTCGTCAAGGGCCTCGGAGAGGGAGCTGTGTATCAGTGAGTTCTTGTTAACACTTATAATTATATAAACCCTCCCTTGTTAATAACGAGAAATCAATTGAACTACTGTGTTTTTAATGCTCTGTTGTAGCTGTATTTCTTCTTTCCTGTAATTTTCCTGTTGCTGATTCTTCTTTATCCATGTTTTCATTTCTTTTATGTCGAATCTTGCTGAGTTTTTAGCCTTGTACTCGTGCTATGTTCGGTAGGAATATTTTTTGTTTTATTTTTAGATTGCCTGATCATGAAGACTGTCATCTTTGAAACGTTGCAATAAACATACCGCACGCTGTACTGGTTGGTCTGTTTCTTAGAGTGTGTGTATATATATATATATATATATATATATATATATATATATATATATATATATATATATATATATATATATATATATATAAAGGCTATAATTCCTTCATTTCACAATGACTCCTCTTAGCTGAAGCAACTCGTGTGGAAGATTGCATGAATGAAATGAAAACAAGAAGGGGCAGTCAGAGAGTGCAACACCAGTCTCCAACAAATGGTATATGGGCCTAATATTTGACTTTGCCGTGTGCCCTTGACATTAAACAGATTTTATTCAAAACAGAACTACTTCATTCTGGCCTAACACTTCACCCTCCAAAAAGTTTAGTTCATATTAGATCAAAACAGTTTGAGTTTACTTTTCCCACTGACCTTGACCTTTAACCTTTCCTTGTGACCTTCCCCTTTGACTTACTGTTCTCATAATCGAAGATCAATCTCTTTGATCTGACATGAACCTTTGCATGAAGTATAGTCAACATGGGATACAAACTGTAAGTTGACCTGGCCAAGTAACCTTGACCTTTGACGTGTTCTCAGGAACAACATGTCAGCCTTATGGGTAATCCTGAAACCATCCACCAAGTTTGATCTAAATAAGATCAAAACTGTCTTAGTTATTCCTCTTACACGCAGACTCAGGGCGAACTTTGACCTTGCCATGTAACTTTGGCCTTTGATTATTTTCACAATTTAATCCCTTTGTTCTTGTTGGACCGTAAGCCCTTCCACCAAGTTTGGTTCAAATCAAATCAGAACTGTTTGAGTTGACCTTGTCCTGTGGCCATGGCACTTAGCCTTGCTCTGTGACGTTGACCTTTGGCTCATTGTTCCCAAAAATCAGTTCTTTTTATTCTTCCAGTATCTGAAGCCTCCTACAGAGTTTGAGCATATTACCCGTCCCCGCCCCAGAGGGTCTCGGGGACGCGTATTGTTTTCACTCGGTTTGTCTGTCTGTCTGTTTGTTTGTCTATCTGTCAGTAACTATACGCAAAAACTACTGGCGCGATTTTGTCTAAAATTACAGGGATTGTGGGCTATGACCTTCTGATCACCTTATTAAATGTTGGGCCAAATTAGGCCAAGCCCCAGGCTGCAGGCCCCAAAAATGTAAAAAAAAAAAAAAAAAAAAATGGGAGATGGGTAATTTTTCTTTTTTTCCACCGTAACTCCTTTCAGATTCGTCATATCGACATGAAAACAAAACCTAAAGGTTCCTTTTTCAAATCTGCATCCTATAACATTCCTCATTACATCAGGGGGGTCAACTCCCAGTTAGCTGTAGGGGACGCCAATGTAAGATGGGTCGGGCCTAAAATTTCAAATGGGTATAAAATGGTCAATTTCACCCGATTTACTCCAAATTTGATGTGACATTTTTGATCAGATATCCTGTTGTGTTTATTTTCAGCACTAAAGTGACTGCCGGAGACGGGTTTGCTGTGCTATGGCACTGCTTGTTAAAAAAAAAAAATTAAGCTGCGTTGATCTTTATCATATTGTTCGCAAAACAATTATATTTTCTTTCTTGGATGACCATCAACCTCTCATCCAAGTTTACTTATTATACGATCAGAAGGGGTTTTATTATTCTACTAACAAACACTCACACCAGGCGACATCTTACTTTGTCTGCGGCCTTGATCTTTAAATGATTGTACTTGGATAAAATCTGATTAAGCTGATTTTGTCGAATCAAATTTTGATTCAGCCATGTGACTCACTTTTTAGTTTGTGCTCTAAGAAAAAGGAAAAAAAAATATTGAAGGTTCTTCAACACTTCCACCAAGTTTGGTTAAAATCGAATACCACCTTTTTTAAATCACACACACACACACACACACACACACACACACACACACACACACACACACACAAATATACTGTATATACGGTATATATATATATATATATATATATATATATATATATATATATATATATATATATATAGATAGATAGATAGAGATAGATAGATAGATATATATATAGATAGATAGATAGATAGATAGATATATATATAGATAGATATAGATATGGATAGATAGATAAATATATATATATATATATATATATATATATATATATATTCATTCATTCATTCATTGCCAGACACCATGTATCCCAAACGGGGTGGCCAAGGGCTTAGAGTTAATTGTTTTACAGGGAGGGGCGCTAATCCTCCACCAACCCCACTTGACGTAGGGATGCCAACAGCATCTGGTGTTCCCAGGCGGTCACCCATCCAAGTACTAACCAGACCCAACGTTGTATATATTCTCATCTGTCTATCTATCTAGCTATCTCTATCTATCTATCTATCTATATATATATAATGTACTACATAGTTTTCTGGGCTACAAAAAACCACTCGGGTTCTCACGCAGTGTAGTCACCTGTGGGTAGCGCTGTATAATGAAAGTGGATTATGCGTTTCCACATCCCTTTATATCGAGGATAATTTTATTCGACTTGGGAAAGGCGTTTCTGATGGAAGGGACTAATAATGGCACCATCTAACCTCTGCTGCTAAAGATTGTAGATGGAGCGAAAAAATATCTTCTGGAGATGCAAACAGGAATATACGACTGGTATGCTCAGGTTGATGATGTAAGTAACACACAACATAATATCTCGGTGTGAAATTTTAACTTACATATGCACTGAAGAGTTGCTACGAAGTTTCCTGTTCTGAAGGAAAAGTGTTCAGGCATAAGTCCTATGAGGAGAACTTGCCTGTACAAACTCACCTAAACATGAACATTATCTGTTTTTTTGAAGTATTCTTGGCCATGGTTATTAGTTGCTTGGCATTGCTGGCAAATCCCCAGACTGCTCTCGCAACACACAAGGAACGGAGAATACGGAGATAAATTTGACTTAATATCCTCGTTTTGCATTCGCTAGATCCTGACAATATCGTACATTGAGTCTTGTGAAAAAATTTTTCCCTTCGTCTTCGTACAAATTCGACTGCATATTAGAAACCTAAGATATCATGGTATTGGATCGTACGGTACATAAGGACCTGTGTATTGGTACTGTGTGTGTGTGTGTGTGTGTGTGGTCATTTGGAATTTGTCGATGATGATTTTCTTTACCACTGTTGTGTGCTATATTAATTAGGAAAACCTGCTTGTTCACGTATATATATATATATATATATATATATATATATATATATATATATATATATATATATACCTGTATATATATTATATATAAACACACACACATACACACACACAGTATATGCCCTAAGGTGTGACAAGGGGCAAATAGATCAAACGTAAAATGTGCCAGAAGACTGCATCAAAGTCTTTGGAGCTCCAGCTGATCATGATTTGCCTCGTTTTTATAGATACAGAGATGATGCTTAAAAAACTAATAGTGTGTGTGATATAGCTCGGTGCTTATCCTATAAGTGGATACTGGGCTGTTTCTGCACTGAAGTTGCCTGGTGAATAGACCTGTCAGTCGTCAAGGTCGCGTTGACCATTTACTTTCAGTGGCTTATAAACCTTATTGCCATTGTTTTAGGGGGCGAATATCCACTTAGATATGGATGTTGAGGCCATGGAGAGCCTCACCACATACATAACTCATTTTTGGTTCGGATGGTCTAGATTTCTATGTCCGTTCTGTGTCACAGTAATATTATTCATTAGAGGCACTGCCGGACTGGACATGCTGCAAGGAAGGATATTAGCATCCAGAATTAACCCTTTTCCATATTGCCGAAGCGTGAATTTGGAAGAAGTATTGTAGAGAGAGTCAGAAATATTCTAGTACCGGGTAGCTATGTTTATGTGAATGAGTTTATATCGGTAATATGGTCTACAACCGACAGGGTGGGAATATAATTTTGTAAACATGCCAGCAGCGACCTGTTTAAGTGTCCACCACGGATTATTTTCGAACCCTAGTGTCGGGTCGACGCATTGCATGTCGAATACACTAACAACCAAGCCACCGCTTCACAGTTATTTGTGTTGGCTGTCAGTATTCGTTGCAACTTACCTTGGGTTTTGGTTGGCTGCAATGCAAGGGTGTCATGTGTAGTGTCTCTGGCTGAAGGCGATTCTCTCTCTCTCTCTCTCCTTCACACACACACACACACACACACACACACACACACACAGACGAGCGCGAGTCATTTCCCCAGTAAATCAGTGAACCTTGGTGCACTACATTTTGAAACAAGTCACTAGGAAGCATGAAAGACTGGAGGATGATGTAAATAAAGGACTTGAATTTTATTAGAAATTTACACAATGTTTAGAATACATCCAGCGAAAATCCGGTGTTCAGAATATCCTGCCAATGCAAATCATTCTTACCTCCTTCAGTCTGATGACGTACTTTTATACATTGTTTATGTTAGCTATAGATGATTATATTTAGCTTAGGCAGGATTTCTTTTACTGAAAGGGTTAATGAAGGCTGTAGCTATCTCTTCCTGTTCGAAAACTTTATCAAGCAAATCCAAGCCGACTGGAGACAGCAATAATGAGAAGAAATACGTCATCAGGTTCATTCTGGAGACAGCAGTAGTAAGAAATACGTCATCAGGTTAATTCTGGAGACAGCAGTAATGAGAAGAAATACGTCATCAGGTTAATTCTGGAGACAGCAGTAATATGAAATACGTCATCAGGTTAATTCTGGAGACAGCAGTAATGAGAAGATATACGTCATCAGATTAATTTTGGAGACAGCAGTAAAGAGAAGAAATACGTCATCAGGTTAATTCTGGAGACAGCAGTAATGAGAAAAAATACGTCATCAGGTTAATTCTGGAGACAGCAGTAATGAGAAGAAATACGTCATCAGGTTAATTCTGGAGACAGCAGTAATGAGAAGAAATACGTCATCAGGTTAATTCTGGAGACAGCAGTAATGAGAAGAAATACGTCATCAGGTTAATTCTGGAGACAGCAGTAATGAGAAGAAATACATCATCAGGTTAATTCTGGAGACAGCAGTAATGAGAAGAAATATGTCATCAGGTTAAAGGGTAAAACGAAAAGCCACGTTGTCAGAGTTGAGGAACATGGTGGCCTCTGGCTCTATACCGAGATGGAAGGCCGAATGATTTAACGTTGCTGGGAAGAGTGGTGGTTATTACAAGGTATGAAGAGAGGGAGATTAATGAGGCAAATGTCAGTATAACATTTCTTCCTCAAACGCAGGCTTTGTCTCCTTAAGGAACACAGGCCATAATTTAAGGACGGTGCAAAGAGAGGTTTATTTTGCCTGCAGCAGACACGGAGGACCAGTTAATTTCTCAAAATAATGGATAGTAAACAGTGGCAAGGGCTGAGGTGATGGGAGAAAAGGTGCACTCATAAGAGATTGTTAAATAGTAGTTCATTATTCTAAACCTGTACTGGAAACCTGAGCGTCATTCCAGGAAGAGTTTCCTGTTTAAGCGGATGAGGAAATAACGAATAAAATTACACGCGTGTGAGGGGACTGGAGCTGAGGTGCAGCTAAAATTATTGGTACTTTATACCCAGTGACTTGATGAAGGAATATTATTCAGGGGAACTTCACTACAGTTTCTTTACACTATTTTGACCAAGATATTCGTCTTTTTTTAAAATAATTTCACGTAGATCAGTGGTAGAAAAAGACAGTACTAAAACCCTAAGTGTTTTTCATAACACTTCTTCCTGACAAGCATCATATTCTAACGTTAATATATTGTCTTTGACGACTCAGCATTCAAGATGGAGAGATTGCAATTTTAAGTCAAGTTAGAGTAATAAAGATATAATAACAGCGATGGACGATCAGCAGTGGTTATCAGTAGATGCACCAATACATTGCTGTGTTACTGTACGTTTACTGACAACATCCAGCAAACAATAGACTAATAATGGTGGAATGTTCCGATATTCTTTCGTTTAAAAGTCTCTCCTAAGCTACAGAAAACTTTGATACTAACATGAATTTACTAGGACTGAGACGTCATGTAGGTGAGGTAATTAATTAACTGACCCAACAGTAGGCCAGTACCAATGTGGCTTTAACTTGTGACCAGCTATTGATCTGATACATGAATAGTTAAACGTGAATTATTTGATGGTGCGTTTGAATCATCGTTTATGTCATCAGATAAATTACGGTTGCAGCTAAAAATGGTATACTGTACTAAGAAAATGTTTGTCAGAGAGAGGAAATGGGACAGCATAGAGGATAGTGAGAGAAAATATGAACATTCAGGAAAGAGGCAGGGGGAGAGGCACAGGAGAAAAGTACGAGAAAGAGGGGAGAATGGGAAAGAGTATATGAGAGGGGTGAGGGGGATGGAAACGAAAATAGAAGAGGAGAGGAGAGGAGAGAAACCTTAAAAGAGAGATGCTGTGATATGAGTAAAGGTGGAGAGAGAAAAAAAAGAGAGAGAGAGAGGGAGAGGAGGGGTGACCGGGAGGCGAGTGATTACGTGTAAAGGAAATTGATGGTGAGGCGGTGGAGAGTTGTGGTGATGGAGTAGACCGTCACTCACCCTCTCTTGTGTTACTGATGGTGGTGGGCATAATGGTGGTTCGTTGTTATGAGATTCGGTACTGTGATAGAGTTTGTCTGCCTTCAACAATGAGCCAAATAAAATCGTCTGTTGTAAGCTTGAATATAACAAGATTTATATTCTTCTCATTGTCATGAGCTTTGGTAGTGTGGTTGGGTTCGTCCGTCTTACGCACGTTAGTCCAATGACGTATTCCATTTTTTATACATATTTGTTCCCTTCACACCAGTGCCTACCTAATGATGGATAGTTCAGTCTGATGGGGATAAATACTGCCTTCAGTTACCCTATCAGTACAAAAGGTCTTTTCTAACCTGAATTTAATCTCTTGAGGGTAGCAAGAATATAGTGCAGAATGACGTCTACGGGCTAAAGGGTTTAACACTTTTACTCCGGCGAGTTATGTGAGGTTAATAAAATTGTCTGACGTAAACTGAAATAAAATACATGTGTAGTTTGTTGTTGTGCGTCCAGAAAAAAAAGTGGAAACTGTATATCCAGTCGTGTGATATGTAGCCTACGAGTATTTCAGTGTGAAAGAATAACAGAATAATATTACCACATCATAAACCAAGCTAGAATCCCGATGTAAAAACCACATGGTTGCAGTGCTGGCATATGTGTAAGAGTGATATCCTATAATACAGTGAGCCGTAGTAGTAGTAGTACTGGTAGCTGTAATAGCAGTAGTAGTAATAGTAGTAGTAAACTTATAGGAGCCCATTCTACATGAATAGAGGTAACAAGGCGACATCTGTCCCTCGCCCCCTATTTTGTTTCCCATATAATATGTGGAGGGGGCTGATCTCCCCTAAAATAATGATCGAAAATTTTATATAGTGGAATACATTATCAAAGAAGCAGACCAACTAACCTGAGAAGTTTCGTTGAAATCCATGCAGTTCGTATTTGTTTGGGGAATGGACGCTGACTCCCTGTGAATCACTGGGGGATTACGCACCACAAATATCGCATTATGGATGAGAGTCCATTGTGCAACAATTACTAAGATAGCAAAGCAATATCTGCCCTTCTTTCCTTATTACTGAAAATTTTGAATTAGGTGATGGGGGATGACCTAAAAATAGTGGTTGGAATACTGTATATAGTGGAAGATTGTTGGAATAATCAGATTGACTCGCCTGGGACATTTCATTCAGATTCATCAAATAGCCAAGGAGGAGTTAATGCTTAAGCAGACAGACAGACACAGACAGGCCATATCTCCCCCAACTGTATAAGGGCGAGTTGCCGAAAATAATACCATCCTGCGAAACAGGCTTGATAATATCCTCATTCTCAACCAGAATATGAAATGTGATTGTTTCTGACATTCTTTTCTGTATGTGTGTCCCGGGTTTTTCTTCAGCATAGGAGAACCGTCTGACGCCACTTGAAATTCAGTGCAAAGTAGGTAGGCAAATCTTCAGCTATAGAGGATCTTGACAGAGATGTTCGTCCTTTTCGCAGCTGTTTCATCCCTAGCTCCATGGCGGAAGAAAACAGTACAGTAGTGCACCAACTTTCGCTACAGCAGGATTCGCGGAATCCACTTTCGCGGCATGCACCAAATATTCCCTAACTTCCACTTTCGCTTGAAAAAAAATCGATTTTCGCGCACAAATTTTGGGTTTGGGACATTATTTTGAACTTTGAATTTCCTGCACCGCCCGTCCGCAACCCACCGCCATCTTGAATGACGTCATGTCAACACTCTGTCCACCCATTCCCGCCATTGTGTACGAGCGTGCTAGCTCCATTGTGTTGGATTCTCACGGTTCAATGGCCTCTACTATACCTGGTAGTGTGGGGAAAGGGCCTGGTGGTGTGGGGGGAGAGCCTGGTGGTGTGGGGGGGAGGGCCGGGAGGCAGTGGTGGTGATAAAAAGAGGCAGAGAGAGAGAGTGGTAGCGAGGCAGCAAGAGGTGGCGCCAATATGTCTGGCGTGGCTAAATAAGCCCGCCACGCGCCTCGGATACTTACCCCCAACATCCATTAAACACCTCAACCTGGTCTCTGTGGTATGTTTCTCCTCATATAATGTGTGCTGTACAGTTTTTATTGTTTGTATCTCACAATGCAATGTACAATAGTGATTTGATGTACTGTATTGCAAGTGAAAATGAAAATCTGATGTTACTTTACGATAACCGGGAACCAATTAGCCTTTTTGCCATAAAGACAATGCCCCAACTTTCGCTAATTCCACTTTCGCGCATTATTTTTGGACCCAATTAGGCGCGAAAATTGGTGCCCCCCTGTACTACGGTCCAACATGCTTTCCATAACACGTCCTCGTAACTGGTACTAGGCTATATTCTAGTGTTAACCCCTCCATACAGCTCAGTGGCAGAATACGACAGTAATTCGGGTTTTGTTTTACATGGCAGTTCTAAGAGACTGGCCCTGTAGTCTCTTGTTAATCTGATACAGCTCGCCACTGAAGACGAAAAAAAAAAAATGCAGTTTTCGGTTGTTAAAGTGGAAAATCGATAGTAATGGTGATGGTGGCCAAAACGTAAAGCTGGTAGCTGTGGTTGTGGGTATTGTTATTGTAATAATGGTAGTGATGGTTTAAATTGAGTTGTGGGTTGCTATTGTGCTAGTTCTGTTGGTAGTAACAATGGTATTGTCATTGGTATGGTGGTCGTGATGTTCCATAATGCAGTCCAGGTAGCAGTGACGTAGTGGCATAAAGGGAGTTGGTGCTTGATGTGGTGTTAGTAGCTGTAATGGCAGTATAAGTAATAAATAAATAAATAAATAAAAAGTATAATAAAAAACGGTAGTTATGGTTGTAATGATGGTGGATACTGATGCGGTAATATCAGGAAGTTGGTTGTTGTGGCAGCCGAGATTGTAGTGTTGGATATCCTGTAGTAGTAATGGTGGTGATGGCATAATTGGGTTGACGGCTTATGTGGTCTGTACATTTGTGGTGGCAAGAGTGAATAACTGGTAATGGTGGTTCTAATGATGTTTGGTAGTGCTGTGGTTAGTGGTGCCGATGCCTGATGCAGTTGTGATGCTGAGTATTTGCCGCAGTGCTGGAAGGGCCTCTCAATCTGATCAGACTAAATGAGGCATTGTCTCTCCTCTTTGATTGGGATGTATCTTTTCTTAAGTAAATTTGGCGGGCGGTACCATGATTAGCCCATTCAGCTGGTGAGAAGTCTGTTCTGCCTTGTTCTTGCTACCGCCAGACGATTAAGCCCACCGCTAGAAAAGCAGTTCGTCGTCTGGGGGTTAAAAACAGTCTCCAGTAAGCTTTACAGCCCCTGGAGAATATTAACTTTAAATTCGTCACCGACATAGGCTATCATTTAGGAGTGGTAATTCATCGCCAAGAAATGTCCAAGTAGAAAAAGCATAATCGATATCCTTTTCAAACGGATATTGCGGTCTCTGTTTTACTCAGACTACCACTAGACGATTTTATTCAACTTAGGAAGGACCTCTGGGAGTAAAGGTGTTAACTTACGTAAACTTCTCTGGTCCGAATAACCACCAGATGAGTAAAATCATCTGGCGGTAGAAAATGGATCATCGGATGGATGAGGCTAACAGCTTCAGTACGGTGAGGTGTTTTATCGCATTGGTCTTGCTACCTCTAGACGATTTTATTTAGCTTTTGGGAAATCTCTTTAACTGAAGAGGTAAGTGAAGGATACATTAAGCCTCTGCTGATCGAAAAGTCTCTCCAAAGCTAAACAAAACTGCCTGTGGATGGCATGAACAGAATCAAAATCACGTCATAGGACTGAATGGGATTTACTGTTGGTGTAGAGGAAAAGCAGATGCACAGCTAAGCGTAAATGCGGGTGTTTTCTTCAGTGTCTTAACAGTTTATTAATATCAGTGCTAGTGGATGTTGTCAGTATTTTGTGCGTGAGGACAAACTCCGCCAAACTTTAATGCCTTTGAGTTGCACTCCTTCACTCCCTCAGGCAACTGCTGGCTTGCCACCCAGAGTTTTCTTTCAAGCGTTTATTTTTGTTATGACCTGCAGGTGTTGTTGTTGTTGCTGTTGTTGTTGTTGAACCCCGGTTTGCCTGACTGAGCAGACCAGTAGTCCGCAAGCAAGCACCTGCATACATGTGGCTGTTCCAGTGGTTCCCTATACCGTTGATGCTGTGTCTTGGTCTTAGTGTAGCATGAGAATCTAGTACACAATTCTGTATCAACTAATAAGCTTACTTTATTCTTGCTATCTCCAAACTTTTATTCATAACAGGGGAACTTGTCTAGTTCGGTGAGTTAGCTGCAGCCTTCCTTTAACCCTTCACTAATAAAAGTCCTTGCCAAAGTGAATACATTATCTAGATATAGCAAAACGAAAAAATATGTCATTGGACTTAGGGAGTAAATGGTTTTTGTCCCCAACAGCCAGTTCAAGATGCCCCACTGAAGCAGAATATATCCATCATCTACCCAAAATTAATCCCTTCAGTACGGCAGCGTCTCTTTCATTATGTTCTTGCAACCTACAGATAATATTATTCAGCTTAGGGAACACTTCGAACCGGAGGGATTAGGTTTGGCATTGACTGACCCCTTCACAACAAGAGGTCACCCATAAGCTAATTAAAATTGTCTGTAGCTCACAAGAGTAATAGCAGTAGTAATTTGCAGTCTTCATTTTATCTGAAACGTGAACCCAGTGGACTGCAGGTTGAAGTTATCCTTCTCATGCAGTCCATAACTTTCCGGTGGATAGAGGGGCAGTCGAGCTGACTGGTTATATCGTTGCCACCACGTGAAGGCGCCCCTTCCAGTAACAGGAATAATATGCAACATACTTCCCTTTGCTGAAGGGAGTAATAATGGTGCCACTGTGTCTCTGAGGAAGGTTTTTACCTGGGCTGGATATTTGTGATACTTCAGGTCAGTGACCATTCATACTCGGTGCACTCACCTTGCTACTTTGTACAGCACAGAATATATCACGAGACACGGTACGGAATAAATATACATGCCTGCATAAAGGTAACTGTAACTGCACAGCCCCTGATTTGCATAGTTTATTCTGGTAGGTGGGGACGCCCACCATTCGTTACTTCATGTAGTGGCGTCTTCAGGTTACTTTAAATTTGATCAATAAGCCAAATGGTTTCTTGAAGTCCAGGAAACTATATACTACTTAAAGTGGTAACTATATGGCCAGTAGGATGCATGGTGATCTAGTGGGTTAAGGTGCTTCAGCTGGATGTGGTCTACAGTATAATGGTTTACAGCCTAGCCCTGGTTGAAGATAACTGCTCACGGAATGCCACTCACAGACGAGCCACTGGTCACACCTTAAATTTCATGATTATCTTAACCCCGGACCCCTACGCTCCTGATGGGGCAATATAGTGTTTGCTGATATAAATGCAGATTTAATGAAAGCCTCAAAAGAAGAAAGGGAAAAAATTACCAAAAAAATCTTGGACACAACCAGTGAGGTGCTTGAAGTAGTGTGTAAGTGGTGGCGCCGGGGCCTGGGTGAGACTCGGGTGTGTGGGCATAATGCAGTATGTCATGCAGCTATGGGGGTCTGGCCAGAGTTTGGGTGTGTACAGTATGTTATGCAGCTATGGGAGTCTGTGTAGGATTCGAGTGTGTGAAAATGACATGCAACTATGGGGGTCTAGTTAGGGTTTGGGTGTGTGCAATATGACATGCAACTATGGGGGTCTGGGCAGAGTTCGGGTGTGTGCAATATGTCATGCAGCTATGGAAGTCTGTGTAGGATTCGAGTGTGTGAAAAACATGCAACAATGGGGGTCTGGGTAGTGTTCGGGTGTGTGCATTATGACATGCAATTATGGGGGTCTGGGTAGGGTTCGGGTGTGTGCAATATGACATGCAATTTGGGGGGTCTGGGTAGAGTTCGATTGTGTGCAATATGTCATGCAGCAATGGGGGTCTGGGTAGGGTTTGGGTGTGTGCAATATGTGCAATGGGGGTCTGGGTAGGGTTTGGGTGTGTGCAATATGTGCAATGGGGGCCTGGGTAGGGTTTGGGTGTGTGCAATATGTCATGCAACAATGGGGGTCTTGGTAGGGTTCTTATACATCAGTAGTCATGAGTCATTCACAGCCCCACTGCCAGCCAGTCAACTCCCGTTGTTTCGCCCTAAATGACGCTTGGCCAATCACGTCAGCGTAATGACATTGCTGAGGAATGAGTTCTGTGCGGCATCGCAGGCTTCGTAGTATATACCTCAGTCTTAGCGACTTAATGTCCATAAAGCACACTAATATTCTTCTTTGTGATAATATATATATATATATATATATATATATATATATATATATATATATATATATATATATATCTATATGTGTGTGTGTGTGTGACGCTTCTGCTCAGGCTGAAGCTGTTGTGCTTTCCCAGCCTGACACAAATGTGGGTTTAATTCGCCCGTTAAAAAAGAATAACTAAATAAATAGATAAGATGGGAAAGGTTTATGCAGAGGACGCTGTGACTAGCAGTTAAGATGCCATTACTAGCAATTTAATGAAATTACTTGAGAACAGTGACGAAGAAAATGACCTGAAATAAAGCGAAAATAAGGACAGAGAATTTGTATGATAATTACTAACATTCATTATCTTCTTACTGTTTGCTCACTCCACCACAAGAGGTATTATGACTCAGTCTCCTATGTAGGCCAGTCCCCATCAGCTGTATGAAATCATCAACTGATAAATGGATTAAAATACCAGGAACTCACAGCCATACTATTAAGCTATAGATGAAAGCAATGAAGTTAAGACAGGACTGACTGCAAGTGGAGAGCATAAAAGAATAATCAAGTGAGATAAGTAATCGTGACACTCCCACGTATTGCACAACAACTTCCGGCAGTGGGCCAGGATAATTAATAGACGATCAGTACCCGCGCGTGACCCAGATTTGTTATTCCCACTCCGCACCTGCCTGGGAGGGGGTATCGCGCTGATTTTCTCCAGGGAGGAAAAAGAGAAGGCGGAAGTGATTCTGACTGTAAGCATTATAGAAAACGGTTTAGTGCTAACTGCGGTAACTACGAAAACTCATTAAGGGATAACTGTCATTTACGGTTGCTGTGAATCCATAAATTTCATACAATCACCTGCTGTAGGGTGCGACTGCATAGTTATGTTGTACCTGGTCTTCGAAGGAACCAGATAAAACACTTGAATCTGGGTGACGCCATTTTCCCTTTATTCCTGCTGCTGACAGGCGATTATAATTAACTCCAAAAGGCCTCTCGCACTGAAAGAGATTGGTAATTCAATACGTCACCCCATCTGTTCCGTAAGTCAATTATAAGTTAAGTGAAATGGTCAGGAGACGACCAGAGCAAAATTGGAAAATCCCAGAACTCAGTGGGTTAAGGAATATTCTGTATTCTCCTTTCCTGTCCACCCAGCAAACACGAACTTTAGTTACACGATAATATTTCTTCCTAAGACTCTTTTCTTCCTTGAAATGAATTGTAAGTAGAGGAGAATACTGAATCTTTCCGTGTCCCTTATTCCCTCGGCTAAAAAGAAGTCTGAATTGGAAGAATGTATTGATCGTAGGGATTGTTTGTGATTTCCGGGGCCCAGTGCCGGAAGTTGTGGTGTATTACGCACCAGAACCACGAAAACTCATGCGGGTTAGATTAAACTTGGTTAGGTTAGGTAAGGTTGGCTTGGTTAGGTTAGGCTGTTTGTTTAGATTTAAGGAAAGCAAACAGCAGCAGTCCTGTTTGTCCTTTCGTTAGGTTAAGTTAGGCAAGGCAAGGATCAGTTAGGTTAGGTTTGGTTGGGTTAGGCTGGACTAGATTAGGTTTGGTTAGATTAAGTGTTTGAAAGAAAGAAAACAAGAAGAAAAAAGACTATAAGGAAATACAGTAGGTCTTACACACGATGCTATGAATACATAAATAATCAGATGGAGGGTAGTAGAGTTCAACAACTTTAAGAAGCGAAAGAACGTATAAGGAGGCAGGAAGTGATAAAGAGAGGGAGGGAGGGAGGGGTTGGAGGTATTCAAAGCCTTTACTCTTTCCAGACTGCCCTACTTAAAGCCTCAGTCCCAAACACACCCACGCTCTATTACCACAGCCACCAGACCAACCACTAATACCAAAATTACCATCCTCTATACCAACCATTTTTACCACAGCTACTGTACTAACACTAATCCACAACTACTAGCATACCCATTACCCTACTATCATTACCACAACACCACTAATACCATAACAAGTATTATTCATTTCACACCTTTCATTACAACATACCACCATATTTGCCTCTGATACCGCAATTGCTTATATTTTTTGAACATTAATATCAGTTAGCCTGCCACAACCACCAGGCCAACCACTAACGTAATAAACACTACCATACCATTCACAGCTGCCATCACTTAAAACTACCATACTATCAGAAATACTACATCTAAGAGTATCTCTTGAACACCTGCTATCATTAACCATGCCACAATCACCAGGTCTGCCACTAATACAACAGTTACCACTACAGTATACAGTACAATACACACCATCCATCATTTTCATTTCTTTAAACCACCATGAACTCTGCGTTTAGTAACTATGACTGCCATCTCTAACACGTACCGTCATTGTCACAGCCACCAGACTACCACTAGTACCACAACTAAATATATCTCTCTCATACCTACCATAATTATACCACCAGACCTACTACCAATACAACAACAACTACCTGCAACATTTGCAATCACTACCACAAGTATGAGACCTATCAGTAAGACCACGTCTACGACAGTACGTACGGTACCAAAACTTTACCATAAGAGTTAATACTAATTCGGTGATTATCAGTACACCTTCCATAATTACCTTTACTGCCCATATGCTATCCTTACCATATCTTGCGGTCCTGTACCATCATTGCAACTTTATTCACTTTTATAGTACGATGACGATTTAATGTATTCTTGTTACCACCAAACGATTCTATTCAGCAAAGGTGTTATCTGTTATTATAAAAGGGTTATACAATATCCCTAAACCCTGTACGTTGACTTTTTTAAAACTCCTACTATCATCACTTTCATTCTGCTTCAAAGAGGCAGCTAGTGGGGAAAGGGTTACGCACCACAATAAACATCCATTGGTGTCAGCTGGAGGCCCATCTTTGTTATTATAGATTATTTAATACCATTACTACAACCACCAAAACATCCTCGCTATCTCTGCCTCAACCGTCACAGTCACTGCCCCTACAACCATCAGAACCCCTAAAGCCACCACTACCACTACAACCACCACTACCTCTGTATTCATACCCACCACTGCCATTACCACCACCACTACCACAACACACGGCCACCATTTATCACCATTACTGCGAGTACTAGAACACCACATCTACGGCTAATGGTTCTATATCCATACCTGTCTCTGTTACCTTAACTCCGCAACTAGGGACTTTGGCCTCTATCACCTTAACTACCCCAACAAGGGGCTTTGGCCTGTATTACCGTAACTACCGCAACTAGGGGCTTTGGCCTGTATTACCTTAACTACCGCAATTAGGGGTTTTGGCCTGTATATATTACCTTAACTACCGCAACTAGGGGCTTTAGCCTCTATTACCTTAATTACCGCAACTAGGGGCTTTGGCCTCTATTACCTTAATTACCGCAACTAGGGGCTTTGGCCTCTGTTACCTTAATTACCGCAACTAGGGGCTGTAACCTCTATTACCTTAACTACCGCACGGGCTTTGGCCTCAGGTACCGTACGTACCTTAACTACCGCAACTAGGGGCTTTGGCCTCTATTACCTTAACTACCGCAACTAGGGGCTTTGGCCTCTATTCTCGTCAGCTATAAAGCTTTGTGGCACCTCATCGTCATACAAAATCTTTTGAATAAAATCTTCTTGAAATAATCAATCGAGACAACTCAGCCCCTAAGACGACAAAAAAACGTTGTCGCGTTCATACCAAAGGACTCTACTGGCCACTTGCCAGTTCTGGGCTATAGTGAAGTCAAAATATTGACACTGATAATTTTCGTGGTATTAAGATAAACAGCATTTAAAATGGAAAAAATATAATGAGAAGATAGCACTGACATAGTACAGAACTTGCTGAACAGTGTTATTATTCGATCTTGCTGTAAATAAGGAAAGTACAGTATCTAACACAGTTCATCTTTTCGCATTTTAAAATTTGCTGTATAATTATTTTTCTCATTTACGGATGAGGCGAACCAAAACATTGTTCAGCAGGTATATACTTGAAATTATGTCAGTCGTTTTCATTAAGCTATTTAAAACGCAATTTCCGCTAACATTACGAAAATTACAAAGGCCAATATTGTGAACTTCCCTGTCGACCGAAACTCTCAATTAAATAGTTGTAGTGTCCACTTTTGGTGACATTTGGAATTTTTCCCCTTAGTGCCTGGTCCATTATATATAATACAATCTCAGGCCTTTTATTCAGATTTTAAGAGAGATTTTCCGTACTGAAGGTTTCAATATAATCTAAATTAGCCGATTCACTAGATGAGGCTTTCCGTGAGCCAAATAGGCTATATCTCTTGGAAGCTGCAGAAGTGGAATTAGAAATGGCGTTTTCGAGTCCACGGGGGTAAAGAATGGAAAAAGAGGGACACACACACACACACACACACACACACACACACACACACACACACACACACACACACCTAATCTACTCCTTCAGTGGCTAGAGCTGTTTCAGTGAGCCAGCTCCCCTTGTATGGTTCTTTCCCATACAGCTTACTACTCTTTTATGGCGCATTTCCTTAACTCTGTGTGTGTGTGTGTGTGTGTGTGTGTGTGTGTGTGTGTGTGTGCGCGCGCGCGCGTGCGCGCGCGAATGTGACGAATCTATATTATGATCGTTGCCAGCACACACCAAAGTTCGGTTTGCATAATGATAATGCTCCGTTACAAGTTTTCAGGTGTTTCGTGTTCGCCCTCTTCATTTGTATTTTAATCAACATCACTCACCTCTTCACTACGATGACGTCTTCTTAGATTTTGTATATACTTGCAGTCCCTTAGATAATATTATAAGTTAAAGAATTTTCCAGTTGAAGAGATTAGATTCCATTACAAGGGGGAAAACTTGAGTTGATTATACCGTAATAGTCTGACCTTATCTAGAAAAGGAGAAAGACAAAAATTTAACTAGTTATGCGTATCTCCATTTACCATTATCTTTTCCACTCCATTAGGGCAGTGACCTTAGTAATGGTATTGAACATCAGGGGTTCATTTAATGTAATTCCAAGAGCAGAAGGTAATACTATTGTTAATCCCCTCAGTACAATTTTTTATACGTATTAGTTTGCTGTTACTAAGTGATTTTAAAGAGCTTACGTTCCTTCCTAGTGGAAAAGAGGTTAATGAAATCTGTTTCTAATTTCTGCGGTTCAGATAGTTGCTCCAAATGAATAAAATTGTCTGGAGGTGGTAAGGATAAAATGTCATCGGAATCAATTACTTAAACTACGTAACCTGACTGCGTTTTCATTATATTTTATTTATTTAGACGCACGGAGATGGATACCGAGAGGAAGATGAGGAGATAAGCTGCGAGAATATTTTATCACCTCAGTACGAACGTGTATTTTTCTTTTATTTTTGATAACGTCAAATGATTTGATTTACCTAATGAGAAACATTTTGAAATGTAGGGGATGACATGCCTTATATTAACCAATTTCAACACTAGAAGCTTGCTGAAAAGGGAGTTTGGTCGTCTGGTGTTAGTAAGAATTCATAGACTTATAAAAGGAAAGTTTGTCTGTCTGTCCTATGTAGAAATTGAGAGGTATGCATATAGAGCTCTCCAAACAGCTCTAGCATGTGTTATATTTTACGACAAATTAAGATGCGTATAATACAGTTGCTAAAGAGCCGCCCCTGAAAGTCATGATTAAAATCAAATATAAATAATCAAGAAACATGGTGGAAGCATGGTAGCTAATACCCGTAGAGTTTTTTTTTGGTTTTTCTACAATAGTATCATTACTCGTATTACCCGCAGTGGGTCGGATGGGTGGACGGATTCGAGCGGTGGACAGGCATGATTGGTGGATGGGCAGGTAGTGAGAAAGTAGGTCCATAGTAGGAATAGGTGTATTTGGAACATATGCCTGAGGAAATGGGTCCAAGGAGAAACAAATTAAATACTGAAGGTAAAAGGGAACTATGGAGAACGATAACAGGTGCTTGCAGGTGCATTTTGTCGGGGTTGCCCCTCAAAGAATGAGTTGTTAGGTAATAAAGAGCTCTCATACGTTTGCCGAATCCACATACACTGGCTCTAAGTCTACTAATACCAAGTCGGTTCACTTTCCGTCAGTGCGCAGGGAGGCGTGGCTTGTGTGACGTCAGCTGGATTAAGTACCAGAAAATGCATAAAAGGACAGACTCAAACCATCATCTCTGACTTAATGTTCTTAAGAAAAAAAAAAAAAAAAAAAAATCTCCATGGCTGATTCTCTGTCTCTCTTCAGTTTTGTTTGAAATCCGATCAGCACGTTTTGCTTTATATTAGCAAGCACACACACGGGTCGAGATTTGACCTTGCCCAGTGACCTTCATCCTTGAGTTATTGTTCTCAAAATTGAATCATTTATTTCCTTTGTTACCCTCAAGCCTTCCCCCAAGTTTGGTTTGGATTAGATAAAAACTATTTGAATTGATTTTGCTAGATCATACGTTGACCAAGCCCAGTGAATTTTACCTTTGACCTATTGTTCTTACAAAAAAAAAAAAAAAAAAAAAAAAAAATGCTTATTGGGGAACCCTGAACCCCTCCACCAAATTTTGGTAAAATCAGATATAGCCTGTTTAGTTTGGTTATAAACACACACACACACACACACACACACACACACACACACACACACACACACACACACACACACAAATCAAAATATAACACACTTTCACTTCACGAGTGCGGGTGTAAAGAAGTTCCGCTAGCTTTGTGGATTAATCTTGGCTGTGTTTTCTTTTTAATAGCATTAGTAACGTAGAAGGCCGCGTGCACACGAACCTGAAACGAGTTTTGAAGTATGTTCAAAACATTGCTTCGGACATGTTTACATACATGTTCGAAGTATCTCGTTTAGACGTTCAAACCCGTAATCTTGTTTCGAGACATCATCACTGGTGTGGACATTTCTGCAGGAAGCGTTTTAATCCGGCGGTTTACGAACATATTTATGGCATGTTTGGAAGCATGTATCTAGCATGTACCTGACATGTTCCTAGCATTGTTTCGGGCAGTGTTTTAGGCACCGCGTGGACGGGGCTTAAGAAGACAGTAAAGTCTAATACGTAAGTCAAATCGCTTTGGAAAATGTGTTTGGAACTCTTAATTCAGGTAGAGGACTGCCCAGAGTGTTCCTTAACGCATGGTGGTACTGTTATTGTTAAAGGTTCGGCGACACTTCCCTGCCAGCAGTGGCGATGGATGGTGTTGCATGGAATATTTTATATGATGGCAGTATGACGCACGCAACAATCGAATGTGAGAAGGGAAGGTATACACTGAGTTTTGGGAGGTATGAAATTACTGAATTCATGACACAGTGTTGGCAGGGTATGGTGGATGAACTTTGCCAGTAACAGACCGAAGTTAATATGTGTGGAGTCAAAGCTTAAATTCATAGGGTTTTGAAATCAGGTTTATTTTTGCTTTGATGTCTAATGTAAAGGTAATGAAGCTGGGGGGAGAGACCATGAGGAACTTAGTCGTGGTGATCATAATACTAGGCCTTCAAGCTTGTGGCGAGCTATATTCCCAGTATGCAGAGATAAAAGGTCACTGCATTATATACATTATCACAGTTACCCCCCGTGGATGTTACCCTTATACTCATTTTACCATCAACCCACGAAGCGTGGATGGACAAGTGAATCGAGAGGCGCCACCTGCCCTCACCTGGGTTCGATCCCTGGCGCTAATAGGCTGGCAGCTTCATAGCTAGAAACACTAACTCGCACGTTTACGACAGGGCTGCCATTTACGGAAATTTGTCTGCTAGCACGGACAAAACTGAGCATCGATGACGTATACGGATGAGTGTGACGTCACTCATCCGTTCAACGGAAAATACGGATTTTCTCTATTTGCAAATTTCTCTGATTTACGCAAAGTAAATGCCTATGTTAGGGCGTTTTTTTGTGTATACACGTAATACACTGTGACATGTACAGTTTTAGGTCACATGCAATCTTGTCTTAGTCAACATGCTTAGTCATACTAGCACCGAGGGCCCAATCTGTCCCTGACGTTGGTCTAGTACAGGTGTCCAGAAAAACATTTTTAACTGGGGTGTATCAGTAAGGATACGGTCACCATTCCCAAGGTTTCGGTAAGTTACTATAGGTTTCGTTATTACTGTATAGGTTATTATGTTCAGCCCTGAATTATTCTGTGTGATTTAGCAGTGTTTGCCCTACAGCATTAATGCTTCATTCTCTTCCCTATATTGATAGAAAACGTGATGATAGCGAAAAATAAAGTAATACTTTCGTATATAATGTACGATATCTTAATGATGATAGGGTGGAATAAAGTAATACTTACAGTATATATGTAATATACAATATCATGAAATTACAGTCGATTACCTACAGGCTGTTAGTAGGACGACTTGAATAGGTACCGATACGTAATTATGTATTTCATGCATTTACAAGTTGTCATGCCACCCACCAAGAAATTTGGAGACGAATGGTTGTTTAAAGTGGATTATCAGCCCTGGTTGTCAAAAGTGGAAGACGATTCGTCTAAAGCTAACTGCAACTCTTGCAAGAGGTCTCTGGGAGCTGAATGTCTAAAATAATATATTAATGTTATGTTATTTGATTGCTTAGAATGTGGTATTATTGTTGTTATTTCATGGTTTAAATTTACCAATTTAGCCTAGGTCATATTGTTGCTATGCCATGATTTCGTGTAGGCCTTACACAATAAATCATTTTTTAAGCTCGTGGAATTTACCCTATTTATTTAATACATGATCATATATATATTTGCCAGATAGTATATTACATAGCTTTATGCGATAATGTAAGCAAGGTTGCACAAGATTAGTTTTTGGCTAACGGGGAAAAACAAGGAATACTGTGAATATGATACATAAATGGTAGGCTTTCGTCTGTTTGTCATAGTTTCACCCATAGAGTTCCGCCAATTGACAAAGAAAACGATATGACGTCATATATCCTTAAGAGAGCTGTGAGTGGCTATGGTCTCTGACCAGAGTGCACGGAATTTTATCACACGGAAATCTGACAGCCCTGGTTTACGACGACTGCTCGTGCCATTCTCTTGGTAGCTCTTTCTGGACCATAACCCCACGATTTATGATACAGTAGGTTGGATGAAGATGATGACAGTATTAAAGGTATGGCAAATGGTCTTCGGTGTGGATATTGTGGAAAATGTATGTTATGAACTGTAATATACTCGTATGCGAATAAATCTCTTGGGTGGCACAGCTCGAGTCGTATATTGCAGTATCCAGCATGCGATAAGTAAACAGGACTCAATACCACCTCCATTTACTCGCTCTAATGATCGGTACAACTCCAGTACTTGATTCCAGCTAACGCCATGCATTTTTATTCAGTACAGGAGCCTGAGGTAACTCATTAACTTACTGTGTAGGGTAGCATTATATATATATATATATATATATATATATATATATATATATATATATATATATATATATATATATATATATATATATATATATATATATTCTAGAGAGAGAGAGAGAGAGAGAGAGAGAGAGAGAGAGAGAGAGAATGTGTGTGTGTGTGTGTGTGTGTGTGTACATCCTCAACGACTTTATTCAGCGTAGGGTAGACGCTTCTAACATAAGGGGATACATGCCCATCGTTCACTCATTCATTACAGTCTCATTCCTACGCCACATAAATATAGTCTGAACGCATAAGGAATTACCGTAACTACATGATGGTACCATCCAAGTGAAGGGGCTGAAGCTTTGACATGAGGTGCTTGGCGGTGATCGTTTAGGAAGTGTTACTGTAACCTGAATGCGGCGTCTTTTCAGACAGATTTCGTAACGTCTTTTCGTCGGCGTTTTGGTTTGCATATTACACTTTTATTTCCTCTTGCATTTTTATCACCATCAGTATCATCATCATCATCGTCATCTTCATTGTTATCATCATCATCATCCGTTTGTTACACACTAGGAACGTAGAGGCTTGAGGCTTGATTCCTTAGAATAATAATTTAATGCCAGAATTGTCGGTAGCTCATCCCTGAGTTGGATTATGAGAAGTAATCCCAACCACTCCTCCGATGTTAATGCTCTTGGACCACATTTGGTTGGAGCGCCGTAAGCCACTAGGCCAGCAGACGGCCACTTAAGTACATGTTTATCACCCAGCGTAGTACATGATTTCCTGGGCTACAAGGAATTATGTGCCATGTATCTTAGAGTCACTTGTTGGTAGTACTATATAAAGGAAGTGTACAAGAGGCGTCCCCACCTTACACTTTATACCGAGGATAATTTTATTCGACTTGGGAAAGACGTCCCATACAGCAGAGACTAGTAAAGGCTCCATCTAACCTTTGCTGCAAGAGGTGATTGATGGAGCGGGCACGTCAACCGGAGATGGTAACACCAGTGAAGAAAAAAGGTCCTCATGCTGAGGAAGTAAAATATATATAAGTAACACACAACATAATATTTAGGTGTGATATACAGCATACTTTTCCACTAAAGAGTTGCTGCGACGTTTCCTGTTCTGACATGAATATGTCCATGTATGAGAAAACCTTGCCTGTACAAACTCACTTTCACATGTGCTATATCAGCTTTATGAAACATATTTGTTCGTGGTCATTAGTTGCCTGGGAGTGCTGACAAATCCTCAGACTACGTCACAATGCACACGGAACGGAGAATAAGCGAATGAATTTGTCTTAATGTCCTCGTCTTGCATTCGCTAGATCCTGCCATTACCGAACGTTGAATCGGGTGAATACGTATTTCTTTTCCTCTTCTTCCGAGAAAAGATGAAATTCTTAATCACGTTATCCCATATTTTAAAGCTGTCCTGTAACTGGGCCCTACCGTACTTATAAACCTGTGTGTGTGTGTGTGTGTGTGTATGTGTGTGTGTTGAAGGAGTCTGTCGGGGTATGTCAGGTGTTAGTTTTCCAGTGCTGATATTGTTCATTTGATTAATTTGGAAAACCTATTTGTTCACGTGGCACACTATTGTATCCACACCATATATATATGTACTGTATATATATAATAAAGAGAGAGAGAGAGAGAGAGAGAGAGAGAGGAGGTGGGGAAGGGGGTCTGGGAACAGCACTTCACCAAAGCTTCACGTGCCTGAATCTTAAATAATTTCGGGGACGGCTCAGTCGGCTAATATGGGCGTAGTTGTGGCAGTGGGAATAAGGGATAAATGATCCATGGCAGATACTGATAACACTGAATGAGTCGACGTACAACACGAAAAATCGTCCGGCGGAATGGAAATAGAATGCAATGTATGGGCTCTCTCTATCTCACTCTCTCTCTTGGACTATGCTGAGATGTAAGGCCGTGTGCTTTAACGTTTCTGGCAAAGTAAATGAAACAAATGACAGTATCTTATTTCTTTCTCAAAAGTAAGGCGTTGTTTAAGGAAGACAATCCATGATATACCGTAATAATTGTGCAAAGGAAGGTCTGTTGTGCCTGCAGTAGACACGGAGGAACAGGTTTTTTCCCAAAATAATGGATAATAAAGAGTGGCGGTGACTGACATAACTGAAGCAAAACTGCACCTCAGTAAAGAATGTTAAATATAAGTTAATTATCTTAAACCTGAGCTGGAAACCTGAGCGTCATTCCTGGAAGAGTTTCATGTTTAAGCGGGAGAGGAAATAAAAAAGTATAATTACATGCCTCTGAGGAGGCAGGAGCTGAGGTGCAGCTTTAACCACTAGTATTCTATAGCCAGTGACTAAATAAAGGAATGCATCTAAAAGGAATATCATTACAGTTCTTTTATACTAATCTAGCAAATTCTTTCGTCATTTTTGCAGCATATTTCACGTAGCTGTGGCAGAAAAAGGCAATAACACGGCTCTAAGTCTTTTTCATAGCATCCCTTCATGACAAGCATCATATACTGTTGTTGATCTATTGTGACAACTCAGATTCATAATGAAGAGATGGTAATTTTAGGTCAAGTTAGAGTAAAAAGGGTATAGTACAGCAATGGATAATCAGCACTGGTTATCAATAGATGCAATCAGATATCGTCTTACTGGTTTACGTCTACTGACAACGTTCCAGAAAGCAACGTGCTAAAAAAGGTGGAATGTTCCAATGCTCTTTGTCGAAAAAGTCTCTCGTAAGCTACAGATAAGCCTTTGAAACTAACGTGCATATAATACGATTGAGACGTTATCGGAGTCAAGCGTTTAAATAACTGGCTCAACAATAGGCGAGTAACGTCATGGCTCTAACTTGTGACCAGCTGTTGATCAGATATATAAATAGTTAAACGTGGATTACGTGATGGTGAATTTGAATCAGCGTTAAGTCACCCGGTAAATTAAGGTTGCAGCTAAAAATGGAATATTAGGAAAACATTTGTCAGATAGGAGAAAAGGGATAGAGGATGGTGGGAGAAAATATGAACGTTTAGGAAAGTGACAGAGGGAGAGGCACTGGAGAAACGCTACAGAAACGAGTGAGACTGGGAGAGAGTATAAGAGATGGGTGAGGGGGATGGAAAGGAAGATAGAACACGAGAGAAAAGGAGATTTATCTTAAGAGATATGCATGGAGAAAGTATAAGAGAGAGAGAGAGAGAGAGAGAGAAATCGCCCGGCGGAGTGGAAATAAAATGTAACTAATGCCTGGTCTCTCTCTCTCTCTCTAGGGCTATGGTGAGATGTATGGCCGTGTGCTGTAACGTTTCTGGGTAAGTAAATGAAATAAATGACTGTATCTTATTTCTCAAAAGTAAGGCATTGTTTAAGGAAGACAATAGACAATATAATAACTGTGCAAAGGAAGGTCTATTGTGCCTGCAGTAGACACGGAGGAACAGTTTTTCTCCCAAATTAATGGATAGTAAACAGTGGCGATGACTGAGATGGCGTAATTAGAAGTGCACCTCATTAATGAATGTTAAATATAATTATGCTCATTATCCTAAACCCGAGCTGGAAACCTGAGCGTCATTCCTGGAAGTTCCGTGTTTAAGCAGGTGAGGAAATAGAGAATATAATTCAATGCCTGTGGGGAGACAGGAGCTGAGGTGCAGCTTTAACCACTAGTACAGTATTTTACAAGTGCTCTTGGGCCCTTCGGGCCCCTCGCACTTGCTCCTGGGGAGGGCTCTCGCGTTTATGTGCTGTTCTAGTGTAACGTTGCCACTTGGATTTCTTGCAGCTAACCAATTGATTGTGTTATTTACAGCTTTGGGAATGGAACCCAATTTATTTCAGTTCTACCTCTGGGCAAAAAATTCTACGGAGATCCTATGCCGGGCTTCGGAGCATTTTTTTTTTTTTTTTTTTTTTTTTTTTTTTTTTGTCAAAATGTGATCGCTCATTAAATATAGTAAAAGTTTTTCAATCGTGATGGGACCAAGTTTTTTCACATTAGCGAATTTTTTGCGGTTTTTGTGCCAATTTTGGTGCGATTTGAATGTGTAGTTTCGGCTGCTCACAATACACACACACACACGTCTACTGCAATAGTATGTTAGATATCTAGTGATTAAATAAAGGAATACATTTAACTGGAATATAATTACAGTTCTTTTACACTAATTTGGCAAATACTTTCGTCCTTTACAGCCCAGTTCACGTAGCTCTGTGGCAGATAAAGGGAATAGTAACATAGCATCCCTTCGTGACAACTGCATATTCTGGTGTTGATCTATTGTGACACCTCAGATTCAAAATGAAGAGATGACAATTTTAAGCCAAGTTAGAGTAAAAAGGGTATAGCCTAGTGAGACTGATGGATGATCATCAGTAGTTATCAGTAGAAGCATTCATACATTGCTTTATTATTGTAAGTTACTGACAACAACATTCCAGAAAACAATAGGCTAAAAAAGGTGAAATGTTCCGATACTCTTCCGTTTTCTCTTCTAAGCTACAGAAAAACCATTGATAGTAACATGAATTTACCAGGACTGAGACGTCATGGGAGTGAAGTGATTAATTAACTGACCCAACAATAGACGAGTAACAGTGTGACTAACTTGTAACCAGTTATTGATTAGATATATAAAGAGTTAAACATGAATTATTTGACGGTGCTTTTGAATCAGCGTTTATGTCACCAGGTAAATTAGGGTTGCTGCTAAAAATGGTGTACTGGGAAAACGTTTGCCATACAGAGGAAAAGGGGCAGCATAGAGGATGGTGAGAGAAAATATGAACATTCAGGAAAGAGGCAGAGGGAGAGGCACAGGAGAAACGTAAAAGAAAGGAGGGACACTGGGAGAGAGAGGAGTGAGGGGAATGGAACGGAAACTGAAGAGGGGAGGAGTGAAATCTTAAAAGAGACATCCTGGGAGAGAGAGAGAGAGAGAGAAACTTAGAGAAGTTAGGAGAGAAGGTAGAAGGGATGGAAGGAATCGAGGAAAAAGGGGTGAGAAAAACGTGAGAGGAAGGGGCTAATTAAAACAGAGGGACCGTGAGAGAACTGCTATGAGAGAACAGGAGAGGAGGAAAGGAACGGTATGGGGGAGAGGAGAGACCTAGAGATGATGGGAGACAGCTTGAGAGAGCTATCGGGAGGAAGGGAAAGTAAGGAAGACAAGAGGAGAGAGGAAAGAAAGCTTGAAGAGAGGGGCTATAGAAGGTATAAGAGAAACGATAGGGAAGAAGGATAAGGGAGAGAGGAGAGGAGAGGTAAGAGAGAATACTTAAAAAGGAGTACGGGAGAGAGAATAAGAGCTGGTGGGGAGAGAGGGAGGGCGAGGACAAGAGGAGAGGAGAGAGAAAACTTAAAGAGGGAAGTTTGGAGAATTAGAGAGATGGGAGGGAGGGACTGGGAGAGGGTGAGGAAGACGTGAGAGGAGAAAAGAAACATAACGAGGAAGGCTGGGTGAAAAAATGAGAGAGAGAGAGAGAGGGGGGGGGGGTGATGACCGGGTGGCGAGTGATTGCGTGTAGAGGAAATTGATGGTGAGGCGGTGGAAAGTTATGATGATGAAGTAGACCCTCACTTCCCCTGTCTTGTGTTACTGGTGGTGGTGGTGGTCGGCTTAATGATGGGTGTTGTTATGAGATTCGGTAATTGGTAGTCTGACTTAAACTATGAGGTTAATATAAACGTCTTGTCACGGGGGAATGTGGATTTACTAATTAATATTGCTAAAAATGTTGCTTGAAAATATGGATAAGGAATTGACTTGTGAAATCAAGCAATAAGTTTTACTTTATGCCAGATTACTTCGCCGATTCTCTAAGAATGAGAATTTATAAACTTTCTCAACAGTACACAGCAGAGACTAATTACTTACGCGTGCTGTTTGTTAGTACTGTTAGCCTCTAGAGAAAGTGACTCCACCCCTGACAGTCAATAACTAATGCTATTAATGATAAACAGGTTATTGCCGGTGCATTAACTCCTGGCTGCCACAACGGAATGAATGGAGCTGGGGCCTGATTGACTGCTGCCTACCTTAATAGCTCCAGGGAAGGCTGCCACACCATCCCTGAGTATCCACACTGTGCAATTTTCACAGTGTCCACAGACGCCCCGTCAACTCAACGTACCTGTACAGCGACATGCATTAGTTATTTATTTATTCGATTACTCATTGTACCTTACTGCTTTCTCTTTCAGGTTATTCATACTGGTAGCTTATAGATAATGTATTATAGAATGTAGTTTTCCTTTTCAGTCTTTCCTATGAAATTTCCGTGTCAGTTTTTCCATGCTGCGTGGTGGTTTTTCTCACTTTTTCTTGCCAGTTTTGGCTGGAGGGTTTGGAGGCAGGGGGAACCTTCTTGATTTACTATCCTTATCCTTCAGCATGTAGAGTTAGATCTTGTAGTCATAGTCTACTCTGTACCAAACAGCCTCGAAAGGACCATAAGGTCTGTTGCTGTTTGCTTTTCTTTGTACTCCTTTAATACAAAAGGACTGGCCTAAGTACCCGTTATGACTAATGTAAAGCGTTTGTGCGAACTAGGAGTGGCAACTAAAATAAGCTTAATGTGGAGAAATAAAACACGATTTTAATTACATTAAGCTCAAAGAAAAGAACTATAAATTTATTAATTGCAGTGAAATAAATTTACGTTACATGAGTCTCAAAATGAATTCAAATAAGGAGAATACACTCACTCGCTCATTCAAACGCTAACACTTAAACCTAGGAAAAACGATAAGAAATACTGATCAGTAGAGGGGGCTAAGCGGAATGACTGGGCGCCGGTACGTAGGACAGACGCTGCAATATGCTAAACCTCTTCGCCGATTCACCGTCTAGGTGGAGATTTCAAGAACTCGCTGTGGCGGCGCTGCTCCAGGCTGGTCACGAACCTGCTCTCACGACGATCAAAGCCTGACTAACTTCGAATTATGGAAGAGAGCGAGGGCCGGCCGTGTTTGCTTCAACGGTCAACGGAAAGAAAATGAGCGATATACGCTCACAATCAATCACTCAGTGAAGGCGCTAATGTCGCGCACAAGGATGAACACTTATGAAACAGTGAAAAAATGTTCTGAAAACGGGTCCAATCGAGTGAATGCTAGGACGGTTTAACTGAGTGATACACAGTGGGAATTCCACTAGAATTCGCGGTTTTCACACTGAAACAAAATGTCACGAATCTACAAATACGCTGGCGCCAATTCGTGACACGTCTGTCGTAACTTTGAATATAGCAAAGTTTTTATTGTTCTCCTTGTCATGAATTTCGTTAGTGTCGTCTGGTTCTTCCACCTCAGGCACTTAAGTCGATTTTTTTATTTTTTTTTTATTTTTTTATTGCTTCCTCCCATTCTTTGGGGGAAGCAGCCTAGGTATATAGATAGGAAGATAGATGATTGCTCCCTTCAGACGAGTGAGTACCTGACGATGAATATTGCCACTGAAAGGGCTAAATACAGCCTTCAGTTACCTGTTCACTACCAACGATTTCTTTTATGCTGAATTTAATAACTTGAAGGTAGCAAGAATATTGTGCAGAATAATGTTGCCAGGCAGAAGGGTTTTGTTGTGACGAGTTGTATGAAGTAAATAATATTTTGTGATATAAAAAAGATAAAATAGAAGTGTAGTTTCTTCTTGTTCCTTCTTAGAAAACATGGAAACTGTATATGCAGGTCTGCAATTTGAATGCCGATTTCAAAGAATAACAAAATAATATTATCACGTCACTAAAGAAGCTAGTATACTGATGGAAAAGCCACATGATCGCAGTGGTGGCAAATTTGAAGGGGCGCTATCCCAGGATACACTCTGTGAGTCGTCGTCGTCGTAGTAGTAATAGTAGTAGTATTGTCTCTTTGACTGACCTGTGCAGCTGAGATGTATGGGGCGAGTAGGGTGTGTTTGATTCGTGGCTGCTGATTGGCCGCCGATGATGTAAATCTACAGCTCTTCTTATTTTAACACATGTATACATTATATATATATTTGTAAATTGCTTGCAATATAGGCAGCAAGTTTAAATATGAAATAATTTCCGAAGCTAAATACGTCAGCATTACCTTTAAAAGTTTACCGTTGTCAAAGAAAATTTAAGTTGATTATAAAGTTTTATAAAACGATGTGTCGTTTAAAGTAAATTATCCACCCACGGTGTACACCCACGTCCGCACGTTGTACTACATCCACCCACGGTGTACACATACGTCCGCATGTTGCACTATAATATCCACCCACGATGTACACCTACGTCCGCATGTTGCACTACAGTACATGCCTGCATTTACTTCAATGACATCATCGGCGGCCAATCAGCAGCCGCGAATCAAACACACCCTACTTGCCCCATACATCTCAGGTGCACAGGTCAATCAAATAGACTAAAGTAGTAACAGCAGCAGCAGCAGTAGCAGTAGTAGTAGCAGTAGTGGTGGTAGTAGTAGTACTAGTAGTGGTGGTGGTGGTGGTAGTAGTAGTAGTAGTGGTGGTAGTAGTAGTAGTGGTGGTGGTAGTAGTAGTAGTAGTAGCTAATGTATGGTAGCCCATTGTACAACATATACAAAGATGTCAAGGCGATATCTACCCATCTTCTCTATTTTTTGCCTTTATATGTTATGGAGGGGGCTGGCCCACCTAAAACTAATGGTGGGGAAAATTTATATAATGATAGGAATTATCAAGGAGCCAGACGAACTGACCCGAGATATTTCGTTGAAATCCATGTGCTTATTTTCTCTTATTTCTGTTCGTTATTCCTTTTTAATTTTTAGAGGAGGGGGATGATCTCCCCATAGAATCATTGGATTAGGGGGGTCACGCTCCCCAAATATCACATTTCGGATGAAACTCCACTATACAATTTGTACAAAGATATCAAAGCCATGTCAGCCCTTCTTTCACCGTTTTTGAATTTTTCTAATTTAGTGAGGGGGACAGATCCCTCCAAAATATTGTACGGTATATAGCTGAAGACCTTTGATGTAACCAGACAAACTCACCTGGGAAGTTTCATTGAAATCCATCAAATACCTTAAGGCACAGATAAACTGACAGGCACACACACAGACAGGCAAATGAGGGACTAGAAATAAATTTTCATCCTTTTTGCAACTGTTTCATCTGTAGCTCCGCGACAGAATTAGACAGTGCTAAGGTTCGGCATTCTTTTCATGGCACACCTTCGTAACTATCGCCGTATTCTAGTGTTAGCCTCACGATACAGCTCAAAGGAAGACAGACAATAATAGGGCTATACATTCCATGGCAGTTCGACACGACTGGCACCGTATTTTGATAAGCCCGTGTTATAGCTCGACCCTGATGGTAAAGAATTTATATTTTTCAGTCGTGTTAAATTTGAAAGAGTATAGTAATGGTGATGGTGGCAAAAATGCAAAGCTGGTGTTGTGGCTGAGAGTGGGTATTGTTGTTGTAGTAATGATGGCAGTAGCTTACGAGTAAATGGAGTTGTTGGTTGACGTTGTGCTAGTTGTTTTGGTAGTAGCAATGGTAGTGTTCATTGATGTGGCAGTAGTGATGTTCGAAGTGTAGTCCAAGTAGCAGTGATGCAGTGGCAGAAATGGATTTCATTCCTGATGTGGTGTTAGTAGATGTGATGACAACTACTTCAGTCCGGTGATGTTCATTATTGTTACCGTTATTGACGATACCTCCAGATGATTTTATTCGGCTTTTGGGAAACCTCCTTGAGAGGTAATGGATACATTGAACCTGTTGATCGAAAAGTCTTTCCAAAGCAAAATAAAACTGTCTGTGAATGGTTTGAAGAGAATGAAAAACACGACATCCGGCTGAATGGGGTTTACTCGTAGGTGTACAGGAAAAACAAATGTACTGTGGATAAAAAAGTATCGGAGCACAAGGGGTTCGATGCCTGCCAAAAACATTCGATCAACTGCTGATGTTTACCAGCATCTCATTGTTCATGAACAGTGTCCATTTACATAAACATAACATTTGCTATATGTTTGCAAGAGGACGTTGCCAGTTGGCGATTTATGACACCTCCCGACATCAGGCCTACCAACGTGTAGTAGGTTGGACACTAATATTCCAGTGTCCTTCGTTGTGTGCTCCTAAATGTTCCACGCATATTGTGCACCGACACTTTTTTTTTTTTTATCCATAGTACAGCCAAGCGTAACTGCGGGTGTATTTTCTTCAGTGTCTTGACAGTTTGTGAAATGAGAAGTGCAGGTGGCATGTTGTCAGTATATCGTGAGTGAGGGAAAACTCCACCAAACTTTAACCCGTTTGAATTGCACTCCTTCACTCCCTGAGGCAACTGCTGGCTTGCCACCCAGAGTTTTCAACCGTATATTTTTGTTACGCCATGCAGCTGTTGTTGTTGCTGCTGCTGCTGCTGTTGTTGTTGTCATTGGTGTTGTTGTTGTTGAACCCCAGTCTTCCTGACCGAGCAGACCTGTCGACTGGAAACAATTACCTGCCTCCATGGAGTTGTCCAATAGGTCCTGTGCACAGCTGATGTTGTGTATGGGTCTTAGTGTGGCATGTAAACCTAGTACAGCAATTTTGTACCTGCTTAATTTGTTCTTGTTATCTCCAGACTACTTTATTCATACCAGGGGAGACATCGAATTCCACGAGTTAGTTGCAGACTTCCTGTAAACCTTCATTAATAAACGTCCTTGTTACGGTAAATATGATTGTTTCGAGATAGCAAAACTGAATATATATATATATATATAATGTCACCTGATTGAGGGGGTAAATGGTGCTTACTTTCAACACATCCGGTTCAAGATGCTCCATTCAAATTGAATAAATCCGTCATCTACCAACAATTAATCCCTTCAGTACGGCTACGTATTTTTCCGTTTTGTTTTTGCTACCTACAAACAGTTTTATTCAGCTTAGGGAACATTTCCAACTGAGGGGATTAAGTATAACCTTTGTTAACCCCTTTAAAACATTTCCCATAAGTAGAATAAAATCGTCTATAGCTCGCAAGAATAATAGTCGTAGAAGCTGCAACCCTCAGCTCATCTCAGACATGAACCCAATGGACTGCAGGCTGAAGCTGCCATTCTCCTGCAGACCACCATTCTCTTACCAGAGACAAGGGAGGGAGTCGAGTGGCAGTTGTGTAACCGGGCAGTGAAGCCGGCCGATTATATCGACTGAAACCACATGAAGGCGTCCCTTCCCAGCCCCAGGTGGCATGAATAAAGTGCAACAGATATCCCCTGGCTGAACGGGATGTTTGTGAAACTTCAGGTCAGTGACCATTCGTACTCGGTGCACTCTCCTTGCCAACTTGTACTGGGTTTATGTATAAAAAATGGTCCTGCAGCACAGAATATATCATGAGATAGGGTTCGTAATAATATACATGTCTGCATATATATATATATATATATATATATATATATATATATGTAACTGCAGAACCCCTGATTTACATAGTTTATTCTGGTAGGTGGGGACGCCCACCATTCATTACACTATGTAGTGACGCCTTCATTTTACTTTACACTTGATTAATAAGTCAAATGGTTTCTTGAGGTCCAGGAAATTACCCTGGGTGGTAACCCTATAACTAACTAGACGACTGTGATCTAGTGGATTAAGATACTCTAACTGCATATGGCCAATTATAGTTTCCAGCCGAGGGGTACTTGAAGTTTGTTACTCTTATAACGTCACTCAGAGACGAGATACTGATCACTCACCTTAAATGTCGGCATTTAGTAGCCAAGCCTCGGGCCCCTACGCTCCTGATGGTGTAGTGCAGGGTTTGGTGATAGATGTGTTGATTTAAAGAAAACGTGAATGGGAAGGAGAAGGGAGAAAATGAGGAAATAATCTTGGGCAAAAATCAATGAGATGCGTGAGGTAGTGAGTGAGCGGTGGGGGTGGGGCTGAGGCTCGGGTGTGTGGGCATGGTGCAGTATGTCATGCAGTGGTGGAGGTGAGGGTGAGGCTCCGGTGTGTGGGCATAGTGCAGTATGTCATGCAGCAGTAGGGGTGGGAATCGGGTGTGTCAGCATAATGCAATGTCATGCAGCGGTGGGGGTGGGGGTGATGCTTGGGTGTGTGGCATAGTGCAATGTGTCATTCAGCAGTGAGGGTGGGGGTGAGGCTCGGGTGTTTTAACATAATGCAATATGTCATGTAACAGTGGGGGATGGAGGTGAGGCTCTGGTGTGTGGGTATAGTGCAATATGTCATGCAGCACCGGTGTTTGCAAGGCTTCCATAAGTGAGGTCAGGCACGAACTGTTATGGCCACCCCTTCACCTTACACCCACAATACATGGGCCATGCGTCATTCACAGCCCCACTGCCAGCCAATCACCTCCCGTTGTTTCGCCCAAAATGACACTTGGCCAATCACGTCCGGGTATTGACGCTGCTGAGAAATGGGTTCTGTGTGGCATTGGGGGCTTCGTAGTACCATGCCTTAACGATTTACTGCCCATAATGCACACTGATATTCTCCTTTAATATATATATATTTCTGATAGTATTGACTTGTTTGCCTCTGTAACGTGGAAGAGGGGAAAAAAACGTGTGCAATATGAAAACACATGTAATCACTGAGGACAAGATACAAAGAAGACTCTTATGCCACCTACAATACGACCTTAAGAGTGTAATAAATCATACCCTAAAGCACCTTCTTCCGTGTGGGTCTCAATCCTCCTCACCACTGCAGGTCTGAAAGATGATGGCTCATCACCTAATTATGACAGTCATTCATATCCTAGACCTGCAGTGGCGGGGTGGATTACAGCCCCACACACATGAGGCTACTTTAAAGTTTATATCTATATCTGTGCTTATCATTCTGTCTGTCCATATATCCATCTGTCTATCTATCTATCTATCTATCTGTCTCTATCCATCCCTCTATCTATCTGTTTACCTATCTATCTATCTATCTGCCTATTTATCTATCTATATCTATCTATATCCATCCCTCTATCTATCTGTTTACCTATCTATCTATCTATCTATCTGTCTATCTATCTATATGATATATATATTTGTTACCCTGAGAGAGAAGCAAGAGAAGTGGAAGGAAAGATTTAATGGGGAAACAGGGGACACAGTATAGGAAGTAAAAAAAAAAAATAAAGTACGACACTGTGGCGTGAATGATGTGGATGGAACAGGTATACCCAGATATGGGACTTGTTTTTTAGGAAGATACAACAGGTTCCACCCAACTTGGATATGGCTCCAAGTCAAGCCGAAGCTGTTGTGTCTTCTCAGCAAGAAACAAGTCTATATGTGGGTATGCAGGTAATTCGACCGTAGAAAAATAAGCTAAAATAAGAAAGCGAAGGTTTATGCAAAGGACGGTGAGACGAACGAAACATTATAGGTTGTCATTACTAATAATTTATTCCAATTACTTTGAAACAGCAAGGAAGAAAATTACCTGAAACGAAGAGGAAAATGGACACATAATTTACATGGTAATAACTAACACTCATGCTCCTGTGACTCACTGTCTGCTGACGTCATCATAGGAGGGTTAATTAAGGCAGTGTTAAGACTTTCAGGCTTTTATATCATCCCCATTAACTGCATGACTTTGTCTAACGGTAAATTATTAGAATAAAGGGAAACACAGCCATGGTATTATCAAGGTGTAGATGAAAACAATGAAATTAAGACAGGACTGATTGGAGGTGGAGAGCAAAAAGGAATGATAAAATTGGATCTGTATTCGTGATATTCCTGCGAATTACACGACAACCTGAGGCACCGGGCCAGGATCACAAACAGACTTACGATCAATGCCTGTGTGTAGCCCAGGTTTGTTAATCCTACTCCACACCTGGCTGGGAGAGGGTACCGCGCGGGTTTTCTCCAGGGAGGAGGAAGAGGCAGAAGTGATCAGGTATAAGCAATATAGAAAACGGTTTAAGGGTAACTATGGTAACTTGACAGAAGTCTTTTAAGGGATAATTGTGCTTTTATATGCGGTTCCTGTGAGCGTCTAAAATTCATATAACGGTATACTGTCTCCTAGTGTAGAGCAGGACGCATAGTTATGTTGTGACTGTACGTTGGAGGAATCTAATAAAACACTTGTATCCAGGTGACATCATAATTATTCTTGCTGACAGCAGGCGATATAATTAAACTCAGAATGGTCTCTCGTATTGGAGATTAGTAATTCAGTGTGTCGCCCCTCCAGTTCCAGAAGTCTTTCCTAAGCTAAAGTCGCCAGGAAAAAAAAAAAAAAAAAAAAAAAAATCCGGGCTCAGCGGGTCAAAGAATATTCTGTGCTCTCCTTCCCCTGTCCACCCAGCAAAAGTGAGCCTTAATTACACGATAATATTTATTCCAGGATTTGTTTAGCAAGAAGAGAGAGAATAATACTGAATCTTTCCGTGTCCCTTATTCCTCCTGCAAAAAAAGAAGTCTGAGTTAGGAGAATGTATTGATCGTAAGGACTGTTTATGAGTTCCAGTGCCCAGACCCGGAAGTTGTGGTGTATTACGTTCTGGAACCACGAAGCCTTATGTGGGTTAGCTTAGGCTGGATTGGGTTAAGTTAGGTTGGTTATGCTACCGGGTACGTTTGTTTAGGTTTGGTTAGGTTAAGTTAGGCTGGGATCAGGGTTGTTGTGTGAGGTTGGATTAGGCTAGAAATAGTTAGGTTACGTGAGTTTGGTTTAGGTTAGACTAGATTAGGTTAGGCTGGGTAAGGTTAGATTAGGTGTTTGGAAGAATAAAAGCAAGAAAGAAAAAAGAATTTGAGGAAATACAGTACCGGTAGGTTTCCACACTATGCACTGAGGACGTAAGAGGTGGTGGGAGGTAAGGCTGAATAACCTTAAGGTGAAAGAACGTACGAGAAGGAGGAAGGCAGCGATAAAGAAAGGGTGAGGAGGGAGGGAGGGAGGGGTTGGAGGCATTCAAAGCCTATACTCTTTTCAGACTGCCCTACTTAAAGCCTCAGTCCCAAACACACTCACCCTCCATTACCACAGCCACCAGACCAACCACTATTACCACAACTACCATCCACCACGCCTACCATTATTACCACAACTACTGGACTAACACTTAACACCACAACTACTAGCATACCCACTACCCTACTATCATTGGCCCAATACCACTAATACCATAACAGGTAGTTTTCATTTCACACCTTTCATTACTACATACCACCATACTGCCTCTGATACCACTACTACTAATATGGTTGAACATTAATATCAGTTAGCCTACCACAACCACCAGGCCAACCACTAACGTAATAAGCACTACCATACATTTTACAGCTGCCATCCCATAAAAGCACCATACTTCCGAGGATACTGCAACAAACAGTATCTCTTTCTACTATCATTAAGTATGCCACAATCACTAGGTCTGCCACCAACACTTCTATTACCACTATGTCATGCACAGCAACATAACATTAATTTCTTGAAACCACCAGCTCTGCGTTTGGAAACTGAGACTGCCGTCTTCAACACCTAGTGTCATTACCACAGCCGACAGACTACACTAGTACCACTTCTTCGAATATACCTCTCATACCTACCGTAATTAATACCACCAGACCTACTGCTAATACAACAACAACTATGTAAACACCTGGCATCATTACCACAAGTGCAAGACCTATCAGTAAGAATGCAACTGTGATACCGTACCACTTACAATACCATTACAATTCCATCAAAGTTCATAATAATTCGGTGATTATCAGTACACCTTTCATAATTACCTTTATTGCCCATATGCTATCCTTACGTCATCTTGCGCTGCTGTACCATCATTGCAACTTTATTCACTGTTATAGTACGATGACGATTTAATGTATTCTTGTTATCACCAAACGATTCTGTTCAGCAAAGGTGTTATTTGTTATTATAAAAGGGCTATAAAATATCCCAAAACCATGTACTTAGACTTCTTTAAAACTCCTACTGTCATCACTTTCATTCTGCTTTAAAGAGCCAGCTAGTGGGGAAAGGGTTACGTACCACAATAAACATCCATTGGTGTCAGCTGGAGGCCCATCTTTGTTATTATAGATTATTTAATACAATTACTACAGCCACCAAAACATCCTCGCTATCTCTGCCTCAACCGTCACAGTCACTGCCCCTACGACCATCATCTATCTATCTATCTATTGCCAGACGCCATAATCCCGTTTGGGGTGGCCACAAACAAATCGCCTCCAAGTCGCCCTGTCCCCCGCCATTTAACTGCCCTGCTCCCAATTCACACCCCCCTCTCTCATATACCTCTCCATCCCATCCCTCCATCTCATCCTCGGCCTCCCCCTCCCTCTTCCCCCCTCCACCTCACTCACATACAATCTCTTCGTCAGTCTTTCATCCTCCATCCTCTCCACATGGCCAAACCACCTCAGTGTGTTCCTCATAACGCTTCCTGTCACATCCACATCCACACCACAATGTTCCTTTATATCCTCATTTGTCAGCCTGTCTCTCCATGTGACTCCACAGGCTCCTCTTAAATAACTCATTTCCACTGCTCTCACTCTTGACTTGTGTCCTTCCAACAACGTCCAAGCTTCACTTCCATACGTTAGAGTTGGTATCACAATACTGTCATGTAGTAACTTTTTCACTTCCATGCTCACTGCCCTGTTTCTTATCACTACTTTCAAAGAACCAGCAACCTTTCTTCCCTGCTCCACCCTTTCAAGCACTTCACCCTCCAAACCTCCATCCTTACTCATCACACTACCCAAGTACTTAAACGTACTCACATTTTCCAATTCCTCACCATCCAACCTCGCTGTACATTCACCGACTTCACCTCTCTCAAAGACCATCACTTTACTCTTCCCTACATTCACCTTTAGATTCCGTTTCTTACACACTCTCCCAAACTCATCCACCAAGCCCTGCAGCTCCCTTTCGTCTTCACTCAACAACACAGTATCATATGCAAACAACAGTACAGGGAGTTTCCAAACACTATCCTCTCTCACCAGGGTCACTCCAACATCCACTACCCTACCTTGTACCTCTTTTATTACCCCATCCATGTACAGATTGAACAACCATGGAGACATGACACATCCCTGTTTCAACCCAACTTTCAAAGAGAAAAATTCACTTAGTTCACCATCCACACGCACTGCAGCCTTCGCACCATCGTACATACTCTTCACAGCATTCAACAACTTCCCATCTACTCCATATATTCTTAACACTTTCCACAATCCTTGTCTATCCACCCTGTCGTATGCTTTCTCCAAATCCATGAAAGCCGCATACAACTTCTTTCCCTTCTCTAGAAACTTTTCCACTAAAGATCTAGGAATGAATATCTGATCTACACAACCTCTTCCCTTCCTAAAGCCTCCCTGTTCTTCTCCAACTAATTTCTCTGTTCTTTCTCTAACTCTGTCAATAAGTATCCTACCATACACTTTTCTTATTATACTAAGAAGACAAATGCCCCTATGATTACCACACACTTCTTTTTCCCCTTTTCCTTTGTACAAGGGAATAATTATACCCGACTTCCAATCCTCCGGGACTCTACCTTCCTCCCAGGCCAATCTGCACATCTTCCACATCCATTCTACTACTATCTCTCCCCCATGCTTCAGCATTTCACCACACACTCCATCAATTCCTGGAGCTTTCCCCGATTTAACTTTCTTCATTGCTTCCACAACTTCTATCCTACTGATTTCTTCCTGTCTTCTCACCTCCCTCCTTCTCCCAGCCATTCCCCAGCCACTTATACTCGCATTACTTCCATCCTCTATGTTCAACAATTCCTTAAAGTGTTCTCTCCATCTGCTCACTCTTTCTCCCTTCTCCACTAGTAATCTATCATTTTTATCTTTCACTCCCCTGCTAACTTCACTTCCACCCTGTCTTACTCTTTTCACCTTTTTCCAGAACATTTTCTTACAGTCCCTCCACTTTACACTCAAATTCCTTCCAACCATCGGAACCCCTAAAACCACCACTACCACTACAACCACCACTACCTCTGTATTCACACCCACCACTGCCATTAACACCACCACTACCACAACACACGGCCACCATTTATCACCATTATTGCGAGTACTAGAACACCACATCTACGGCTAATGGTGCTATATCCATACCTGTCTCTTTTACCTTAACTTTGGCTTCTGTTACCTTAACTACCGCAACTGGGGGCTTTGACCTCTATTCTCGTCGGCTTAGAAAACTTTTTGGCACCTAATCCTTATAGAATTTTTTTTGAATAAAATCTTCTTCAAATAATCAGTTGAGACAGCTCAACCCCGAAGACAACAAAAACCGTTGTCGCGTTCATAACAAAGGACATCTGCCTGTTTTGTCTTCTGACCGCTTGCCAGTTCTGGGCCACAGTGAAGTCAAAATATTAACACTGGTAATTTTCGTGCTCTTAGGATAAACAGCGTATAAAATGGAAAAACATCGTGTGAAGATAGCACTGACATAATACAGTACTTGATGAACAGTGTTGTGATTCGACCTTGCCGTAAATAAGGAAAGAACAATGTCGAACAGTTCATGTTTTCGATGTTTAAAATTTGCTAATTATTTTTGTCATTTACTGATGAGGCGAACCATAACAATGTTGATCAGATACTTGACATTATGTCAAAGCCATTTTCACACAATATTAAGATATTTAAAACACAATTTCCGCTAATACAGGGAAAATTACAAAGGTCGATATTGTGAACGTCCTTGTCGACCGAAACTCAAGAAGATTTAATTGTAGTGTCCACTGTGGTGACATTTGGAATTTTTCCCCTCAGTGCCTGGTCCATTATATATAATACAGTCCCAGGCTTTGTATTCATATTATAAGAGAGATTTTCTGTACTGAAGGATTTTAATGTAATCTGAATTAACCCATTTGCTAGATGAGGCTTTCCTTGAGCCAAATAAATCTCTCGGAAGTTGCAGAACTGGAAATAGAAATGACGTCTTCGAGTCCACGGGGGTAAAGAATGGAAAAAGAGGGAGATATGCACACACACACACACACACACACACACACACACACACACACACACACACACACACACACACACGCACGCACGCACGCACGCGCGGGCGCCTAATCTACTTCAGTGGCTAGAGCTGTTTCAGGGAGCCAGCTCCCCTTTTTATGGCTCTTGCCTATACAGCTTACTGCTCTTTTACGGCACCTTTCCTTAATTCTCTCTCTCTCTCTCTCTCTCTCTCTCTCTCTCTCTCTCCCTGTGTGTGTGTGTGTGTGTGTGTGTGTGTGTGTGTGTGTAAATGAAAGACTGAGAGATAGATATATATGATCGTTGCCAACACACACCAGATTTAGGTTTGCATTTTGATAAAGCTCTTAATACAAGTACTCAAGTGTTTCCTGTTCGCTCTCTTCATTTGTGTTTTAGTCAACGTCACTCACTTCTTCACTACGATGACCTCATTTTCGATTTTGTACTTACAGTCAATATTATAAGAGTTAAAGACTTTTCCAGTTGAAGAGATTAGATGCAGTTTTCGGTAACTCTTTCATTACAAGGGGGAAAACTTAAGTTGAATATACCGTAATGGTCTGATCTTAGCTAGAAAATGAGAAAGACGTAAAAAGGTTGAATTAGGTATGCATATCTCCATTTACCATTATCATTTCAACTCCATGGTGGTAGGTGGGGACGCTTACCATCCCCTCATTCGATGTAGTGCTGCTTTGGGCGTCTGCCCTTTCCTCTCGTCTTTCATTCCTCTTCTGTCGTTCTTTCCTTCGTTCTTTCCACTTCCTTCTGCCAGCGGGTGACTTTACACTCCCTTTTCTGTCTTTCTTTCCTTCATTGTTTCCTATTAAATGGTTTCATGTACACCAGGAAACCGTTTACTATGCTGGGTGGTAAGAATATAACCAAATTATGGCGCCAGGTGGTTTAGTGGGTAAATAGGGCTCTCCAGTCGGATTGAACCTGTGTAGGTTTATATCCAAGGGCTGGTTAGGGTTTATTGCTCGCGTATTGCCACTCAGGGATGAGTGAGGCTTGTCACTCTCAACTTTCCTAACCCTGGGCTCCTCCGCTTCTCATTGGGCAACATAGGACTGGATGATGAATGGATGGATTTCAACTCCATTAGACCAATGACCGTGGTAATGGCTTTGAACATCAGGGCTTCATTTATGTAATTACAAGAGCAGGTGATACTTTTATTGTTAATCCCCTTAATACAGTTCTTTATACAAATTATTTTTGCTGTTACTAAGTGGTTTTAAAGAGCTTACGTGCCTCCCTAGTAGAATTGAGGTTAATGAAGTCTGTATCTATATTCTGCGGTTCAGATAGTTTCTCCAAAAAATTGCTTGGAGGCAGTAAGTGCAAAATGTCAGCGGAATCAATTGTTTAACCTCCTGCATAACCTGTGACTTATTTATCTTTGTTTTCATCATATATGTTTATCTATTTATTTTTTTTAATTTAGGTGCACGGAGAAGGAATCGAAAAGGAAGGTGAAGAGATAAGCTGCGAGAGCATTTTATCACCTCACTACGAACTTGTATTTTTCTTCCAGTCTTGTCAACTTCAAATGATCTGATTTACCTAACGAGAAACATTTTGAAAAGTTGCAGATGACATTCCTTATATTAACCAGTTTCAACACTAAAAGCATAATAAAAACGAGTATGGTTGACTGGTGTTAGTAAAACTCCGTATACATATAAAAAAGAAAGTTTGTCTGTGTGTTCTATGTAGAAATTGAGAGGGATGCATACAGACCTCTCTAAACAGTTCTAGCATGTGTCACTTTTTACGACGAATGTAGATGTGTATATTACAGTTGCTAAAGTGCCGCCTTCAAAGTCGTGGTTAAAATCACTTATAAATAATCGAGTCAGCATGGTGGAAACATGGTAGCTAATAAGTTTTTTTTTTTTTTTTCTACAACCATATCATAATTAGCTGCAATGGGTCAGTTGGGTGGACGGATTCGTGGGGTGGGCGGGGCGGGTGGGATGGGTGGGCAGACATGGTTGGTGGGTGGGTTGGTAGTGAGAAAATAGGTCCAAAGTAGGCATAGGTCTGTGGGGAACATATTCCTGAGGAAATGGGTCAAGGAGAGACATAGATTAAATAGGTAAAGTGGAATTATGGAGAACGATAAGAGGTGCTTGCAGGTGGATTTTGTTGGAGCTGCCCCTCACAGGTTGGGTTGTTAGGCAATAAAGAGCTTTATACATCTGTCGAATCGATATGCACTGCCTGATGGGTCGAAATATTGTTGTGAGATTCTTCCTTGTACTAAATTACAAGTGGATGCCAAGAAAATGTAGATATGTTTTAACATTTGGAAAGCTTTAGACTGTATTCAGTCGCGCCTAATGACCCGTTATAATTGCCCGGAACCCGCGGTGACAAGCGCAGCATAACTCGTGCAGCCTCAGGCGGCGCACAGATCAGATGGTGTAAGCAAGAGTAATTTCGTGAAAGCCCTTCACAGTTCTCTTAACACACCCAGCTGATGGAATGTATTCACATATTTGGTGAAGGTCGAATATCTGTGTGTCTGTCTACATCTATATCTAGCTAATGTCTCTCTCTCTCTCTCTCTCTCTCTCTCTCTCTCTCTCTCTCTCTCTGTACTGTATATACACTAGTCCTTGCCCACAAAAATTTGCGGGAGTATATAATTAATAACCATTCCATCACAATATGTTTGCAAGTACTGTTATCTTTGTTTCCATACCGTTATTGGGCACACAGTAACTAATTCTGACCAAAAATTCGAAATAAATAAATTTCGCATATTTTTGCGTGTCACGATTTACGACAGTTTCGCGCTTCGCGTCGTGAGTGATGGCAAAATTTTTTGGAAGGATATTTTTCCAACACTCCCTGTACTTACCCCTACCTAGTGGAAAAGAACTAGGTCTGTATCTATTACCGTTCTCATGAAAGAAACGAACAAACGCACAGACAGACATTTGTGCCAGTCGCGATTTCCGACAATTCTGTGTGGTCGCGTCACGCGCGATTGCCTAAAAAAAAAAAATCAGACACTCCCAGGACTTACGGCGACCAAATGCAAGAAGAATTAGGTCGATATCTATTACAGTTCTTGTGAAAGAAACGAACAAAAGCACATACAGACACACACATACACAGCTTGACCATATTATTAACTAGTGCTTGCCCGCAAAAATTTGGGGGACTAGCTGATGGCCTTTCCGGCAATGTCAAAGTTCGGAAATGTGTCAGTGTGTAAACAAAATGACTCTAACAGTTTTTATCTGATGGACCTAACTTGGTGGAAGGTCTGAAGATTTGATAAGGAGTTGACCTCGATTTTTTAAAACAGTAAGTTTGAGGTCAAGGTCACAAGGCAAGTTCAACTTTTAAAAGTTTTTGTCCGATTTGCACAGCTTTCGTGGAAAGGTTCAGAGTAAGGCGACAAAAAAGGGATTCAGTTTTAAGAGCAGCTAGTCAGAGGTCAATGCCACAGAGAAGAGTCGACAGTTAAGGTCTCTAGATAAGGTCAGCTTAATCAGTTTTGATCTTATTTGGACCAAATATGCTGGAAGTGTGAAAGGTCAGGCATGAATGAAGTTATTTGATTTTAAGGGCAATCGATCTAAGGTCAAGGTCTCTAGGCAGTGTCGAAATGGTTGGCCCTGAGACCAGTTTTGGGGACGTGGGTGTTGCACTCTGTGATGGCTCCTCCTCCTCCTCTGCTTCTTCTTTATCATTCAGATTATTTTATTTAACTTAGAGAAAAAAAAAACTGTAGTATTGACGGGAACAAATAATGGCTTAATCTAACCACTCTTGTTCGAAGTGTCTCCTAACAATATAATGTAATTTTGATAAATAACCAGGACAAGAGTATTATATGCTGGAGCTTCAGACCCTAATTTGGGGCTTCGCCTAAATCGCTAAAGTCTACAGGCGTGAATGGAAAGTTTCATGGACCTAATATGATGCATCCCTGAAATCGCTAAGTTCTATGGAAGTAAAGCGCCTCGTTTATGAAAACCATTTGTGAACGACACTCTGACAAGGTCTTTCCTAAGGATCCTCTCATAAAAAAGAAAAGGCTTCGTACTGAAGGGATTGCATTTGTTACGGTGAGGTTCTACTATCTCACACTATGCTCAGCCTGTCTGTATTTGTCTGCAGTATACCAAGCTTTGCATTCTGAACACAGATTTGATTGGGAACATTGTCCGTCCTATTTACTTCTGAGTGTTATATGCAGTTCTCGTATGTGGCTTCGAAATAAAGTCTAGTTCAAGATGGAGAGTGTTGATCAAGCCTGAATACAGAATTGCCCTGGTTTACATAACCTACTCCACCCTGCAGCGGGGGAAGGGGAGGGAGAGAGACTGATACCCTGCAGCGGGGAAGGGGAGGGGGAGAGACTGATACCCTGCAGCGGGGGAAGGGGAGGGGGAGAGACTGATACCCTGCAGCGGGGAAGGGGAGGGGGAGAGACTGATACCCTGCAGCGGGGAAAGGGGAGGGGGAGAGACTGATACCCTGCAGCGGGGAAAGGGGAGGGGGAGAGACTGATACCCTGCAGCGGGGAAAGGGGAGGGGGAGAGACTGATACCCTGCAGGGGGGAAGGGGAAGGGGGAGAGACTGATACCCTGCAGCGGGGGAAGGGAAGGGGGAGAGACTGATACCCTGCAGCGGGGGAAGGGGAAGGGGGAGAGACTGATACCCTGCAGCGGGGGAAGGGGAAGGGGAGAGACTGATACCCTGCAGCGGGGGAAGGGGAGGGGGAGAGATTGATACCCTGCAGCGGGGGAAGGGGAGGGGGAGAGACTGATACCCTGCAGCGGGGGAAGGGGAAGGGGGAGAGGGAACTAAATCTATTCCAGCTTTGGTTGTATGATTCTTGCAGTTGGTTCACTGTGGTGGAGACTGTTTCTAAGGTGTGGAAAGTAGACAGAAGCACCTATAATTGCTTAGCTGTTAGGCCTCTGTGACTGAATGAAATCTGGTGTTAGCTGCAGTAGAACAGCTGAGTTGCCCCGACCATGAGAGGACTTAAACTAGTTAATAATCTTCGATATCAGAGTATTTAGTTGTGTTCATGTACGGATATATATGAAAAAAAAAAAAAAAAAAAAAACGTGTACAAATGTCACAACGACGAAAAACAGATTGCAGTGTGGTTAGGACAGCTGGATCTGTTTGGCAGCGGACGACCGTAGGCTGGAAACCTATATCGTGAAGGAGAAAGCAAGTTACAAATATTTGACGATATTTTCATAAGCGCTTGACGAAGATAGAACAACACTGGCCTCGCTATATCGTTCCTGACTACATTTAGTAATGTGGGATGCTAGCTCCTCAAATCTACTAAGTGTTCGTAAAAAACATGGGGCTATTTAAGTTGTAAGCACACGGCTGTATGTTGCTGATGTGTGGCCAGATCATAACCTCAGAGTTCATCAAGGGTGATCACTACAAAAACGCCTCCCAAGTTTTTGCTATTACCGTAAGTCAGGAAATTGTGTGATAAGTCAGTAGTGCATATGGCTGTAATAGGTGCATAAATGGTAGGAAAACTTGTACATGAAAAAAGAGGATGAAGCCATCACTGAAGATCATTAACACACACACACACACACACACACACACACACAGAGAGAGAGAGAGAGAGAGAGAGAGAGAGAGAGAGAGAGAGAGAGAGAGAGAGAGAGAGAGAACACGGTATGATAAATTAGAATGTCTTTAATTCTGCAGTAGGTTCATCTGGATGGCTTTCCTTCTGAACTAAGTCGGTGCATAATTTCGGCGAGTCATTAATTTCTCTGAATGTCTCTGCCGTCACTTCATGTCGTCAAGAGGGGAAATGGATAACAGTAGAGAAATTAGCGTTGATATTGCAGTGCTCATAGGAATTACAGCAAATGAGAGCATGTGCACGTAAAACTGTATGTTAAAATGAGGGTACGGAACAGCGAGCTTTTTTATATAGAAGGAAATGTATGCAAATGTTAGAAAATTTGCATACAAGGTTGTCAACTTAGGTAAGTGAGAACACAATTTTGCTCGAGCATAAGGGCGAATGTACTCTACTGTATATATGACAGAGGTTTTATAATAATAATATTCATCATTATCATCATCATCATCCTTCTCGTCGTCATTATCATCATTATTATCATAATTCTCATCTTCGTCATTATTCCTCTTAGAAAAATGGAATGAGTGGGATAAGTACGATACAGAAATAAAAGAGGAGTATGAAGAATGAGACCTAACCCAGAGCACCATGCAAAGGAAGCCACACCTCCACTCACTCTGTTCAAGGCCTCGAGCGAAAGATAAGTTATATAGTATTAAATAAGTGAATATTTCTTGGGGCGCCAGTACCTGTGTTATGGCCGACTATAATACACATAACGAAAGAAGTGTATGAAATGAAACAGTTGTGTCCAGTCAATACGTAAATACCTCAGCTCTGTTTGATTATTATTATTATTATTATTTTTTTTTTTTTTGGGGGGGGGGGACATTTCTCCATAAGGGTTCCATGTGTCCCGTGATGTATCTAAACAGAATTCTGTACTGATAATATGAAAATATTGTTATTGAAAATGCGCCAGAATACGAGTATGCTTTACGATTATTGAAATAGGATATACCAGTGTCATTCATATTTCCCACTAAAACGTGTGGTGTGAGATACAGAAACTGGAGTAGAAAAGCACAATGGTAGGAAACATATCAAGAGTTATATACGCCTTCGAAGTAATCGGTCATACACGCCTTCAAAATAATCGCCCTTTACCTCACAGGCCTTACTATTCACACACACACACACACACACACACACACACACACACACACACACACACACACACACACATGCACGCACGCACGCACGCACGGAGCGCGCTTTACAAGGCCTGTCTCATAGAACCAGTCTGCCGAGTGTCACGTTAAAAACTGGTGCAACATTTAGCAGGTTCATCAACCTAACTTCGTCCATTTATGTCAATTATTCGCCGATTATTTAGCTTCGTCAGCGTCCATACCTTGCACATTCTTTTCTTCTTGGCTTCCACGCTGCCTCCTACGCTCAGACTTCTCTACACTTTTCATCACTTGCTCATATCCATCCTGTGAATATGAAGTTCATAAGTTATTTAACCTGTGAGTGAAGATATGTCGCTGCTGACAGACTTATATGGGAGAGAAACCTGGACATTGATTGACGGGTTGTTTTTAATGTTACGGGATGAGATATAGTAACTTCTTCCGAATGCATTCTGCCCTGGCCATATTATACATGGCGTAAAGAAGAGATGTCTGTGTCAAACTGAAAGGGGAAAAAGCTGTAAGAATGTTGGGTGGCGTAGAGGAATTGCTGCCAAGAAATACTTTGAAATTATCTGGGCATCTTGAATGAACAGCTATAGACACGGTGGCAGAGAGGGGCCTTTGAGCGTGCTGTGAAGGGTAGCGGTGCAGGAAGGACCGTGTGTGGTGTGGCTGACGTGAATGGAAATATACATGAGAGAGAGAGAGAGAGAGAGAGGTTGGGGAAGCGGAGGTGTATAGTGACAGAGGGTTCAAGAGATATGTAAGGGAGTTTTAGTAATGTTGGGAGGTAACAGTAGAAGAGGCAGAGTGTCTGGTGTTGCAGACAAGCGGGTGAAATAATGCATTAATGTGAGGATATACAGAGGAATGGCTGCAAGGGTGCAATAGACATGTAAAGGAGAGACTTTGAGTGTAATATTAAGGGCAACGCTAAATCAGGAAGAGTGTGTGTGTGTGTGTGTGTGTGTGTGTGTGTGTGTGTGTGTGTGTGTGTGTGTGTGTGTGTGTGTGTGTGTGTGTGTGTGTGTGTCTTGTTGCGCTTACCTAATTCTGATCTGTTTGGCTGAACAGAACAGTCGAGCAGAGGTAGACACTGCTTTTGTGGGGTCGTCTTACAGGTAGAGTGCAGTACACACACCGTCTACGGAACTGGCCTCCTTGATTTAACAGCTCTTCGCTAGGGTCGGACCAGGGTCCTTCCCCACGGCGAAGTTCAGGAGAATATGAGGAAATTTAGCTCCTGGGTGGGCGCCATAACTGCTTCGCTCCACCTAGGGTACACAACACCACCACGTGGAGGCTCGTCGTCAGCGAGAAGCAGACAGGACTGGAACAATTCATTAGCGAAACAAGAGGGGAAGGGGAAGAGTGTACAGGAGCGTGAAGGAGGATTTTTGAGTGTAACGATAATTTTAACGCCTAGGGACCGTGTGTGGTGTAGCAGGCGAGAACGGAACTGTTCACTAGTGAGAGTGGCGGAGAATGTAGTGGAACGATGGAAAGTGTGGGGGGTAGACAATCAAGTCTTTGTGTGTTATGCCGAGAGCACGTTAGAGGATGGAGAGTGTGTTCGGTGTAGCAGACGAGAGAGAGACAGTTAGTGTGAGAGGTGAAAGGCAGAGAGTAATGTCGGACTGAATGGGAGAGAGATGTAAGAAAGTTTCTGAGTGTAATGTCAAGGATAACGGTGTGCTGTTGGATGGGTCGTGTAAGGTGTGGCTGACGACTGTGGGGTCATTTACAAATGAAAATGAGGGGTGTAGAGGAGTGACTAATAGACTGGGAGGGGCAAGCAGGGGCAGTGACTGGCTTAGGGTCGCTACTGGCACGGAGAACTCTGTCAGGGATGGTGAAAAGGATGATGATAAAGATGAAGTTAATGATGTTGATGATGGATATGATGATGATGGTGATGATGATGATATGATAAAAAGACGAAAATTGTGGTTATAACATTATTGCAAACTTGTGTAATGATTTACGCGGAATGTAGTTTCCTTATTATTTTTATGTGTCCCTTGGGAAGGCTACAGCAAACTCAAATGCAGAAGGAAACTGAGGCGGCGCCTGACAAGGTGTAGCCCATTGATTTATACAGTCTGGAATTGTGAATGTACAGGAGAGTAAATACAAGAAAAAGTGAGAGTAGAATAGATGTGCAAGTAAGACGAGAGACAGTCGGGGACAAAATTTGCTTAACATATCACCTCTACTCACTTTCCTCTGCTGGGTACTGTTCCTAAGCTGAGAAAGTCTTATGCTTCTGTGTTCATTCGATAATTTTAGTTTATTTAAGTAATCGATGAAGCACGCGTCCTCAGTTTGAAGTAGAAACTGTTAAACAATAAGCAGTATTTTTGTCTCTAACAGTACTATACGTAAGAGAAGTATAGGTAAAAGGGGGTGCTGGTAAGACTGAGAGTTGAGACTCAAAGAGTGACTGTAGATAAATGAATGAGCCTAAAGGTGTGTGTGTGTGTGTGTGTGTGTGTGTGTGTGTGTGTGTGTGTGTGTGTGTGTGTGTGTGTGTGTAGGGTAGCAGGAGGGCTGGGGTATGGAGGGAAGGTCGGGTTACGGCTGTTAGGGAGAAATTACTTGATGGTGGAAGCATTAGCTGAGAGAGAGAGAGAGAGAGAGAGAGAGAGAGAGAGAGAGAGAGAGAGAGAGAGAGAGAGAGTATGTAAGTAGGTAGGTAGGCAGGAGCCAGAGATGACTCCCCCCCCCCCACACACACACAATATGGATCCTGGATATTGGTTGGCGGATCTTGGGCTACAACAGAGTGGTATTGGTGGTGATGGTGGAGTAGTAGTCGTGTGTGGTGGTGATGTGTGGTGCTGTGGGTGTGGCAGAGTTGGATGTTCTGGTAATTTGACTTTTCTGTGGTGTTAAAGTGCCACTGAGTTCATCTGGTGCTGTAGCTAGAAGGGAAGTTAGGGTATTGCTAGATGTTTATTCTTTCCGACAAGGAGACTATGTTTTCACTTCTGTTCGTTTGTTTGTCTATTAGCATGATCACTCGAAAGCTAAAGGAGAGATCTGGACCATTTTTGATGGGTAGATAGCCCATGTGCCATGGAACAATCGATTTACTTTTGGGATCAATCCGGATCGTATTACAGATTCTGGATCCGGAAAACTTTTTTTTTTCTTTGAAACCCTAATCAGTGATGAGAACACCTAACCCATTATGAAGGGTGGTTTGGAAATTTCGTTGCCCATGTCGGCGAGATGCGCTCCACTGAGTGCCCCTATAAGTTGGTGATGTTGTTTGTAATGATTATCAGTTGTGAGTGTGGTGGAGCAGAACATGGCGTTTGTCAGAGTTGGTTTGGTATATTAGAACTGTAGTATTGTTTAGAAAATGAAGTAATACATAGATGTTGTGAATGCGTTGTTTGTGGTGAAGTAGCTAAAAATGTGAGTGTGGTAGGATAGGAGGTGGTGATATCTTGTGCCTGGTATGGCGTTAAAATGAGAAGAATGTGATGTACCGGTATATCTCAGTTGAGTGTGATATTGTACCGGTAGTGAAATGTTGCAGTTGTGTGTAGAAGTTGCGATGCTGATATTGTGCGTGTTGAAGTCGCAGTTGTCAGGTGTGGTAGCTTTGAATGTCGTGGAGCAAGTTGTGATTTATTGAGTCTGTTGTGGAATTAAAGTGATACTGTAATTGTGGGTGGTGATTCTGTAAAGTGTAATGCCATACTGGTGTTGGTGACTGAAGCAGCAGTGATTTTTGTGGCAATACGTTGGAGCTGTGAATTTTGTGCAGGAGGTAATGGTGTTAACTTGAGTTGGTTTAATGTTGGTATAGTAATGAGGTTATGGAGCGGTGTGAAATTATATGATACAGTAAAAGGTTTTTCTGGTGGTGCCGAATTTTATTGTGGTAGAGGTTTACGGGTCTGAATGTGATGGAGTAAAATGTAAAGTCGGGTGTGATGTTGTAGCGCTGTAATTAGATTATATAATAACGTGAGTTTTAAGTAGTACAAATGTGATGGTGGACGGGGGGGGTGGGGGCTGAAGCTGGGTTTTGCGGTGATGCCCAGCCAGGAGTATGGTGGAACATAATGTGTCTCTTGTTTGTGTTTCTTGGTGTTAAAATGGTACTCTGATTGTGAGTAGTGGGGCCTGTAAAGTACTAAAGTTTTTAGGACTAAAGTGCTAAAGCGGTACTGTGATTGTTTTGACTGTGGGTAGTGAGGACATTAAAGTGTTAAACTGGTACTGTGACTGTGAGCAGCGAAGGCTGTAAAGTGTTAAAGTGTTACTGTTTTTGTGGGTAGTGGGGACTGTAGTGTTAAAGTGATACTTTGACCGTGGGTAGTGAAGGCTGTAAAGTGTTGTTAGCTACAGTTTTTGTGGGTAGTGGGGACTGTAGTGTTAAAGTGGTACTGTGACCGTGGGTAGTGGGGACTGTAGTGTTAAAGTGGTACTGTGATTTGGGATAATGGAGATTTAAAGCGTTAAAGTGGAACTGTGACTGTGGGCAGTGGGGACTAAAGTGTTAAAGTGGTACTGTGATTGTGGGTAATGGGGATTGCAATATGTTAAAGTGGTCTTGTGCTTGTGTGTTGTGGGAAATGTGAAGTGTTAAAGTGGTACGATGACATTGGGTAGCGAAGACTGTAAAGTTTAAAAATGGTACTGTGATTCTAGGTAATGGGGATTGTATTGTTAAAGTGGTGCGGTGATCGTGGGTAGTGAAGACTGTAATGGCCGGTGCACACGAGATAAATCGCGGCCGTTTTTTTCGACGATTTGCGGAGGAAAAAATGCCGATTTCGGCACTTCTCCCGGAAAGGTGTTCACACGTACGAGGACTGTAGAGGCAGGAACGTGGTAACAATGTTTACAAACAAAGATGGACCACCGTACCCACACTAGGTGTGCAGGTCTTGCTCTTGCAATTTGCCTAGTTCAAGATGAGCCCGCAAGGCCGCGATTTTGCTCCTGTGAACAGGCCTTTACTGTCACTCAGCTTTTGGTGGCTTCAGGGGACGTATACATAAATTTTCTTAAGCATAAAATCATGTATAAGATTCCTTGTGTGTACATTTAACTCATACTTAAATAATCATACTTTTATACTCATGATCATACCAGATAAACCCAAACTGGAATGAGCGTTAAAGGGAGAGTAGTAATAGTAGTAGAAATAGTAGTACGGTAGTAATAGTATAAACACACAAGATGACGTATTCGTCTTCGTTCCCAGAGCTTTGCTTTGTTCGGTGCTTCCATTATAGGCTAATCGGCCCGGCCTCTTTCTCACTATTCCGGCAGAAAAAGACCAACATGTCGGTCTATCCATACAGGCAAAGAAAGCGGCCGGAATTCCTACCGGGGAGCAAATTCCGGCAAAACACGGCGGCGATTTTGCTCGTGTGAACCGGCCTTAAAGTGTTAAAGTGGTGCTGTGACTGTGGGTAGTGGAGACTGTAAAGTGTTAAAGTGGTACTGTGATTGTGAGTAGTGGAGACTGTATGTTGTTAAAGTGATGCTGTAATTCTCTGTGTAGTAGGGAGTGTGATGTGTTGATGTGGTGCTGTGATTGTGGGTAGTGGGGAACGTAAAGTGTTAAAGTAATGGCCTACTGTGATTGTGTGTAGTAGGGACTGTGATGTGTTAATGTGGTACTGTGATTGTGTGTAGTAGGGACTGTGATGTGTTAATGTGGTACTGTGATTGTGGGTAATGGGGATTGTTAAGTGTATAGGAGCTGTGATGGTTGATGGTGGAGATGTGTCTGATGATGGTGTGCATTTGCTGGTATTGTGGTGTGCACGTAATTTATAATTTTGTTTTGGCACCGTCAGGCGTTTGTAATCCGCTTAGGAAAGACTTGTAAGAATCGGACGCAACTTTCATTAGCTCCTTCACTGCTTGGGAACTCTTCCCTCAATGAATATAATGGCACAGTTAGGGCAGCATAAGAAGAGGTCCTCACGCTAAAAGAGTTAAATAACATTGATGTGTTAGTTTTCCTTCACCTCAGATACCCGCAAGAAACCTTCCTTCGCCTCAAATACTCGCACGATACCTGTCTTCCCCACCATCAGCCAGTTTATTTTAATCTTTCGTTATACAGCCTGCATTACTCTGTTTCTCCGCCATGACTCGCCCTAACGACGCATAACCGTGCTCAAGCTAATATCCTTAAACCCAGCAGGGGGTTAAGCTATACTAATGTAGTCTAAGCGAATAAATTTTCATTAAAACTAAAGCCTTGCCCAGAATTTAACCCTGTGGCCGGTCCTGCTAGCAGTATCACTTAACCACCTCTTTATTACTCACTTGAGGATAGACACTTTGAACAGAAGGGGCTAGATATATGCTAGATATATGGTGTCTCATAAAAAATCGTCATTCAGTATCAAGGATACTTACATGCATACACTGAATTAGATAACACTGTCATTGCTGTGGACGATCGAAGGTGTTTTATTCAGGTTAACGTCTGCCGATTATGTAAACTGAAAAATGGTGAATGGTGGATGAAGAACACACGAGGTAAAGTCAAAGTATATTCATGACTAGGTTCACTCTATAGCACTGATGAAGCTATACAGCGAAAATAGTCATGAATAAACTCTGACCCTACCTCGTGTATGTTTCATTTATCGTCCATCAACCTGTCACAGTATCACATGATAAACTGAGACATCCTATCAGTGCGAGTTAAAACCATACCTTTCTTAGCTTCACACACACATCTGGATGTTTCCTGTTGGACAAAGGGCTAGATGCAACTTCGTTTTTTTTTTTTTTTTTTTTTTCCCCACTGCACTGATGTCTTTTAAATGGTATTCTTGGTAGTATTAAACGGCCTTTTTGAGCCTAAGGCACATTTCTCGTAGTGAAGAGGTAAACTTATGCTACTTCAAAGACAGTGACAGATTCTGAAATTCCTATTTTCTCCCGAGAATTGACTTTACTTAGTGCTGGATATGCCTGTTGTAGTGAAGGCGTTGATCTTACAGTTCCTCTAAGGCAGCCTCAATGATCCTGTCAACAGACTGGACAATATTGTCTTCTGTGGCCGACTTTGAGGCCCAGCAGTCCTTTAAAATGTCGTATACTTCTACACATCACCATTTCAGTGCTAATACCCACCGACCATACTGAATACATGCTACGGATTTCCCATCTAATAGTGATATGATGGTCTTAGCGAGGTTGTTTTTATGACATGTTGGTGGGTCAAGATCTAAGACCCGTACTCACATGGTCTTACGAGGCTTTCAAGCATATCTGTCTCAGTTATTTATCTTCCATGTTATCTTACCCCTTCACCCCGAGAACGGTACATATATTTCCTTTTGCTGCTCCAAAACATATGTATTTGACTAAAGAGCGTAGAAGTAGGAAAGAGGGTTAATGAGAACTATGTACAACCCGACCAGCTCCGAGTGTCTCTCCAAAGATGAATGAAATCGTCTGAATGTAATATTACTAAACCAGTGCAAGACGTTAGCTGATTCAATGGTTGCAGGTCAAATAGGCAACGTATATCATTAAGAAGAAACAGACAGAGCAATAGGGGCAATCCCAGGCTCATCTAAATGTGAACCTGATGGACTGCAGCCTGAACTTGACATTATTCCACAGTCTTTCATCTACCCCCGAGAAAAGGAGGGGGTTAAGAGAGGTTTGCATAACTGGGAAGCTCCACCGCCCGGTCATATCGGTGCCACCACAGGAAGGCATCCCTCTCCAGGACCCCAGATAGCCGCCTGACCAGACAAAAACTCGGACCGTTGCCTCAAAGGGCTGTATTCTCTATGGGTTAACCCCTTCAGTCTGATGACGTGTTTTCTGTTTTATTCTTGCTAATAACAGACGATTATACTCAACTTAGATGTCTTGTAGGGAAACGGCTGGTGGAGACTGTGTTTGATCTCCGGGTTCGTAAAGCCTCCCCTAAGATGCATAAAATCGTCTGTAGTTACCGAGAATTAAGAGAAGAAATACGTCATGCGATTGAGAGATAAGAGGCTTTTTATCACCTGTTCAGCAGTGATAAAATTTCTTAATGAACATTATTATTAACTTTTATTTTATTTTTATATTTTCATCATCGACATAGTTTGCATTATTATCGCGAGGGAGAATAAAGACGAGTCAGGTTCAGAACTAATACGGTGAGGAGATACAGAGCCACCCAAGCTGACTAGAATAAGGACTTGATTCTGACGGCCGCATTTCTAGTGGGCCTAGCAGGATAGTTTAACGCCTCCTCCCTACCATTTTATATTACAGTGGCATGTGGCTCATCTGTATATATAATCGTTTGCCATATATACAAAATGCGTCCATATTACAAAAACTTAACCTAAGCCATTTTTGTAGTTAGGATCTTAGAACTCACTGTCAGCTGAATGAAATCGTCTGGCATTAGCCTGCCTTGAATAGGATGCTAGAGTTGTCCCTATTAAGAGAGGAGGAAAACTAGTATATTGCTTAGGAAACATGCCGGAGATGGTCCTAAAGATTACGAGCCTCTGAGTAACAGCACATTCTGAGGTGTTGGCAGTTTGGATACTAAGAATTTGGGACAGCTGAGCGTGATGATTGGGGTGATACACGTGCTGCAGTGATCCTTATGTGTGTGTGTGTGTGTGTGTGTGTGTGTGTGTGTGAGAGAGAGAGAGAGAGAGAGAGAGAGAGAGATTTTAGTTAAAAAAACAAGAAATTAACAACAACAATAGTACATTGGAGTACATAGGAAGTAAAGAGAATAGGAAGGCTGTTCTACCAAGCCTAGGAAGCCTAATTCTACTAAGATCTAACCAACGTGTAAGGGGAAGAGAGAGAGAGAGAGAGAGAGAGAGAGAGAGAGAGAGAGAGAGAAACAGTGGGCAGACCTTGCTCGAGTGGAGACGAGAGGAGGACTAGGAGAAAAGAAAGACTGGAGTAGCGGAGGAACGTAGACGAGAAATAAAGAATTAAGAAAAATGAGAACATTATGGTATAGTCTTAAAGTTGGAGGGTGGGATGAATGAAGCAAGAAAAACGGAAAATATATAATAAAAAGACAAAGCAGAGGGTTTGAAACATGAAAGAAAAAGAAGAGGGGAAGAGAAGAGTGAAGAAACCTAAGGAAGGGACAGGAATAGAGGGGAAAAAAGGAAAAGGTGAAATTACATTGTTCAGTAATGCAAATGAAAGAAAATGTGACACAAAGGAAGAAGGGAACAGAAGAGTGATGAAGGTGATGGAAATGAGAGAAGAATTATCGAAGAAAGGAAAAAAAGAGTTGTAATTATGAAACAGTAGAGTTGGACTGATGAAAGGGATGGACATGAGGGAATTATGGTTTAAGAAGGAGGTAAAGGTGTGATAATATGAAAAAGTGGAGTTATTTAGGTGGGAAGATGGAGTTATTTAGGTGGGAAGATGTATTAGGGAAGGAGACGATGGAGTTGGACTGATGAAAGGGATGGGCATGAGGGAATTAGGGTTTAAGAAGGAGGTAAAGGAGTGATAATATGAAAAAGTGGAGTTATTTAGGTGGGAAGATGGAGTTATTTAGGTGGGAAGATGTATTAGGGAAGGAGACGATGGAGTTGGACTGATGAAAGGGATGGACATGAGGGAAGTATGGTTTAAGAAGGAGGTAAAGGAGTGATAATATGAAAAAGTGGAGTTATTTAGGTGGGAAGATGGAGTTATTTAGGTGGGAAGATGTATTAGGGAAGGAGACGATGGAGTTGGACTGATGAAAGGGATGGACATGAGGGAAGTATGGTTTAAGAAGGAGGTAAAGGAGTGATAATATGAAAAAGTGGAGTTATTTAGGTGGGAAGATGGAGTTATTTAGGTGGGAAGATGTATTAGGGAAGGAGACGATGGAGTTGGACTGATGAAAGGGATGGACATGAGGGAATTATGGTTTAAGAAGGAGGTAAAGGAGTGATAATATGAAAAAGTGGTGTTATTTAGGTGGGAAGATGCATTAGGGAAGGAGGGAGTGAAAGAATGAAGGCAAAATTTAGACAACAAATGGGACCGAAGAAAAAGGTGAAAAATCTAAGAAAAAGGGAGAGAGGTATGACTTAATGGGGAGAGAAAGTATGAATAACGAGAGGAGAGAATATGGCGAAAAGCATGAAATACGAGGAAGGGAGGAATATGCAAGGATATGAGTGAGGAGAGAAGAGATAAAGAGAGAAAAGAAGAAAAGTAGGATGTAAATGGAATCAGTGAAAAAAAAGGACATGGGAGAGAGAGTAAAAGACACCAAGAGGGAGAGAAGAGAAGCAGTGTGAGGGAAAATCTGGTTGGTAAGTAGGAGAGATGAGGAAAACAGGTGGTAAGAGAGAGAGAGAGAGAGAGAGAGAGAGAAGAGGGAAAAAGACATAAGACAGTGAAGAAAGAAGGACGAGTAAGGAATATTAAAGACAAAGAGAGAAAGAAAGAAGAACCGAGAAAGAAGGTGAGACAAACATAAGACATAAAGGAAAGGAGAGATGCAAAAGGGCAGAAGAATTTGAGATCCGCCAAGTGAGGACAGTGTGTGGCCATAACAGCCAATTTCTTCCTTTCATCTCTGCCTCCTTCTCTCATTTTTTATTTATTATTCATGGCGAGTTCAGATCTCTCTCTCTCTCTCTCTCTCTCTCTCTCTCTCTCTCTCTCTCTCCTGACATGTCTCATCATAAATTTATTGCTGTTTCTCTCCGGTTGTCGTGTCTTGTTCAGTTCTTCTCTGGGCTTTGCAGTTTCCTGTGTTCCTGTAGCCTATGTGTTTTAATATTAAATTTCTATGCATTTTCGTTGTTTATTTTAATCGTTCTTATTCCCTTCGGTAGTGGAGAAAGACTACTACCTGCTGGGCTTCATTACTGAAGCAAAATCTGAAGGGTTAATTCAGTAGGTGGGTAATCAGCCTCCAACCTGTTCACAGCATGTAGTTAACGGCGACTGAAAGGGGATGAAGTTGGAAGTGGAAATCTCTTCACTTCTTTGTACTGGAGTCAGGATGAGGTGGCTACACCATCCAACACTTGCGTGACTAGCAACTTTGTACCTTCTACGGCACATGAGAAGGAAACAGATGGAGGTGGAAGTGGTTAGCGGAGGGGAACGGTGGGATGGAGATGGTGACTGGGGCTTCCTCTCTATTCTTATATTTGTTCTTTTTAGGCCCTTGTATTAGGTTTATCCATTAAATGTATAGCCTATATCAGACACTGAGTTAGAATTATGATAATGATGTTAATGATAATGCTGAAGAATCCCGCAAAATAAACGTATTTTTAATGCTGTTACTTTTATCACACCAAAATACTTGAATGTCATTTGGATGTGAGAACATTTACCCACACCACATATGTAGCACTTCTGAAAAAAAAAAAAAAAAAAAAAAAAAGTACTTACTTTTTGTTATTCTTTTTTATAGATTTATTTTGATCTGGTGACATCTTGTAAAGGGTTGCTGGGACCAAAATACTTGCAGGAATTTTTGTCCCTTCATAGAAACGACCCCTCCTTCCACGACACTGTACCTTCACTTACATACCTCAGTATCATGTTTCCATCATGTTCTTGACACAGGTAATGCATTATTATGACCTATGGTGGAGTGTATTGGGAGAAGGGGTCGTTGATGAGTAGGAAATAAGTGATTAAAATGCAAAGGAAACTCGAAATTATTATATTTCGGGAAATCGCTCTGATTCTGTACTTAGGTAAATAAGGCTTTGTTATAAGTATTAGCGTTCCAGTTGAAGTCAGAATTTTCCAAACGATAAGGAACGTTTTTAGTAAGTGTAAAGGTATTTAAAGTTGTTGAGGTGTTCTTGAGTAAGAGAGTGTTTAAGCATGAACGTTTTGATTTCGCTTGTAAGAGTGGAACTGCAAGAACTTGCTCAGAACGATGATGCACAGTATATGTGTTATTTTCCCGCCAGTTCCAGAAAAATTCTATAACTTTAGATAAACCTTCCATATTGAAGGATGTAGAAGCTGTATCAGTTAAACTCCTTTACTGTGAAAGATCTCCTTAGAGCTAAATATGATCGTCTGGTGATATCGAGGATAGAAAATGGCTCTAGGGCTGAACGGATTTTTTGGACAAGATTTTTTTTTTTTCTTGTAAGATTGAAGTCGACTCTTGGTCCACATTAATTTGGATTGAATTACCTCTCAGTCATGAATGCTGAGCAGTTGCAACAGATTAAGAGAATAATAAGGAGTTACTCATGAAAAAGCGTTATGAAAAGAACGTAGTCGTAAGGTATTTTCTTCTGCTTTAGGGCTACAGAAAATAAGCTGCAAAAGAACAAAAATCTGAGTGAGTCATAGTAGGCTTGAGAAAGTTTCGGTGGATAAATTGTAGCAGTTTATATTATCCTTCTTCCCATGGTTACTCTGAAAAAGGCGTAGTTATATTTACACTAGTTGATTCAATATTTCCCTAAATATTGAGTATACTTAGGTTTATAATCCAGACAGTGCCAGATAATACTATTCAGAAGAAGAGAAGCTATTTTAGCCACTTAATAATCGAGGACATATTATATAGTTTATGCCTGGTACTGTCAGACGATTTCATTTAGCTTAAAAATAGTGCTGATGGAGTATGCGGATACATGAAGGCGATATCCAACACCTGCATTTCAAAACGTCACCTATAAGCCAAGTAAAATATTCTGTAAGCAGCAAAAATGAAATTAAAATGAAAAGCATCAGCGGACTCAAAATGCTGAGAAAAGGGTCACGTCTTGATGTGGTGAAATTCAATAAAGAAAAACACAAATGAAAATGACTCATAAAATAAGGCACAGAGATCAAAAAGTATTAACCTCCTTTACTACGGTTACTTTTGTTTCTAGCTTATTCTTGCTGCATATAAACGATTATAATTATTCAGCTAAAGACTTCACATTAAGGATTTTATATACTCCCGTTCTTATGCTGAACAAAATGGTTTAGAGATAACCAGAATAATATATAAAAGGCGTCTTTGAGTTGGAGGAGTTAAGACGACGCAAGCTTTCAGCCCCACCGGTCCGAAGTGCGTTTAAATCAGTGGATCTTAACCTGGGGGTAAGTATCCTCAAAAGTGTAATTTTGCCTTTTCGAGGGGTAACAATTAGCTCGCCGTTTTTTTTTTTTTTTTTTCCAGGATACTGATAAATTATAAATAATCTCGCTTAGATCGATGCACATTGTCTCTAACCAAGCAACGCATAGAAAAACTGATAAAGGAAGTACAATTTGACCCATCACCTAACCAATACAACCAAGTGTATGTCCTGCTGAAAACACCTTTGCCCGTATTCTCGTCGGTCAAGGAAATTCTCAAACACCTTTTCCTAAACGATTAATTTAGTTTTTTACCCGTTAATGTGTTCCTCTCTGTTACATAAAGTTTCCAATATCACCATACTCTGCAAAAAAAACAAAAACAAAAACAAAAACAAAAGATATTAACCATCCGTATCCAAAAATAAGTCGCTAAGGAAATGATGTTGGAGAGCTCCCTTTACCAACAAGTCTGGTAGCATTTGTACTTGAAAACATTGTGTGTGTGTGTGTGTGTGTGTGTGTGTGTGTGTGTGTGTGTGTGTGTGTAATCACTTGAAAAATACATTACCAGTACCATCATGTTTTTTTACTCATTCTTCCAGTTTGAATAGGATGGGGGTAGTACCAGCCTATCTCGGTGGGTCAAGGGGGTAACAGCGGCAAAATGGTTAACAAACACTGCTTTAGATGAATGATATGGTGTGGGGATAGCCAGAAGGAATTTATGAAATCATCATTCTACTGAAAGGGTTAAAAGAATGAATGTTCTATAAACAAAAAAATAATAATAATAAAATGAAGTAATAGAACATGAACGCTAGGAGTTAAGTTCAGAATGATGATGACGGAAAAATATATAACCACGGGAAGAAAGCAGTAGCAGCTAAGAAGTAAAATTCAAGACATGAAAGAATATTTACATTCAGCCGATTAAAGGCAAGGAAAGTAAAATAAAACAGCGAAAGAGAGAGAGAGAGAGAGAGAGAGAGAGAACAGCGAGTGTGTTTTTCCCATCGGTCAGTTTCTGAACTTTGTGATTTACTGTTCGGTGGTTCCTCAAAGGTTAACACGATTATGGGTCTTTTCCTCTCTGTTCCTCAGAAAATATATCAAACCACAGAAAACGCAGTGTGTGTGTGTGTGTGTGTGTGTGTGTGTGTGTGTGTGTGTGTGTGTTGACGTTTTCTATATCTGTAGGTTTGAGTAGAAGTTTGGTATGCATTTTTGGTGTTTATTTGGTAGAACTTTGGTATTGATTTTGTATTGCATGCAAGAACATTATTATTTATCAGGTATTCCCCTGTGGTTTATCTGCTGTTTACTTGTAGAACTTTGGTATGTGATATTTCTTTGGTTTTTATTTTGTAGATCTTTGGTGTTGATGTGATGTATTTTGCTGTTTATTGAGTAGAGCAATGGTATTTGTTTGGTATACAATCGTTATTAATTAAAAACAACTTTGGTATTTATATGACATTTATTTGGCAGAACTATGTTTTTTGTTGGATGTCTGTTAGATATTATTAAAATATAGGAAATTATAATTCTTTGTCTTTGGTTAAACTTTGGTGTATGATATTAGATTGGTATTTAAATGGTAAAATTTAGATTTATTTATTTAGTAAATCTGGCGCTTGTTTTGCTTTGATATGGTATTTGTTTGGTTATTTGTGGAAGAACTTTACATTTCCTGTGGCATTAATCATTACAAGTTTGATATTATAATAATTGTGCTTATAGCTCGAGGACTGTACTCAAACACATTGCCAACACTCTGCATGGGTTATATTACGTACTGCACCTGTTTCTTCAAAGCTTAACACCCAGGCTCCTATGGCCCACTCTGCAGTGAATATAATCGCCTTACCTTACCGGGAATGCAATACTAGACTTGTCCCGACCATGAAAGAGTAAATGATGCCAGTGTCAACTCTGGCTCCAATGACTCACTCAGTTGAATAAAATCGTCTTGAGTATCATTGGAGACCGGGTCATATTTATATTTTCTGTCTTTCATGTTGTTTGACTGGCCCAGTGTGTTAATGACGTCCTTTGGTTTACTGTCTTTCATGTTGTTTGACTGGCCCAGTGTGTTAATGACGTCCTTTGGTTTACTGTCTTTCATGTTGTTTGACTGGCCCAGTGTGTTAATGACGTCCTTTGGTTTACTGTCTTTCATGTTGTTTGACTGGCCCAGTGTGTTAATGACGTCCTTTGGTTTACTGTCTTTCATGTTGTTTGACTGGCCCAGTGTGTTAATGACGTCCTTTGGTTTACTGTCTTTCATGTCGTTTGACTGGCCCAGTGTGTTAATGACGTCCTTTGGTTTACTGTCTTTCATGTGGTTTGACTGGCCCAGTGTGTTAATGACGTCCTTTGGTTTACTGTCTTTCATGTTGTTTGACTGGCCCAGTGTGTTAATGACGTCCTTTGGTTTACTGTCTTTCATGTGGTTTGACTGGCCCAGTGTGTTAATGACGTCCTTTGGTTTGGCTGTTGGCTTTATCTGTGTAATTTTGTTGGTAAAGAGAATCCCCAAGACAAGGATGAGAGAGAGAGAGAGAGAGAGAGAGATCGTACCAAGATTATGTTGCAATTAATTATGCCATTTCATAGCTCATTATACAACAGAGAGAGAGAGGAAGGGGACTTCGTACCAAGATTATGCGGCGGTTAATTATGCTGTTTCACAGAATAGATCATTATACAACAGAAAGAGAGAGAGAGAGAGAGAGAGAGTCGCTTACAACCGACTTTGTCGGATTTTACTATGATATTTCGTTACCTGTTTTGCTCTTTGAGGGGATGATGGTTCGTGGGAGTGACGTGAGCGGTAGATTTGTCGCGTTAATGATGTATTATTTGGTATCCACAGCATAGTGAAGACCATAAACCATTTACTGAGTATCGGTCTTCTGTCTTCCCTCTTCAAGCATTTTCACTTTAGTGCCATTCCTGCGTCAAAAATTTATTTCAGATTTGGTACAGTTGTCCCAAGGGCAAATACCCCGGGACATCTTTCTCATTGTTTTAAACTTTAGGCGATATAAATAATGAGTTTTATGGGTGAGATCGGCCTATAGAAACACACACACTTAATGGTGTATGGCAACACGAATCCATTTAGTTTAATAATTTTTGGTGCGAGGGATGCGGGAAGTCAACTTTATGAGTCTTTGAGATTATTATTTTGTGGTGACCATTGTGTATTCTCTTGGTAGCGTTGATAATCATTATTTAAATTCGTTTTTCTCAACTCTCAGTCGAATTTAGTCAACTCAGGCAATTCTCAGGCTAAAGACTTTAATGAAAGCTATATAAGCTAATCCTTCCAGGTCGAAAACTATGTCAGTATATTAAATTCAGGCAAAACTCTTAATAAATGCATCAGTGAAAGTTTACTCTCCAGCTCGAAAAATATCTCTTAGACTGAAGAAAATTGTCTGTGTATGGCAAGAGTATGTTAATAATGACGTACTTGGGCTGAAAGGGTGAATAGGACGGTTAAATAGGGAATACTGGCCATGCCAGGTGTGGCGAGATTGGGATTTTTCTAAGGAAATATTTAACGTACTGCCATTCTCCTTGTGGCTCATAGTCGCGTACCTCATACTTTTAAACTTTATAGAGTTCATCGTTAATTACATTTCGAAACTGCCTAAAACTGTCTTGAACTTGAGTACGTGCACTAATGGGTTTAGGTAATTTAGTGCTTTATATGTGAGTTTTTGTTCTAGGTAAATGAGATCATCTGGCAGTAATTGGACTATACTGGAAAGTACTTAGCTCGCAGCCAAACGGTAACGAAAGTAATTTTTCACCTTTCCGCTGCCTAAACTTTCTCTGAGGTAAGTAAATCCATCTGACGCTTGCCAAAATAAAATACAGTATTTGTATTCTGCAGCCAGACCTGTATCGGTATAATATTTTTACTGTATGGTTTTTCCAGAGTTTGTTTCCTTCACTCCGTTGGCGTATTTTTCATTTTAATCAGCTTTCTCTCTCTCTCTCTCTTTCTCTCTCTCTCTCTCTCTCTCTCTCTCCTTCCAGTACAAAGTAAACAAATATGATAAGGACAGTCGTTTGGTAGGAGCGAGAAAGAACATAAATGACGTCTCGGGTTGAAAAGGATAGCATTAATATACTGTATTTATTTTTCGAAATACATCTTGAACAATTTAAGGAATAACATAGAATATAATCCTGGAATGAATGCCTTCACCCTGTGAGGAGTATTTGAACACTGTAGACTTTCTTAGGTACAGAGTGGTTTCTGTCTATGGTGCCCTAAGTTCATATGTTATTTGTGCAATCTGTGCCAGCAAATGAATGATACAATTATCAAGAAATATTGTACAGAAGTGAAGTAACAGATAAATTGCTAAGAAAGAGGTACTAGAAAATCTTATCCCACGTGAGTAAGAACCTATGAGGCGTATTATGGTGGCTGCGGATGGTTTTATAGCATCTCTTCTTTACTGATTTATTTTGTGTATAACTCTTTAATTTATTCTCATACTATTAATACATATTAATAGTTTAAATAAATGACACCTAAGAGAATACTAACGTGTCATTTGAAGAAATAAGCTGGTAAGGAAGAGTGCCAGCAATGTGCCTACACCCACAAGGATACCAGCCTACCGGTCCTATATGTGAAGCTGTGGTAAAGTGGGTGACGTTTTTCTGACGGGTACATGTCATTCCACTCACCCACCTCCACCACAAAGCCACCACCACAACAGCAGCTTCCACCATCACCACTACGCCACAGCCAGAACAACAGCTATCATCACCATCAAAACGACCACCACCACCACCACGGTCTGAACAACAGCTTTCATCATCATCATCACCACCACCACCACCACCACCACCACCACGGTCTGAACAACTGCTTTCATCATCACCACCACCACCACCCCACCACCACCACCACCACCACCACGGTCTGAACAACAGCTTTCATTATCACCACCACCACCACCACCGTCTGAACAACAGCTTTCATCATCACCACCACCACCACCACCACCACCACCACCACGGTCTGAACAACAGCTTTCATCATCACCACCACCACCACCACCGTCTGAACAACAGCTTTCATCATCACCACCACCACCACCACCACCACCACCACCACGGTCTGAACAACAGCTTTCATCATCACCACCACCACCACCACCACCACCACGGTCTGAACAAGAGCTTTCATCATCACCACCACCACCACCACAGTCAGAACAACAGCTTTCATCACCACCTCCACCACAAAGCCACCACCAGTCAGAACAACAAGCTTTCATCACCATCACCACTACGCCACAGCCAGAACAACAGCTATCATCACCATCACCACGACGATGACCACCATCACGGTCTGAACAACAGCTTTCATCATCACCACCACCACAACCACCACCACCACCACCACCACGGTCTGAACAACAGCTTTCATCATCACCACCACCACCACCACCACCACCACCACGGTCTGACCAATAGCTTTCATCATCATCACCACCACCACCACCACAACCACCACCACCACCACCACCACGGTCTGAACAACAGCTTTCATCATCACCACCACCACCACCACCACCACCTCCACCACCACCACGGTCTGAACAACAGCTTTCATCATCACCACCACCATCACCACCACCACCACAGTCAGAACAACAGCTTTCATCACCACCTCCACCACCACAGTCAGAACAACAGCCATTATCACCATCACCTCCACCACCACAGTCAGAACAACAGCTATCATCACCACCACCATCACTACCACCACCGTAGTCAGAATAACAGCTTTCAGCACCACCACCACAACCACAGCAAAAAGGAAAACAACAACAACAACTACCATCGGCACCACCACATCACCACAAACACAACAGCATTCCACAACCACCAGAACACCACAACCACAGCAAAGACCATCACCACCACAACAGCAACACGACGTCCAGAACAACAGCTTTCTCGTCACCGCCAGCACCAACACCACCACCGCAGCAACAACAACAACAACCACAAGCAGCACCATCACCACATCACCACAAACACAACAGCATTCCACAACCACCAGAACACCACAACCACAGCAAAGACCACCACCACCACCACTACAGCAGCAGCACATTGTTAGTACATCTCCATAACAGCAGGTATCACCACAACCATCACCATCACCACCCCCACCACAACTTCTACCATCACCACTGCCACCAGCGCTGGTATTACAACACCATTTCCCACACCACAGTCATAGCACCATCACTAGGACTACCTCCATAACACCGCAGCCAACACCACCACCATCATTACTACATCAACAACAACCACTACAACAACCTTCACCATCACTCACCAACCTACCCTCCTCCCCTTTCATTCAGCTCTGTCATTACCCACAGTGGAGAGACTATTTTATAAACATTCGCCCTGCAGGCTGAAGATTCAACAAGGGCGTTACTTGGAGTTATATGAGGGTAATATTTATGTGAAGGTGTTGGAGAGGGACGCCTGCCCTTGTGGCACTGATGTAACCGAGGGGATTCACTGTCCACCTATACAAATGTCCCTCATCTCCCCCCCCCCCCTCCCCAGAAGGAGAATGATGGACTGCTGCAGGGGAAAGGAAATTTCAGCCTGCCTTACACTGTTTTTACATTACAGGTTATGAGGTTCAAATCCCCGCTGGGGCAGGGAACAGTAAAGATTTGAATTTCATAAAGAAGCAGACTTTACTGATCTACCAGAAGACCCGCCGACATGTCGTAAAAATACCCCCGCTAATACCAGCACACCAATCCTGTATGAGACAGCCCTAGCATGTATTCAGTATGGACGGTGGGTGTTAGCGCCGAAGTGGTGACATGTAGAGGTGTACTATGCAGGAGGACTACCGGGCCTTGGTAGCAGGCTGTGAAGCCTATGCCTAGATTCGGACACATAAAAAAAAAAAAACTACAACTACTACTACTACTGCTACTATTACTACTGCTGCTGCTGCTACTACCACTACTATTGATTTGACAGCTCACGATGATGTCTGTGTACTTTCAGTATCGTTAACTCCAGAATAATTTATGCAGCTTTAGAGAGACTTTACGAACCTTGAAGCATAGATGTATTATTAATAACCCCTTCACCTTCATAAGCCATTCTGTAAGCTGATTACAGTCTTGTGATATGTAAAGAAAAGATAGATATGCGTCCTCAGACTGACATGGTTAACTCATGGAGCATTGTGATTATTTTATTATTATCGTTATTATTATTATTATTATTATTTTTATTTTTTATTTTATTATTTTTTTTCTGTGAGAGCATCTCTAGGAGCAGCTCTGTCAGACTGTCTCTCACTACAGATTGTCGGACGGGATATGCTCCACTCCTGTAGGTTTCAGCGACTTACCGAAGCCACACCACACCACACCATACCAGACAGTTCTCTCCCACACCATACCACACTGAGGACTTGAACCAGACCTGACGCTTCCCATCTAGTACTTTTTAATGTCTGTCAAGCCACCTCCCAGCGATTAGATGCCCCTTATCAAAGATATTTAGTAGGGAAGGGGTCAGTGAAGGCTGCATCTAACCCCTCCAACTCGAAAATTACCTCCTAAATTAAATATTTTCGTCTGGAAATAACAATGAAAGATAAATATTAGACGTTCTGGTAGTGAAGGGGTAAACAGCGTGGAGTCACCGTCCTTATTTCATCAGTTCCTTTTCTTTCATTGTGTTCCTCCTGCCTCTTTCTCTGTGCAGGGTATAAATTCATTAGACTCTCTCTCTCTCTCTCTCTCTCTCTCTCTCTGTTTGTCTGTCTGTCTGTCAGTCTGTCTGTCTGTCTGTCTGTCTCTCTCTCTCTCTCTCTCTCTCTCTCTCTCACACACACACACACACACACACACACACACACACACACACACACACACACACACACACACACACACACACACACACACACACACACACATGATGTCCATTCGAATGTCTGACTAGCTTCACAATACGATTGTTCTATATATTAAAACCATCTGCTCATGATTCCACTTCTTTGACGCTATGAAACTTATTGACCGCTGCTCATGGACTCTCCCAAAGATTTTGTAGTACTGTACACGCCACGAACACCTGGTATCCCCCAGAGATATTGCACAGTGGACTCGCCCCAACAACTGGTATCCCCCAGCGTTAGTGCACGGTGGACTCGCCCCAACAACTGGTATCCCCCAGCGTTAGTGCACGGTGGACTCGCCCCAACTCGCGGTATCCCCTAGCGTTAGTGCACAGTGGACTCGCCCCAACATCTGGTATCCCCCAGAGTTATTGCACAGTGGACTCGCCCCAACACCCGGTATCCCCCAGCGTTCGTGCACAGTGGACTCACCCCAGCAACTGGTATCCCCCAGCGTTAGTGCACAGTGGACTCGCCCCAACACCTGGTATCCCCCAGCGTTATTGCACAGTGGACTCGCCCCAACACCTGCTATCTCCCACCGTTATTCCACGGCGGACCCGCCCCAACACCTGGTGTCCCCCATTGTTGTTTTTTATTGTACTTGCTCGTACCAAACTGTCTTCACTCTCATTTCTCAAATGGTTTGTGTTCAGTCGTCGTAGAATTACTATAGCCAGCTCTTTCATAAACTTAATATGGCAGGATATATTAATTCACTAGGACAGTCAAACTAAATACGTATCCTCAGTGAACAACATCCTTTGCTATTCCTCAGTTGCTACCTGACGGGTGATGTTTTAAATAATGCTAACGATGAATTTACTCAAAACAGGACAGATATTATCCCTTTACCTTGCTAAGGTGCCCCATTCCTGAAAGACACTGGGTCTTTATTTTGCAGTTCGGAGGCACACCATCACTAGTGATGAGAACCTGTGGGATAAACACATAGAGACAATTGATTACCTGTGGTCGACGGGTCTGCTTGTCCAGACAGACCGGGGATAAACAGTAACAATAACAGTTTGTGTGTGTGTGAGAGAGAGAGAGAGAGAGAGAGAGAGAGAGAGAGAGAAAGAGAGAGAGAGGATATAAACTAAGAACTTTTTTATCCATTTCTGACCTGTCTTGGTGGAAGGGTTTAGAGTTAACCGTGGAAAAAGTGGTCTGATTTAGAGAACAACGGACCAGAGGCTAAGGTCACAGGGCAAGGCCATTTCATCGTTCACTCTTGACTAAATTTGGTGTAAGGACTTTGGGTGAGGGGAGGATGAAGTGTTTCGATTTTAAGAACAATAGGTCGAAAGTCAAGGTAACCAAGCAATGAAAACGGTTCGACATTTTGACCGATTATTCGGCTCGGTTGTTCACACTGTGAATGCTGTCTCTGGTGTCAGAGTTTTTTTTTTTTTTTTTTTTTTTTTTTTTTTTTTTTACGTCCTCAAAATCCTCATTCTGAAGAACGAATGAAGAAGACATATTTACAGTTTTAGACAGTCTTTTATTTAACTACAGTTCATTGCGTCCACATTCCTGCTATTATATTGTGTGCTTTGATCTATGAAGCACGTTGACTTATGAATACTTTTCATTATTGTAAATGGGTTTATATTATGCTTGATTTGTTGTATGAAAATGTTGCAGATATTGTCAACTGAAGTATTGTAAAATAGTGACAGCCAAGTCCTATCTCGGGGACCCCCAGATTTCTGTCTCTGGGTTAAGGGATTTCTGCAGTCTAGTATCATGGGCTTCTTATATTGATATGCTCATCCAGGTGTAATACAGGCTTGAAGACTTCGCACGACAGGCTACTTTTACATTCTAGGATTCCATGATATAGTAACATCTTTTTATTTTAAGACTGAAGCTCGCTGTAAGTCCAGTAAGTCAAATCAGGGAACAGTACCGCAAAGGGACACCCCACACACCCTTACATGTGGAGGTCTAAACTTTAATTTGCTAATGATGTCGCATTCAGCGCTGAGTTGGTGATGGACGGCAAGAGGGGACATGTCTGTAAGCCTTATTTTAGAACAGTGAATGCCATTTTAACGGAGGTCATAGCCACATTCCTTGATTAACATTCTGACGTTGCAATTAGCTCCTGTATGAACTCAACCTGACTGGCTTCCCCGATTATTTCATTGCTCATGATCATAATCCAATTCCCTTCACTATAAATGATGGTGAGGGTAAAGAATGAATTACATATGCAAACTTGCACACGCCAGACGTAAGTGAGCTGCTATTAAAAACACGTTCAACTCGTGTTTTACGATAAGGCGCATCTGATCCATGAGGCAGAGTTATACTGCTTTCTATCACTGGAGAAGCGAACTGCCTTATATAGTGCTTTTGACATGGATATAGGTGTAGAAGTCACATAGACTAGTGACAGAAATGTATATGTTGAACCAGTATCTTCCTTTGTAGTGATGGAGATTGTCAGTGAGTCTCTTTAAGTCATTACATGTGTAAATACAAGTCAGAACGTGACGATGATTGCACGCACATTGACCTTTCCTAGCTGGGACGAAGGTTTGGACGAATGTAATATTCACTCGACCAAAGGAAGTTCCACTGAGGTGGGATGGATCGAAAAACAGGATAAAACACACACACACACACACACACACACACACACACACACACACACACACACACACACACACACACACACACACACACACACACACACACACACACACAACAACAACAACAACAGCAATTACGGGATTGGTCCTTGTCACGCATGATTTATTATTTATCTCATTTCAAACTGATCCGAAGAAATTAATACGTCCATAAATTTCTCTGTCTCTCAGTGCGGCAGTCCCGACACTTTCAGCAAATAAACACCTCGGGTCTTGAACATTATTCAGTATATATGATATTCGTTTATATCGGTATTTATCTAGGAAAAATTATTTTACTCATTGCAAAATCATCTTCACGGAAATAAGATGTTCTCTGTTTATTTTTATTTTATTTTTTTTTATTTTTACTTTGCCCAGTCACAAAATTTGAGCATCGGTGTTTACTGTCCTACGTGGAGCACAGCATTCACGACATTCAGCCCTTGTAAAGGAGTCAAAAGCGTTTCGTCTCATCAGCTTCCCTCCTCTCACTGATTCGCTGCAGCATCTCTCTCCGTCGTTGTGTTCCATCTCTTTGTTCCTTTGTTACCATACTGGTCACTGCTCATCTGAACTCTACTAGCGTTCCGTCTCATTACGGTGGGCACACAGCACCCGTACAGTTATACGCTTTTACCCTTTTTGTATCCAGCTCTATAATGCAAGAGCTGGCAGCAACTCTTAGTACGGTAGTTCATGTACGCAACTGGACAACTATGTCACTCTTCCTCAAGCTGTCTTTACTGTTCATACTATTCATCATTCCGGCCAGTTCCTTAAAATGCCTATGTATCTCGAAATGAGCGTTTTTTTTTTTTTTTTTTTTTTTTTTTTTTTTACTATTCCGAATTCTTTGGAAGGGATAAGTTATGCAACTTAACAGCTTTAGACTTTTTACTTGGGGATACGGGTTTGCGTAACACACACACACACACACACACACACACACACACACACACACACACACACACACACACACACATCGGGGGGAGAACTGTGCAGCACGTCTATTCCTCTCATTGTTTTTGCTGTCATTCTATAAACAGGTAATAACAGGTTCTCGAATAAATAAAACACTATCAGGTTCCTATGATTGAACTTCAGTTGACTAAAATCATCTGACTTTAGCAGGAGTATAACAGCTGGTAGAGAAGACAAGACCATGAGAAGGGTACTGGTGAAAGTATGAACAGATAAGCCTGCTATGACTCACTCAGCTGAATATAATCATCTGGTGTTGATTGACATAATAATAGAATATACTGGTAAGTGATCATGATTAGGTTAATGGTGACAGTTAGGACCCTCCCAGCCTGCACTGATTTATGTTTACCATCATCATGTGGGAGCGGAAGTAAAATATTAGAGATGATAAGACAGTGAGAGGGTTAAATTAGTCTTTTTTTTTCATTCTAATATAAATCAGCAACATTTTTAAAACTGCGATGAAGATGAATATCAAGTGAGTAGTCCCTTTAACCCTCCAACTGTGGCAGATTTCACCAAATTGAGTTAATTAATTTGGTCTTAAGTGGACTGAAATATGATTCTCCCAGATGACTACGGTCGTTTGGTGCAATGTGAAAAATAGCATCAATCCCTGAGTAATTGGCCATAGCACAAATCATCACAGTTTTGTAGTGAATTTCTCTGAGCTGAATAAATATTGTCTGGGGTTATTCGAAAGAAGTGAACAGTTAGTATTTCCCAGCCAAGAGGTTAAGGATCTCAATAAACATTACTGACTAGTATATTAAACTCTGCATTACAGCTTCTATACTGGATAGTTAGCTGCTACAGGATATTATTCAGGTAAGCGGTTCCAAGGTGCTAGAGAGAGAGAGAGAGAGAGAGAGAGAGAGAAAAGTTGACATGCGACATCAAGAGACTGGGGACCAATATAAAGTTTTGAGTTGCTGATCCCTTTTTCTTCTTCTTCTTCTGTGTGTGTGTGTGTGTGTGTGTGTGTGTGTGTGTGTGTGTGTGTGCACTGAAAAGTCTTAGCAGACGTATAAAAATAATGAAATTTGTTTTATCCTCGAACAAGGTCAAAAAAAAAAAATAATAATAATCTTAACTGCTACTCACCTGAAGGGAGGTGTACTCTGAATCCTGACGTTGTATAGTGCTTTGTGATATTGCTGGTTCGGACAAAGCAAAAAGCCTGCTTATATAATCATGAATTTTGTATTGCCCACACACACCGCAACTCAGCCAGGAGACAGGGCGTGTAAAGGCATTCCCCAGGCCCTGTCTTCCCCCCTTACCTTACTCAAGACAACCACCACCAACCGGGCTACAGCAAGGCCCGGTCTCCTCGAATGAGGAGAGAATCAACAACAACAACTTTGTATTGCCATGCCTCGGGATAAAAATTAATGCTGTTCGTACTTACCCTTAAAATACAACCCATACGCTTCTTCGAGTATACTGTCAAGTTAATGTTTGGCTTTGGTAACTAATGTATTCTCGCTTGTCCCCTTCCCACATTTTCCATATTTTTATGCCTTCAGTACGATGACGTCTCTTACGTCTCTTGCACTATACTTTTGCCAGCGTAATTTTTTCTAATTTATACGTCATTTTCAAAACAATATGATTTAGATATATGCCCGTCATTACAACCTTCAGGACTAGATTGCTCTGTTAATCCCTACAATCCCATGCCGTATTAATTTTGTTTCTTCTTACCTACACACGAGGTTATTCTGACTGGGAGATACTTAAAATTTCAGAGATCACATATAGCCTTGAATAACTCCTACGCTGCTAGAGGTCCTTCCCGAGATGTAGGTGGTCTTTTCATGACGGCAAGAAGTAATTGAACAGTACCTCATTGGAGTGAAAGGGCTACATGGAATAAAAAGGGGTTATGATAACGTCAGTATGTAGGCTTGTTAACTTTTTTTTTTTTCGGCATACTGTAGGAGAGAGAATGCGTGTTACTTCTCCCATTATTTATTATATACTGATGAATAAAAATGTTCCCTGTTGTAGTTAATTAAGGCATTCAGTAATTACACTTTTGAATAAACGTTTTCACTGGTACTGCAGCAATAAAGTAACTTATTCTTGAAGTTTTATTTATTTATAAAATGGGTTTCAATTTATACAATGATTTGAACTTTTGGCATAATGAGAGATCAAGTATATTCCACTCACAGTTGGCAGTCAGTTTTACCTCTTTCAGTCCTGCCTTCCCCTTCTCTTTGTTGTTCCGGCTCTCATTTCCCTGTTTCATTCCCCTGCCTTACTCCCTTTCCCCTCACAGTTCATGCACCAACTTTTACCTTTCATAATGATGCCCACCTGATGCACTTCTCTCTCCCTTTTGTTAGTATACGCACACCTCTCCACTCTTCCTCCATCTTTCTTCCTTGTTTTACATCTCTTGCTTTATTTTCCTCCCTTCACAGGTGCCTAAAATGATTAATACAGATCCTAAATAACATTAAACATACGACAAATAATGCAATATAAAGTAGAGAAGAACATCTACCAATCAGTACTCTATTTTAGAGAAGGAAGTAAAGAAGTGATTACGAGACAGCGAGCAAGCGTAGCGACGCGATGTTTACTCTTCGTTCAGCTGAGAAATGGAAGTTGTTATATCAACTTTTTATATGTACCAGTAATATGAAATACAGAAATGACTACAAGAAGGAAGGACTGTCGCAGTTGTTATATCAACTTTTTATATGTAACAGTAATATGAAATACACAAATGACTACAAGAAGGAAGGACTGTCGCAGTTGTTATATGAACTTTTTATATGTAACAGTAATATGAAATACACAAATGGCTACAAGAAGGAAGGACTGTCGCTTCAAGAGGAAGATGATATGGAAGGCAGGACATAATGGTGACAGAGTAATCACTGTGAGCTTTTGCTCATGGCTGTACTTTTACGGTGTGTTATCAGTATCTTCGGTAAAGGGAGGAAAGAGTTGATTATGTCTATTTTTGAGACTCGCGGACAAGGAACTTAATTCTCAGGCTGTTGTAACTTACTTTCAGCTGAATATATTCCTCTGGGGTTCGCCTGAATACAATATTTAAGATGTCCCGAGCATGAGAGGGTTAATGGTGCCAGTATTACCATATCAGACGCCCATTACTCACTAACCTTAATATAATCCCTTGGTGTTTTCTGCAATATAAAACGAGAGAGGATGCGACCGTGGGAAGATTATTCGTTTAATATGTACTTGTGTCTCACTCACTGCAAATGTGTGAAAAATGGATATAACTGTCTTAACTTACAAAAAATGATATTAAAGAACTTACTTGGAGGCAGGAAGGAATATAACCCTTTCAACCCCATGACTGATACTGGAGAGGGACGCATTCACGTGGTGACACTGATGATATATTTTATAGTTTATTCTTGTTTCCCACGGATGATTTTAATAAGTTTACGACAAACTTTCGAACTGGGCCGTTTAAATAAAGCCTTCATTATTGCACTTAGTACGATAGTGGTTTCCTTCGTTGAATAAAAGTGTCGGAAAGTAACAAGAACAAAGTAATAGTACACGTTACCTTATCAAACCCTTTTACCCCTTCTGCCCGGTGACGTATTATTTAATTTATTTTTCCTCTCGCTTTCTGATTTTACGAAACTTAGAAATGACCACTCGTGCTGAAGGGATGTATGAAGGTCTTTTGTGATATTTCCTGGCCGAAAATTCTGATTTAGTTTGATTCAGATAGTTATGAGATTCCCAGATAAAATCGTAAGACATTACTGGATCTAAAGAGATGATGGAGGCTTTATTATCCGGGCATAGGAAGCTCCCAAAGCTATTCTTCCTTGACCCCTGTAATCCAAAGATTTTTTACTCCAGTCATAGTATTATCATATGCTTTAAGTCAACTTGGAGGAGCCTTATTGCAGTGACAGGGTAAGGAAAGGCTATATTTAACATCTACAATGCGATAAATGTATCCTAGGCTGACAAAAACCATCCGGGAAAAAGAGCACACAGAAAAAATTCGTCATTGGATCATGGACTCAACAATTTATATTTTGATTTGACACAAACTACAGTAAGGCGATAAATACATACATACATACATACAGAGAGAGAGAGAGAGAGAGAGAGAGAGAGAGAGAGAGAGAGAGAGTCACCTGACGGGGCTTCTTTCAGCTTTAGGGCGGCTTTAAACAGTGAATGAAGTTAACCCCTTGAATCCCATGCCTTGTATTTTAATTTCAGTCACACTTCCAGCACTTTTTTCAGCATTAGAAGCAATCATCAAGCACTGAAGTGGTTAATGAAGTCTAACTCCAGCCCCTACAGTTTGAAATCTCCCATAAGCTTAGTATAATATCCTGGAGATAATAAGAATAATATAATAAAGATATACGCCTCCAGATTCACGAGGCTGAAGGAGGTCATTATCAGCCACCGACACCGAGAAGCCAGTGTTTCTTTGAATTTAAAAAATGTACGCTAAGAAAACAGGAAAAACAGAAAACAAAAAATCAAAGATCATTTCTATTTGTTATCGTTTCATGTCTGCTGCTCTCACTGTCAGCTGAAATAACTGCCTGGCGTTTGTTAGCTTAGAACAGTAGAGTTTTCCCGACCGTGAGAGGGTTAAGGATACCGGTATTACCACTCATGCTTGTATGCCTCACTCTCAGCTTAATGAACCTGGAATAGAATACTGGAGTTGGTCCTACCATAGGATACTTAATATTAATTTGTACAGGTGCTGACATAATTATCAATAAACATCACGGTAATTGAAGAAACACCGAGCAGTGACTTTCAAACTCCAGAAATGTGATATACAGGAGTCAACAAATATGCTAGATTATTGTGCGGAAGTGTCACAGTTACTGAATTAAACCTGGAGCGATTATCCTGTCACAAATATAAGTGGTTCCCGTAGCAGGTATGACATAAATACGATATATAAGTGTGAACACTGAGGTGCAACATGCAAAATAAATAGGTAAGAGAAAGAGAGAGAGATGGTTCACGAAAATATTCCCTACTTCCCCACCCCAGCTGGCTCCCCCAGACTAGTGTTCTTTCCATCACGTTCTCCTCCCATTCGCCTCTCTCTTTCCGGCTCTCTGGAATATCCGCTTCGTTTCATCCATTTTCTCTTTGTTTTGCTCGCCGAACATTTTTTCATTTTATTTTTCTTGTATATTTCGTTTATCTACAGTGCTGGATGTTTTTTCCTTTATTCAATATCCGTTATTCCCCATTTCTTCTACCGTATTAATTGTTCGCTTTACATTAAATTCGAATTTTTTGTCAAATAAAGTTCCTACATTATTTCTTCCTTTCCTCCTGTTTCTTCCTGCATTTCTTTCCCTTTAAGTCTCCAGTACATTCTCATCATGCATTTACTTCTTTTTCCCCGTGACTTACATTACTTCTCTTCAGGTTTAATTTGAATTCGGTAACTTTGTTAGCTCTTCAATGATTCCATGAATCACTGTTAGTAGTGCGCATTTCTCTGGCGTTAGCTTAGTAACTAGAGTTGCCCTGATCATGAGAAGGTTAAAGGTACGAGTGTAATCAGAGGAATAAAATTGACCATCGTCAGCTGGAACAGAATAAGTTGTCCAGCCCATGTGAAGGCAATATATTTCCAATAACCTTACGGGATTATGGCGTCTGGCAATAGATAGATAGAAAGATTATTCTTGTTTCCTCTTATCCCATCAGTATATTTTTTCGTGTTATTCCTGCTGATCTTTCTCTCATAGATTCCCAGTCTGTTCTTTCCTGTTCACTAATACTAATATCAGTAAGACTTTCATGGTGAGAACAACTCTGACATTCTGTTCCAGCCGGCGACAGATTTTATTCAGTGGAGAGTAAATCATACAAGTCTGAGAGGGATATTTCTCCAGTAGGTTTTCTTCCTTCTCTCTCTCTCTCTCTCTCTCTTATAGTGTTCATTTCTTCCCCTGTAGTGTATATCCACCTCTTCTATCTTTTTCTTCAGTGATTCTAAATTTTTACCCCTGTTGGCTTCCTGTTTTTCTTGTCTTTCATATTTTTCTCCTTTTATCTTTTCATGTCTTTTTCTGTGAGGTTTATATATTCTGTATATCTATATCTATGTCCATGGGCCTGTATCTGTCTACACACACACACACACACACACACGCACACACACACACACACACACACACACACACACACACACACACACACACACACTGCCTTCGGTTTCTCTTTGGCTTTAAGAAATCCCTAAATGATCTAAATATCCGAAAAAGATCTGTTCTGAGTACTTCTGCCCTGCTTTGCTGTGGGTCCATTTATCACGACTATCAAGAGCGTTGAAACTTTATCATCCGTCAGCTGAAAAGGAATTATTATTATTATTATTATTATTATTTTTTTTTTTTTGTAGAAGTGGAAATGGGGTGGTTTTTGGCTTTCTTATATTGACTTAAAGCACACTACAAAAGAGTTCTATAAAAACTTATTTTTTTCGGATTTCGTAACATGTCTTACCGTTCTTGTATGACGCTCCGCACAGAGCTGCACCACAGACTGAGAGACAGACAAACAAAAGCTAAGGGTTATAGAAGTAGGTATATGTATTATAGATTCGTGTTTTCTCTTTTTCCAGACCATATACATAGTTCAAATATTTAATTCTCTTCTCATTTTTTCTCTTGCTTTTCCCTTGTTATATTGAATTTTATTCTCTTATAAATATTTTTTTTTTTTCTATTTCTCCTTGTCTTCGTTTTCACTATTTACTCTTTTCACATCTTCTTTTCTTTTTCCCCTCAGTTTGTAATCACCATTATTATTTTCTTTTTTCACGCTGTGCATGTCCTTTTTTTTTTTTTTGTCAGCTTACCTCGCCGTATTTCTTTCATTATTTATCTTCCTCTTCCATCATTTCTTCATTATTTTATTGTTCTTGGTCCTTTTTTCTTTACGGTTTACATTTTTCCTCCATGGCCTCCTTTCATTGTGAAGCTTTTTTCTTAACGTTCATTTACTTATGTATTCTCTCTCTCTCTCTCTCTCTCTCTCTCTCTCTCTCTCTCTCTCTCTCTGTCTCTCTTTCTCTCTGTCTCTGTCTGTCTCTCTCTCTCTCTCTCTCTCTCTCTCGTCTTTCCTTTCACGTACTATCTTCGTCTTTATTGCTTTTCTCGAGTTCAGTTTCATCTTATCGCCACTCCGTTTCTTCACTAGTTTGTCAATATCTGTTCTTTCCCGTATAGTTTTCCTCCATTGTTTCTTTCTTTCCTTTGTTCTCTTTTTTTTTCGGCGTTCATTCTTTCTCTTGTTTTATTCTTTTGTTGCTCTTTTCTTTTTTTCTCTCATCTCACGCTATCACTTTTATTCTGCTTTTAGTTTTTGTTCAGTTTCTCTTATTTCTTTGTTTTTGCTTAATTATTTCTTCTCTTTTGTGGTAGGTGGGGGCGCTCACCATCCACTTACTCGATGTAGTGCTGCTTTGGGTGTCTGCCCTTTCCTCTCTTCCTTCCTTACTCCTCTGTCTTTCTTTCATTCATTCTTTCCTCTTCCTATTGCCTAAGGGTGACTTTACACTCCCTCTTCTGTCGTTCCTTCGTTCATTCTTTCCTCTTGCTTCTGCCTATGGGTGACTCTGCACTGAGTGACAAGCCAAATGGTTTCCTGTACACCAGGAAACCATTTAATATGCTGGGTGGTAACCATATAACCATATTATGGCGTCTGGTGGTTTAGTGGGTAATTAAGGCGCTCCAATCGGATTGAGCCTGTGTAGTTTTATATCCGAGGGGTGGTTTTGTTTATTGCTCACGTAATGCCACTCACAGATGAGTGAGGCTGGTCACTCTCATCTTAAATGTCAGGACCAACTTGTCCAGCCCCGGGCTCCTACGCTCCTCATGGGGCGACATAGGATTGGATGATGGATGGATGGATGTCTTCTCTTTTTCTCTTCTTTAGCGTTACGATTTCCTTGCTGTTATTATTCTTTTCGGTATATTTCTTCCCCTCTGCAAAGATTCCTTTTACCTTTTTCTTTCTGTATTTGGTCCCCGGTGTTTCTCCTTTTTTGCTTTCTGTTTTTTCTTGCCGCACACATTTCTTCTCTCTCTCTCTCTCTCTCTCTCTCTCTCTCTCTCTCTCTCTCTCTCTCTCTCTCTCTCCTCTCCAGCCCTTTTTTCTCTTGGTCTTCTTCTGTGGTTTGGTTGCGTGTTTATATCGTTTCAGTCCTTTTTTGTTTACTTATATCTCCTTCTGACGTTCTTTTTTTTCTCATTCTCTTCCCCTCTTCCAGTCTCTCTCCTTTTTTGTTTCTGTTATTTTGATTTTACTCATATATATATTTTGCTTCTAGTCTTTTTTGTTGTCTGTTGTTTCAGTAGTCTCTCCCTCTCTTTGTGCTTTCTTCCTGCCAATACTCACTTCATATCTCACATCTCTTCTTGTTTCCGTTGGTATGGTATTTGGTGTCCTGTGCATGTTGCTTCTTCTATATTTCCTTCTTTAATTATCCCCTCATATTTCATCGTCTTCTTCCTTCTTTCTCTCATTCTTTTCCATCACCCGTATCTCTAGTCATTTCTCCTCCCCCGCCCCCCTTTTTTTTTTTTCTCTTTTTTTTTTTTTTATGTGTGAAGCCATTTCTTGGATCAGGCCGTTTCAGTATCTTTTTCTTTACTTTCATATTTCATCATCCTCGTCTTTATTTCCTGCTCTTTGCTTGCTCTTTATTGTTTGTTCATTTTGTTTTCCCTTTATTATCTTTTTTCAGTTTCACACACAAGCACGGAGCACGAGCTGAGTATTACTGTATTTTGCCGGGCGTCCATAAGAGTATAGTATTTCTGTTTGTCTGTATGGTACATCTCAGACAGATGTGATCAGATACTTCGTATTAACCACACTTTATGGAAGAGTTGAGAGTTTCAGGCAAGGATCTGATCTGAGTTGTTTAAAAGAACAATAGGTCATCGTAAACACTTTTGGTATAATTTAGGCAAAACCTGTTGGAATAGTTGTGAGAAAAGACAAGAACGAAGGAAATCGATTTTGAAAATAATTAGTCCTGGGTCATGGTCACAGGGCATGGTCAAAATTGGGTTTGTGTGTGTCATGGGTGAATAAAAAATAACTAAAACAGTTTTCAAGTGCTTTGGACCAAACTTAATGAAAAGGGTGAGGGTAAGTCACGAGGTCGACCTATTGGTTTTTAGAAACAATAGGTCAGA
>NC_137023.1:5325641-5359574 GCF_032717465.1 Coenobita brevimanus | reverse complement strand
GGAAGAGTGTGTGTGTGTGTGTGTGTGTGTGTGTTTGTGTGGGTGTGTGTGTGTGTGTTTGTGTGTGTCTTGTTCCGCTTACCTAATTCTGATCTGTTTGGCTGAACAGAACAGTCGAGCAGAGGTAGACACTGCTTTTGTGGGGTCGTCTTACAGGTAGAGTGCAGTACACACACCGTCTACGGAACTGACCTCCTTGATTTAACAGCTCTTCGCTAGGGTCGGACCAGGGTCCTTCCCCACGGCGAAGTTCAGGAGAATATGAGGAAATTTAGCTCCTGGGTGGGCGCCATAACTGCTTCGCTCCACCTAGGGTACACAACACCACCACGTGGAGGCTCGTCGTCAGCGAGAAGCAGACAGGACTGGAACAATTCATTAGCGAAACAAGAGGGGAAGGGGAAGAGTGTACAGGAGCGTGAAGGAGGATTTTTGAGTGTAACGATAATGTTAACGCCTAGGGACCGTGTGTGGTGTAGCAGGCGAGAACGGAACTGTTCACTAGTGAGAGTGGCGGAGAATGTAGTGGAACGATGGAAAGTGTGGGGGGTAGACAATCAAGTCTTTGTGTGTTATGCCGAGAGCACGTTAGAGGATGGAGAGTGTGTTCGGTGTAGCAGACGAGAGAGAGACAGTTAGTGTGAGAGGTGAAAGGCAGAGAGTAATGTCGGACTGAATGGGAGAGAGATGTAAGAAAGTTTCTGAGTGTAATGTCAAGGATAACGGTGTGCTGTTGGATGGGTCGTGTAAGGTGTGGCTGACGACTGTAGGGTCATTTACAAATGAAAATGAGGGGTGTAGAGGAGTGACTAATAGACTGGGAGGGGCAAGCAGGGGCAGTGACTGGCTTAGGGTCGCTACTGGCACGGAGAACTCTGTCAGGGATGGTGAAAAGGATGATGATAAAGATGAAATTAATGATGTTGATGATGGAGATGATGATGATGGTGATGATGATGATATGATAAAAAGACGAAAATTGTGGTTATAACATTATTGCAAACTTGTGTAATGATTTACGCGGAATGTAGTTTCCTTATTATTTTTATGTGTCCCTTGGGAAGGCTACAGCAAACTCAAATGCAGAAGGAAACTGAGGCGGCGCCTGACGAGGTGTAGCCCATTGATTTATACAGTCTGGAATTGTGAATGTACAGAAGAGTAAATACAAGAACAAGTGAGAGTAGAATAGATGTGCAAGTAAGACGAGAGACAGTCAGGGACAAAATTTGCTTAACATATCACCTCTACTCACTTTCCTCTGCTGGGTACTGTTCCTAAGCTGAGAAAGTCTTATGCTTCTGTGTTCATTCGATAATTTTAGTTTATTTAAGTAATCGATGAAGCACGCGTCCTCAGTTTGAAGTAGAAACTGTTAAACAATAAGCAGTATTTTTGTCTCTAACAATACTATACGTAAGAGAAGTATAGGTAAAAGGGGGTGCTGGTAAGACTGAGAGTTGAGAAGAGTGACAGTACGGAATAGAAGTACGCCCGTAAGAAAGCTGCTTTGAGAGTGAATGTGGGTAAGAGTGATGTTGGTAAGAGTGAGTGGATAATAAATGCGGGCTTAAGAAAGTGGAAGTAGTTATGAGTGATCAAAGTTGAGAGGTATGTAGATAGGGTATATAAACAAGAGTGAGAAGGTTAGTCAGTGAGAGTGACTGTAGATAAATGAATGAGCCTAAAGGTGTGTGTGTGTGTGTGTGTGTGTGTGTGTGTGTAGGGTAGCAGGAGGGCTGGGGTATGGAGGGAAGGTCGGGTTACGCCTGTCAGGGAGAAATTACTTGATGATGGTGGAAGCATTAGCTGAGAGAGAGAGAGAGAGAGAGAGAGTATGTAGGCTAAGTAGGTAGGTAGGCAGGAGCCAGAGATGACTCCCCCCCCCCACACACACACACAATATGGATTCGGTTGGCGGATCTTGGGCTACAACAGAGTGGTATTGGTGGTGATGGTGGAGTAGTAGTCGTGTGTGGTGGTGATGTGTGGTGCTGTGGGTGTGGCAGAGTTGGAAGTTCTGGTAATTTGACTTTTTTGTGATGTTAAAGTGCCACTGAGTTCATCTGGTGCTGTAGCTAGAAGGGAAGTTAGGGTATAGCTAGATGTTTATTCTTTCCGACAAGGAGACTATGTTTTCACTTCTGTTCGTTTGTTTGTCTATTAGCATGATCACTCGAAAACTAAAGGAGAGATCTGGACCATTGTTGATGGGTAGATAGCCCATGTGCCATGGAACAATCGATTTACTTTTGGGATCAATCCGGATCGTATTTCAGATTCTGGATCCGGAAAACTTTTTTTTTTCTTTGAAACTCTAATCAGTAATGAGAACACCTAACCCATTATGAAGAGTGATTTGGAAATTTCGTTGCCCATGTCGGCGAGATGCGCTCCACTGAGTGCCCCTATAAGTTGGTGATGTTGTTTGTAATGAATATCAGTTGTGAGTGTGGTGGACCAGAACGTGGCGTTTGTCAGAGTTGGTTTGGTATTTTAGAACTGTAGTATTGTTTAGAAAATGAAGTTATACATGGATGTTGTGAATGCGTTGTTTGTGGTGAAGTAGCTAAAAATGTGAGTGTGGTAGGATAGGAGGTGGTGATATCTTGTGCCTGGTATGGCGTTAAAATCGTGATGAAATTATATGGTGGGGTTGTTTGGTGTGGAGAAGTGACGATGGTGGTGGTGGTGGTGGTGACGTTGTTTCGGATCGTGATGAGTTGCTGGTAAGGGGGAGAAGAATGTGATGTATATCTCAGTTGAGTGTGATATTGTACCGGTAGTGAAATGTTGCAGTTGTGTGTAGAAGTTGCGATGCTGATATTGTGTGTGTTGAAGTCACAGTTGTCAGGTGTGCTAGTTTTGAATGTCGTGGAGCAAGTTGTGATTTATTGAGTCTGTTGTGGAATTAAAGTGATACTGTAATTGTGGGTGGTGATTCTGTAAAGTGTAATGCCATAATGGTGTTGGTGACTGAAGCAGCAGTGATTTTTGTGGCAATACGTTGGAGCTGTGAATTTTGTGCAGGAGGTAATGGTGTTAACTTGAGTTGGTTTCATGTTGGTATAGTAATGAGGTTATGGAGCGGTGTGAAATTATATGATACAGTAAAAGGTTTTTCTGGTGGTGCCGAATTTTATTGTGGTAGAGGTTTACGGGTCTGAATGTGATGGAGTAAAATGTAAAGTCGGGTGTGATGTCGTTGTAGCGCCGTAATTAGATTATATAATAACGTGAGTTTTAAGTAGTACAAATGTGATGGTGGCGGGGGGGGGGGTCAAGCTGGGTTTTGCGGTGATGCCCAGCCAGGAATATGGTGGAACATAATGTGTCTCTTGTTTGTGTTTCTTGGTGTTAAAATGGTACTCTGATTGTGAGTAGTGGGGCCTGTAAAGTACTAAAGTTTTTAGGACTGTAAAGTGCTAAAGCGGTACTGTGATTGTTTTGACTGTGGGTAGTTAGGACATTAAAGTGTTAAACTGGTACTGTGACTGAGCAGCGAAGGCTGTAAAGTGTTAAAGTGTTACTGTTTTTGTGAGTAGTGGGGACTGTAGTGTTAAAGTGATACTTTGACTGTGGGTAGTGAAGGCTGTAAAGTGTTGTTAGCTACAGTTTTTGTGGGTAGTGGGGACTGTAGTGTTAAAGTGGTACTGTGACCGTGGGTAGTGGGGACTGTAGTTTTAAAGTGGTAATGTGATTTGGGATAATGGGGATTTAAAGTGTTAAAGTGGAACTGTGACTGTGGGCAGTGGGGACTAAAGTGTTAAAGTGGTGCTGTGATTGTGGGTAGTGGTGATTGCAATATGTTAAAGTGGTATTGTGCTTGTGTGTTGTGGGAAATGTGAAGTGTTAAAGTGGTACGATGACATGGGTAGCGAAGACTGTAAAGTTTAAAAATGCTACTGTGATTCTGGGTAGTGGGGATTGTATTGTTAAAGTGGTGCTGTGATCGTGGGTAGTGAAGACTGTAATGGCCGGTTCACACAAGATAAATCGCGGCCGTTTTTTTCGACGATTTGCGGGAAAAAAAATGCCGATTTCGGCATTTCTTCCGGAAAGGTGTTCACACGTACGAGGACTGTAGAGGCAGGAACGTGGTAACAATGTTTACAAACAAAGATGGACCATCGTACCCATACTAGGTGTGCAGCTCTTGCTCTTGCAATTTGCCTAGTTCAAGATGAGCCCGCAAGGCCGCGATTTTGCTCCTGTGAACAGGCCTTTACTGTCACTCAGCTCTTGCTGGCTTCAGGGGACGTATACATAAATTTTCTTAAGCATAAAATCATGTATAAGATTCCTTGTGTGTACATTTAACTCATACTTAAATAATCATACTTTTATACTCATGATCATACCAGATACACCCAAACTGGAATGAGCGTTAAAGGGAGAGTAGTAATAGTAGTAGAAATAGTAATACGGTAGTAATAGTATAAACACACAAGATGACGTATTCGTCTTCGTTCCCAGAGCTTTGCTTTGTTCGGTGCTTCCATTATAGGCTAATCGGCCGGCCTCTTTCTCACTATTCCGGCAGAAAAAGACCAACATGTCGGTCTATCCATACAGGCAAAGAGAGCGGCCGGAATTCCTACCGGGGAGCAAATTCCGGCAAAAAATGGCCACGATTTTGCTCGTGTGAACCGGCCTTAAAGTGTTAAAGTGGTGTTGTGACTGTGGGTAGTGGAGATTGTAAGGTGTTAAAGTGGTACTGTGATTGTGAGTAGTGGAGATTGTATGTTGTTAAAGTGATGCTGTAATTCTCTGTGTAGTAGGGACTGTGATGTGTTGATGTGGTGCTGTGATTGTGGGTATTGGGGATTGTATCGTTAATGTGGTACTGTGATTGTGGGTAGTGGGGAACGTAAAGTGTTAAAGTAATAGCCTACTGTGATTGTGTGTAGTAGGGACTGTGATGTGTTAATGTGGTACTGTGATTGTGGGTAATGGGGATTGTTAAGTGTATAGGAGCTGTGATGGTTGATGGTGGTGTGTCTGATGATGGTGTGCATTTGCTGGTATTGTGGTGTGCACGTAATTTATCATTTTGTTTTGGCACCGTCAGGCGTTTGTAATCCGCTTAGGAAAGACTTGTAAGAATCGGACGCAACTTTCATTAGCTCCTTCACTGCTTGGGAACTCTTCCCTCAATGAATATAGTGGCACAGTTAGGGCAGCATAAGAAGAGGTCCTCACGCTAAAAGAGTTAAATAACATTGATGTGTTAGTTTTCCTTCACCTCAGATACCCGCAAGAAACCTTCCTTCGCCTCAAATACTCGCACGATACCTGTCTTCCCCACCATCAGCCAGTTTATTTTAATCTTTCGTTATACAGCCTGCATTACTCTGTTTCTCCGCCATGACTCGCCCTAACGACGCATAACCGTGCTCAAGCTAACATCCTTAAACCCAGCAGGAGGTTAAGCTATACTAATGTAGTCTAAGCGAATACATTTTCATTAAAACTAAAGCCTTGCCCAGAATTTAACCCTGTGGCCGGTCCTGCTAGCAGTATCACTTAACCACCTCTTTATTACTCACTTGAGGATAGACACTTTGAACAGAAGGGGCTAGATATATGCTAGATATATGGTGTCTCATAAAAAATCGTCATTCAGTATCAAGGATACTTACATGCATACACTGAATTAGATAACACTGTCATTGCTGTGGACGATCGAAGGTGTTTTATTCAGGTTAACGTCTGCCGATTATGTAAACTGAAAAATGGTGAATGGTGGATGAAGAACACACGAGGTAAAGTCAAAGTATATTCATGACTAGGTTCACTCTATAGCACTGATGAAGCTATACAGCGAAAATAGTCATGAATAAACTCTGACCCTACCTCGTGTATGTTTCATATATCGTCCATCAACCTGTCACAGTATCACATGATAAACTGAGACATCCTATCAGTGCGAGTTAAAATCATACCTTTCTTAGCTTCGCACACACGTCTGGATGTTTCCTATTGGACAAAGGGCTAGATGCAACTTCGTTTTTTTTTTTTTTTTTTTTTTCCCACTGCACTGATGTCTTTTAAATGGTATTCTTGGTAGTATTAAACGGCCTTTTTGAGCCTAAGGCACATTTCTCGTAGTGAAGAGGTAAACTTATGCTACTTCAAAGACAGTGACAGATTCTGAAATTCCTATTTTCTCCCGAGAATTGACTTTACTTAGTGCTGGATATGCCTGTTGTAGTGAAGGCGTTGATCTTACAGTTCCTCTAAGGCAGCCTCAATGATCCTGTCAACAGACTGGACAATATTGTCTTCTGTGGCCGACTTTGAGGCCCAGCAGTCCTTTAAAATGTCGCATACTTCTACACATCACCATTTCAGTGCTAATACCCACCGACCATACTGAATACATGCTACGGATTTTCCATTTAATAGTGATATGATGGTCTTAGCGAGGTTGTTTTTATGACATGTTGGTGGGTCAAGATCTAAGACCCGTACTCACATGGTCTTACGAGGCTTTCAAGCATATCTGTCTCAGTTATTTATCTTCCATGTTATCTTACCCTTTCACCCCGAGAACGGTACATATATTTCCTTTTGCTGCTCCAAAACATATGTATTTGACTAAAGAGCGTAGAAGTAGGAAAGAGGGTTAATGAGAACAATGTACAACCCGACCAGCTCCGAGTGTCTCTCCAAAGATGAATGAAATCGTCTGAATATAGTATTACTAAACCAGTGCAAGACGTTAGCTGATTCAATGGATGCAGGTCAAATAGGCAACGTATATCACTAAGAAGGAAGAGACAGAGCAATAGGGGCAAGCCCAAGCTCATCTAAATGTGAACCTGATGGACTGCAGCCTGAACTTGACATTATTCTACAGTCTTTCATCTACCCCCGAGAAAAGGAGGGGGTTAAGAGAGGTTTGCATAACTGGGCAGCTCCATCGCCCGGTCATATCGGTGCCACCACAGGAAGGCCTCCCTCTCCAGGACCCCAGATAGCCGCCTGACCAGACAAAAACTCGGACCGTTGCCTCAAAGGGCTGTATTCTCTATGGGTTAACCCCTTCAGTCTGAGGACGTGTTTTCTGTTTTATTCTTGCTAATAACAGACGATTATACTCAACTTAGATGTCTTGTAGGGAAAGGGCTGGTGGAGGCTGTGTTTGACCTCTGGGTTCGTAAAGTCTCCCCTAAGATGCATAAAATCGTCTGTAGTTACCGAGAATTAAGAGAAGAAATACGTCATGCGATTGAGAGATAAGAGGCTTTTTATCACCCGTTCAGCAGTGATAAAATTTCTTACTAAACATTATTATTAACTTTTATTTTATTTTTATATTTTCATCATCGACATAGTTTGCATTATTATCGCGAGGGAGAATAAAGACGAGTCAGGTTCAGAACTAATATGGTGAGGAAAGGAGATACAGTGCCACCCAAGCTGACTAGACTAAGGACTTGATTCTGACGGCCGCATTTCTAGTGGGCCTGGCAGGATAGTTTAACGCCTCCTCCCTACCATTTTATATTACAGTGGCATGTGGCTCATATGTATATATAATCGTTTGCCATATATACAAAATGCGTCCATATTACAAAAACTTAACCTAAGCCATTTTTGTAGTTAGGATCTTAGAACTCACTGTCAGCTGAATGAAATCGTCTGGCATTAGCCTGCCTTGAATAGGATGCTAGAGTTGTCCCTATTAAGAGAGGAGGAAAACTAGTATATTACTTAGGAAACATGCTGGAGATCGGCCTAAAGAATACGAGCCTCTGAGTAACAGCACATTCTTAGGTATTGGCAGTTTGGACACTAAGAATTTGGGACAGCTGAGCGTGATGATTGGGGTGATACACGTGCTGCAGTGATCCTTATGTGTGTGTGTGTGAGAGAGAGAGAGAGAGAGAGAGAGAGAGAGAGATTTTAGTTAAAAAAACAAGAAATTAACAACAACAATAGTACATTGGAGTACATAGGAAGTAAAGAGAATAGGAAGGCTGTTCTACCAAGCCTAGGAAGCCTAATTCTACTAAGATCTAACCAACGTGTAAAGGGAAGAGAGAGAGAGAGAGAGAGAGAGAGAGAGAGAGAGAGAGAGAGAGAGAGAGAGAGAGAGAAACAGTGGGCAGACCTTGCTAGAGTGGAGACGAGAGGAGGACTAGGAGAAAAGGACTGGAGTAGCGGAGGAACGTAGACGAGAAATAAAGAATTAAGAAAAATGAGAACATTATGGTATAGTCTTAAAGTTGGAGGGTGGGATGAATGAAAGTAAGAACAACGGAAAATATATAATAAAAAGACAAAGCAGAGGGTTTGAAACATGAAAGAAAAAGAAGAGGGGAAGAGAAGAATGAAGAAACCTAAGGAAGGGACAGGAATAGAGGGGAAAAAAGGAAAAGGTCAAATTACATTGATCAGTAATGCAAATGAAAGAAAATGTGACACAAAGGAAGAAGGGAACAGAAGAGTGATGAAAGTGATGGAAATGAGAGAAGAATTATTCAAGAAAGGGAAAAAAAAAGAGTTGTAATTATGAAACAGTAGAGTTGGACTGATGAAAGGGATGGACATGAGGGAATTATGGTTTAAGAAGGAAGTTGAGGTGTGATAATATGAAAAAGTGGAGTTATTTAGGTGGGAAGATGCATTAGGGAAGGAGACGGTGGAGTTGGACTGATGAAAGGGATGGACATGAGGGAAGTATGGTTTAAGAAGGAGGTAAAGGAGTGATAATATGAAAAAGTGGAGTTATTTAGGTGGGAAGATGCATTAGGGAAGGAGACGGTGGAGTTGGACTGATGAAAGGGATGGACATGAGGGAATTATGGTTTAAGAAGGAGGTAAAGGAGTGATAATATGAAGAAGTGGAGTTATTTAGGTGGGAAGATGCATTAGGGAAGGAGACGGTGGAGTTGGACTGATGAAAGGGATGGACATGAGGGAATTATGGTTTAAGAAGGAGGTAAAGGAGTGATAATATGAAAAAGTGGAGTTATTTAGGTGGGAAGATGCATTAGGGAAGGAGACGGTGGAGTTGGACTGATGAAAGGGATGGACATGAGGGAATTATGGTTTAAGAAGGAGGTAAAGGAGTGATAATATGAAAAAGTGGAGTTATTTAGGTGGGAAGATGCATTAGGGAAGGAGACGGTGGAGTTGGACTGATGAAAGGGATGGACATGAGGGAATTATGGTTTAAGAAGGAGGTAAAGGAGTGATAATATGAAAAAGTGGAGTTATTTAGGTGGGAAGATGCATTAGGGAAGGAGACGGTGGAGTTGGACTGATGAAAGGGATGGACATGAGGGAATTATGGTTTAAGAAGGAGGTAAAGGAGTGATAATATGAAGAAGTGGAGTTATTTAGGTGGGAAGATGCATTAGGGAAGGAGACGGTGGAGTTGGACTGATGAAAGGGATGGACATGAGGGAATTATGGTTTAAGAAGGAGGTAAAGGAGTGATAATATGAAGAAGTGGAGTTATTTAGGTGGGAAGATGCATTAGGGAAGGAGACGGTGGAGTTGGACTGATGAAAGGGATGGACATGAGGGAATTATGTTTTAAGAAGGAGGTAAAGGAGTGATAATATGAAAAAGTGGAGTTATTTAGGTGGGAAGATGCATTAGGGAAGGAGACGATGGAGTTGGACTGATGAAAGGGATGGGCATGAGGGAATTAGGGTTTAAGAAGGAGGTAAAGGAGTGATAATATGAAGAAGTGGAGTTATTTAGGTGGGAAGATGCATTAGGGAAGGAGGGAGTGAAAGAATGAAGGCAAAATTTAGACAACAAATGGGACCGAAAAAAAGGTGAAAAAATCTAAGAAAATGGAGAGAGGTATGACTTAATGGGGAGAGAAAGTATGAATAATGAGAGGAGAGAATATGGCGAAAAGCATGAAATACGAGGAAGGGAGGAATATGCAAGGATATGAGTGAGGAGAGACGAGATAAAGAGAGAAAAGAAGAAAAGTAGGATGTAAATGGAATCAGTGAAAAAAAAGGACATGGGAGAGAGAGTAAAAGACACCAAGAGGGAGAGAAGAGAAGCAGTGTGAGGGAAAATCTGGTTGGTAAGTAGGAGAGATGAGGAAAACAGGTGGTAAGAGAGAGAGAGAGAGAGAGAGAAGAGGGAAAAAGACATAAGACAGTGAAGAAAGAAGGACGAGTAAGGAATATTAAAGACAAAGAGAGAAAGAAAGAAGAACCGAGAAAGAAGGTGAGACAAACATAAGACATAAAGGAAAGGAGAGATGCAAAAGGGCAGAAGAATTTGAGATCCGCCAAGTGAGGACAGTGTGTGGCCATAACAGCCAATTTCTTCCCTTCGTCTCTGCCTCCTTCTCTCATTTTTTATTTATTATTCATGGCGAGTTCAGATCTCTCTCTCTCTCTCTCTCTCTCTCTCTCTCTCTTCTGACATGTCTCATCATAAAGTTATTGCTGTTTCTCTCCGGTTGTCATGTCTTGTTCAGTTCTTCTCTGGGCTTTGCAGTTTCCTGTGTTCCTGTAGCCTATGTGTTTTAATATTAAATTTCTATGCATTTTCGTTGTTTATTTTAATTGTTCTTATTCCCGTCGGTAGTGGAGAAAGACTACTACCTGCTGGGCTTCGTTACTGAAGCAAAATCTGAAGGGTTAATTCAGTAGGTGGGTAATCAGCCTCCAACCTGTCCATAGCATGTAGTTAACGGCGATTGAAAGGGGATGAAGTTGGAAGTGGAAATCTCTTCACTACTTTGTACTGGAGTCAGGATGAGGTGGCTACACCATCCAACACTTGCGTGACTAGCAACTTTGTACCTTCTACGGCACATGAGAAGGAAACAGATGGAGGTGGTAGTGGTTAGCGGAGGGGAACGGTGGGATGGAGATGGTGACTGGGGCTTCCTCTCTATTCTTATATTTGTTCTTTTTAGGCCCTTGTATTAGGTTTATCCATTAAATGTATAGCCTATATCAGACACTGAGTTAGAATTATGATAATGATGTTAATGATAATGCTGAAGAATCCCGCAAAATAAACGTATTTTTAATGCTGTTACTTTTATCACACCAAAATACTTGAATGTCATTTGGATGTGAGAACATTTACCCACACCACATATGTAGCACTTCTGGAAAAAAAAAAAAAAAAAAAAAAAAAAAAAAAAATGTACTTACTTTTTGTTATTCTTTTTTATAGATTTATTTTTATCTGGTGACATCTTGTAAAGGGTTGCTGGGACCAAAATACTTGCAGGAATTTTTGTCCCTTCATAGAAACGACCCCTTCTTCCACGACACTGTACCTTCACTTACATACCTCAGTGTCATGTTTCCATCATGTTCTTGACACAGGTAATGCAATATTATGACCTATGGTGGAGTGTATTGGGAGAAGGGGTCGTTGATGAGTAGGAAATAAGTGATTAAAATGCAAAGGAAACTCGAAATTATTATATTTCGGGAAATCGCTCTGATTCTGTACTTAGGTAAATAAGGCTTTGTTATAAGTATTAGCGTTCCAGTTGAAGTCAGAATTTTCCAAACGATAAGGAACGTTTTTAGTAAGTGTAAAGGTATTTAAAGTTGTTGAGGTGTTCTTGAGTAAGAGAGTGTTTAAGCATGAACGTTTTGATTTCGCTTGTAAGAGTGGAACTGCAAGAACTTGCTCAGAACGATGACGCACAGTATATGTGTTATTTTCCCTCCAGTTCCAGAAAAATTCTATAACTTTAGATAAACCTTCCATAGTGAAGGATGTAGAAGCTGTATCAGTTACACTCCTTTACTGTGAAAGATCTCCTTAGAGCTAAATATGATCGTCTGGTGATATCGAGGATAGAAAATGGCTCTAGGGCTGAACGGATTTTTTGGACAAGATTTTTTTTTTTTCTTGTAAGATTGAAGTCGACTCTTGATCCACATTAATTTGGATTGAATTACCTCTCAGTCATGAATGCTGAGCAGTTGCAACAGATTAAGTGAATAATAAGGAGTTACTCATGAAAAAGCGTTATGAAAAGAACGTAGTCGTGAGGTATTTTCTTCTGCTTTAGGGCTACAGAAAATAAGCTGCAAAAGAACAGAAATCTGAGTGAGTCATAGTAGGCTTGAGAAAGTTTCGGTGGATAAATTGTAGCAGTTTATATTATCCTTCTTCCCATGGTTACTCTGAAAAAGGCATAGTTATATTTACACTAGTTGATTCAATATTTCCCTAAATATTGAGTATACTTAGGTTTATAATCCAGACAGTGCCAGATAATACTATTCAGAAGAAGGGAAGCTATTTTAGCCACTTAATAATCGAGGACATATTATATACTTTATGCCTGGTACTGTCAGACGATTTCATTTAGCTTAAAAATAGTGCTGAAGGAGTATGTGGATAAATGAAGGCGATATCCAACACCTGCATTTCAAAACGTCACCTATAAGCCAAGTAAAATATTCTGTAAGCAGCAAAAATGAAATTAAAATGAAAAGCATCAGCGGACTCAAAATGCTGAGAAAAGGGTCACGTCTTGATGTGGTGAAATTCAATAAAGAAAAACACAAATGAAAATGACTCATAAAATAAGGCACAGAGATCAAAAAGTATTAACCTCCTTTACTACGGTTACTTTTGTTTCTAGCTTATTCTTGCTGCATATAAACGATTATAATTATTCAGCTAAAGACTTCACATTAAGGATTTTATATACTCCCGTTCTTATGCTGAACAAAATGGTTTAGAGATAACCAGAATAATATATAAAAGGCGTCTTTGAGTTGGAGGAGTTAAGACGACGCAAGCTTTCAGCCCCACCGGTCCGAAGTGCGTTTAAATCAGTGGATCTTAACCTGGGGGTAAGTATCCTCAAAAGTGTAATTTTGCCTTTTCGAGGGGTAACAATTAGCTCGCCGTTTTTTTTTTTTTTTTTTTCCAGGATACTGATAAATTATAAATAATCTCGCTTAGATCGATGCACATTGTCTCTAACCAAGCAACGCATAGAAAAACTGATAAAGGAAGTACAATTTGACCCATCACCTAACCAATACAACCAAGTGTATGTCCTGCTGAAAACACCTTTGCCCGTATTCTCGTCGGTCAAGGAAATTCTCAAACACCTTTTCCTAAACGATTAATTTAGTTTTTTACCCGTTAATGTGTTCCTCTCTGTTACATAAAGTTTCCAATATCACCATACTTTGCAAAAAAACAAAAACAAAAACAAAAACAAAAGATATTTACCATCCATATCCAAAAATAAGTCGCTAAGGAAATGATGTTGGCGAGCTCCCTTTACCAACAAGTCTGGTAGCCTTTGTACTTGAAAACATTGTGTGTGTGTGTGTGTGTGTGTGTGTGTGTAATCACTTGAAAAATACGACATTACGAGTACCATCATGTTTTGTTATTCATTCTTCGGGTTTAAATAGGATGGGGGTAGTACCAGCCTATCTCGGTGGGTCAAGGGGGTAACAGCGGCAAAATGGTTAACAAACACTGCTTTAGATGAATGAAATGGTGGGGGGATAGCCAAAAGGAATTTATGAAGCCGTCATTTTACTGAAAGGGTTAAAAGAATGAATGTTCTATAAACAAAAAAAGATAATAATAATAATAATAAAATGAAGTAATAGAACATTAACGCTAGGAGTTAAGTTCAGAATAATGATGACGGAAAAATATATAACCACGGGAAGAAAGCAGTAGCAGCTAAGAAGTAAAATTCAAGACATGAAAGAATGTTTGCAGTCAGCCGATTAAAGGCAAGGAAAGTAAGATAAAACAGCGAGAGAGAGAGAGAGAGAGAGAGAGAGAGAGAGAACAGCGAGTGTGTTTTTCCCATCGGTCAATTTCTGAACTTTGTGATATTTACTGTTCGGTGGTTCCTCAAAGGTTAACACGATTATGGGTCTTTTCCTCTCTGTTCCTCAGAAAATATATCAAACCACAGAAAACGCAGCGTGTGTGTGTGTGTGTGCGTGTGTGTGTGTGTGTGTGTGTGTGTTGACGTTTTCTATATCTGTAGGTTTGAGTAGAAGTTTGGTATGCATTTTTGGTGTTTATTTGGTAGAACTTTGGTATTGATTTTGTATTGCATGCAAGAACATTATTATTTATCAGGTATTCCCCTGTGGTTTATCTGCTGTTTACTTGTAGAACTTTGGTATGTGATATTTCTTTGGTTTTTATTTTGTAGATCTTTGGTGTTGATGTGATGTGTTTTGCTGTTTATTGAGTAGAGCAATGGTATTTGTTTGGTATACAATTGTTATTAATTAAACACAACTTTGGTATTTATATGACATTTATTTGGCAGAACGACGTTTTTTGTTGGGTGTCTGTTAGATATTATTAAAACAGGAAATTATAATTCTTTTTCTTTGGTTAAACTGTGGTGTATGGTATTAGATTGGTATTTAAATGGTAAAATTTAGATTTATTTATTTAGTAAATCTGGCGCTTGTTTTGCTTTGATATGGTATTTGTTTGGTTATTTGTGGAAGAACTTTACATTTCCTGTGGCATTAATCAGTACAAGTTTGATATTATAATAATTCTGCTTATAGCTCGAGGACTGTACTCAAACACATTGCCAACACTCTGCATGGGTTATATTACGTACTGCACCTGTTTCTTCAAAGCTTAACACCCAGGCTCCTATGGCCCACTCTGCAGTGAATATAATCGCCTTACCTTACCGGGAATGCAATACTAGACTTGTCCCGACCATGAAGGAGTAAATGGTGTCAGTGTCAACTCTGGCTCCAATGACTCACTCAGTTGAATAAAATCGTCTTGAGTATCATTGGAGACCGGGTCATATTTATATTTTCTGTCTTTCATGTTGTTTGACTGGCCCAGTGTGTTAATGACGTCCTTTGGTTTACTGTCTTTCATGTTGTTTGACTGGCCCAGTGTGTTAATGACGTCCTTTGGTTTACTGTCTTTCATGTTGTTTGACTGGCCCAGTGTGTTAATGACGTCCTTTGGTTTACTGTCTTTCATGTTGTTTGACTGGCCCAGTGTGTTAATGACGTCCTTTGGTTTACTGTCTTTCATGTTGTTTGACTGGCCCAGTGTGTTAATGACGTCCTTTGGTTTACTGTCTTTCATGTTGTTTGACTGGCCCAGTGTGTTAATGACGTCCTTTGGTTTACTGTCTTTCATGTTGTTTGACTGGCCCAGTGTGTTAATGACGTCCTTTGGTTTACTGTCTTTCATGTTGTTTGACTGGCCCAGTGTGTTAATGACGTCCTTTGGTTTACTGTCTTTCATGTTGTTTGACTGGCCCAGTGTGTTAATGACGTCCTTTGGTTTACTGTCTTTCATGTGGTTTGACTGGCCCAGTGTGTTAATGACGTCCTTTGGTTTACTGTCTTTCATGTGGTTTGACTGGCCCAGTGTGTTAATGACGTCCTTTGGCTTGGCTGTTGGCTTTATCTGTGTAATTTTGTTGGTAAAGAGAATCCCCAAGACAAGGATGAGAGAGAGAGAGAGAGAGAGAGAGAGAGAGAGAGAGAGAGAGAGAGAGAGAGATCGTACCAAGATTATGCTGCAATTAATTATGCCATTTCATAGCTCATTATACAACAGAGAGAGAGAGAGAGAGAGGGGTGGGGGGACTTCGTACCAAGATTATGCGGCAGTTAATTATGCTGTTTCACAAAATAGATCATTATACAACAGAAAGCGAAAGAGAGAGAGAGAGAGAGAGAGAGAGAGAGAGAGAGAGAGAGAGAGAGAGAGAGAGAGAGTCGCTTACAACCAACTTTGTCGGATATTACTATGATATTTCGTTACCTGTTTTGCTCTTTTAGGGGATGATGGTTCGTGAGAGTGACGTGAGCGATAGATTTCTCGCGTTATGATGTATTATTTGGTATCCACAGCATAGTGAAGACCATAAACCATTTACTGAGTATCGGTTTTCTATCTTCCCTCTTCAAACATTCTCACTTTAATGCCATTCCTGCTTCAACAATTTATTTCAGATTTGGTACATTTGTCCCAAGGGCAAATACCCCGGGACATCTTTCTCATTGTTTTAAACTTCAGCTTTATAAATAATGAGTTTTGTGGGTGAGATCAGCCTATAGAAACACACACACTTAATGGAGTATGGCAACACGAATCTGTTTAGTTTACTAACGTTTGCTGGGAGGGATGCAGGAAGTCAACTTTTTGAGTCTTTGAGATTATTATTTTGTGGTGACCATCGTATATTCTCTTGGTAGCGTTTATAATCACAAATTACTTTTATTTTTTCTCAACCCTCAGTCGAATTTAGTCAACTCAGGCAGTTCTCAAGCTAAAGACTTTAATGAAAGCTATATAATCTAATCCTTCCAGGTCGAAATCTATGTCAGTATATTAAAATCAGGCAAAACTCTTCATAAATGCATCAGTGAAAGTTGATTCTCCAGCTCGAAAAATATCTCTTAGACTGATGGAAAATGTCTGTGTATAGCGAGAATATGTTAATAATGACGTACTTGGGCTGAAAGGGTGAACAGGGCGGTTAAATAGGGAAATACTGGCCAGGTGTGGCGTTTGGGATTTTTCTAAAGAAATATTTAACGTTCTGCCATTCTCCTTGTGGCTCATAGTCACGTACCTATTACTTTTACTGTAAAGCTTAGAGTTCATCATCAATTAAATTTCGAAACTGCCTAAAACTGTCTTGAACTTGAGTATATACACTAATGGGTTTAGGTAATTTAGTGCTTTTTATGTGAGTTTTTGTTCTAGGTAAATAAGATCATCTGACAGTAATTGGACTATACCGGGAAGTACTTAGCTCGCAGCCATACGGTAACGAAAGTAATTTTTCACCTTTCCGCTGCCTAAACTTTCTCGGAGGTGAGTAAATCCATCTGACGCTTGCCAAAATAAAAAACAATATTTGTATTCTGCAGCCAGACCTGTACCGGTATGATATTTTTACAGTATGGTTTTTCCACAGTTTGTTTCCTTCACTCCGTTGGCGTATTTTTCATTTTAATCAGCTTTCTCTCTCTCTCTCTCTCTCTCTCTCTCTCTCTCTCTCTTCTCGTCCTTTCAGTACAAAGTAAACAAATATGATAAGGACAGTCGTTTGGTAGGAGCGAGAAAGAACATAAACGACGTCTCGGGTTGAAAAGGTTAGCATTAATAAATCTGATTTATTTTTAGAAATATTTCTTGAACAAGTGAAGGAGAAACGTCGAATATAATCCTGGAAGGAATGCCTTCACCCTGTGAGGAGTATTTGAACTCTGTAGACTCTCTTAGTTACAGATTACTTTCTGTCTACGGTGCCTTAATATCATTTTTTACTTGTGCAGTCTGTGCCAGCAAATGAATGATATTATTATGAAACAGTTTTCTGAAGTGTACTAGCATAAATGAATTGCTAAGAAAGAGGTACTAGAAAATCTTGTCCCCCGTGAGTAAGGACCTATCAGGCGTACTGTATTACTGTGGCCGTAGGTGGCTTTATAGACCCTTTCCTGATTTATTTTGTGTAAAACACTTTGATCTGTTCTCATACTATTAATATGTATTAATAGTTTAAATAAATGACACATAAGAAATACTAACGTGTAATTCGAGGAAATAACCTGGGAGGGAAGAAGTGGCTGCTTGGTGTCTACACCCAGGAGGATACGAGCCCCCCGGTACTGTATGTGAAGCTGTGGTAAAGTGGCGAGGGACATTTTTCTGACGGGTTCATGCTATTCTACTCACCCATCTCCACCTGAACACCACCACCACCACAGTAACAGCTGCCACCCCCACCACGCCACAACCAGAATAACAGCTATCATTACCACCACTAGCACGGTCAGAACAGCTTTCATTACCACCACTAGCACGGTCAGAACAGCTTTCATTACCACCACCACCACAATCAGAACAATAGCTTTCATCACCACCACCACCACGACCACAGTCAGAACAACAGCTTTCATCACCACCACCACCACCACCACAGTCAGAACAACAACTTTCATCACCACCACCACAGTCAGAACAACAGCTTTCATCACCATCACCACCACCACCATAGTCAGAACAACAGCTTTCATCATCACCACCACCACCACCACCACCACAGTCAGAACAACAGCTTTCATCACCACCACCACCACCACAGTCAGAACAACAGCTTTCACCACCACCACCACCACCACCACCACCACAGTCAGAATAACAGCTTTCATCATCACCACCACCACCACCACCACAGTCAGAACAACAGCTTTCATCACCACCACCACCACCACCACCACAGTCAGAACAACAGCTTTCATCACCACTCACCCGAACTGCAACAGCAGTTTTCGCCACCATCATCACCACCACAACAGCACGACATCCTGAACAACAGCTTTTATCGCCACCGTCAACACCACCACCACCACCACCAGAGCAACAGCAACGACCACCACATCCAGCAGCATCACCGCAACAACAACAACAACAACAACCAGCAGCACCACCACATCACCACAAACACAACAGCATTCCACAACCACCAGAACACCACAACCACAGCAAAGACCACCACCACCACTACAGCAGCACGACGTCCAGAACAACAGCTTTCTCGTCACCGCCAACACCAACACCACCACCGCAACAACAACAACAACAACCACATGCAGCACCATCACCACATCACCACAAACACAACAGCATTCCACAACCACCAGAACACCACAAGCACAGCAAAGACCACCACCACCACCACAGCAGCACATTGTTAGTACATCTCCATAACAGCAGGTATCACCACAACCATCACCATCACCACCACCACCACAACTTCTACCATCACCACTGCCACCAGCGCTGGTATTACAACACCATTTCCCCCACCACAATCATAGCTCCATCACTAGGACTACCTCCATAACACCGCAGCCAACACCACCACCATTATTACTACATCAACAACAACCACTACAACAACCTTCACCATCACTCACCAACCTACCCTCCTGCCCTTTCTTTCAGCTCTGTCATTACCCACAGTGGAGATACTATTTTATAAACATTCGCCTTGCAGGCTGAAGATTCAATAAAGGCGTTACTTGGAGTTATATGAGGGTAATATTTATGTGAAGGTGTTGGAGGGACGCCTGCCCGTGTGGCACTGATGTAACCGAGGGGATTCACTGTCCACCTATACAAATGTCCCTCATCTCCCCCCCTCCTCCCCAGAAGGAGAATGATGGACTGCTACAGGGGAAAGGAAATTTCAGCCTGCCTTACACTGTTTTTACATTGCAGGTTATGAGGTTCGAATCCCCGCTGGGGCAGGGAACAGTAAGGATTTGAATTTCACAAAGAAGCAGACTTTACTGATCTACCAGAAGACCCTCCGACATGTCGTAAAAATATCCCCGCTAATACCAGCACACCAGTCCTGTGTGAGACAGCCCTTGAATGTATTCAGTATGGACGGTGGGTGTTAGCGCCAAAGTGGTGACATGTACATAGAGGTGTACGGTATGTAGGAGGACAACTGGGCCTTGGTAGCAGGCTGTGAAGACAATGCCTAGAGTCGGACTCATTAAAAAAACAACAACAGCAACAACAACTACTACTACTACTGCTACTATTACTACTACAGCTGCTGCAACTACCACTACTATTGATTTGACACAGCTCACGTTAAACCTTTTACTACGATGATGTCTGTGTAATTTCAGTATCGTTAACTCCAGAATAATATATGCAGCTTTAGAGAGTGTTTACGAACTTTGAAGCATAGATGTATTATTAATAACCCCTTCACCTTCATAAGCCATTCTATAAGCTGATTAGTCTTATGATCTGGAAAGAATGAAGAATTGCGTCCTCAGGCTGAAAAAGTTAACTCGTCGAGCATTATGACAATCTTTTTATGCTGCGAGAGTATCTGCAGGAGCTGCTCTCTCAGTCTCTCTTACTATAGATTATCAGACGGGATACGCGTCACTCCTGTAGGCTTCAGCGACTTACCGAAGCCACACCACACCACACCATACCAGACAGTTCTCTCCCACACCACACCACACTGAGGACTTGAACCAGACCTGAAGCACCCCATCTAGTAATTTTTAATGTCTGTCAGGCTACCTCCCAACGATTAGATGCCCCGTACGAAAGATATTTAGTAGGGGAGGGGTCAGTGAAGGCTGCATCTGACCCCTCCAACTCGAAAATTACCTCCTAAATTAAATATTCTTGTCTGGAGATAACAATGAAAGATAAATATTAGACGTTCTGGTAGTGAAGGGATAAACAGCGTGGAGTCACCGTCCTCATTTCATCAGTTCCTTTTCTTTCATTGTGTTACTCCAGCCTCATTCTCTTTGCACGGTATAAATTCATTAGACTCTCTCTCTCTCTCTCTCTCTCTCTCTGTTTGTCTGTCTGTCTGTCAGTCTGTCTGTCTGTCTGTCTGTCTGTCTGTCTGTCTCTCTCTCTCTCTCTCTCTCTCTCTCACACACACACACACACACACACACACACACACACACACACACACACACACACACACACACACATGATGTCCATTCGAATCTCTGACTAGCTTCACAATACGATTATTCTATATATTAAAACCATCTGCTCATGATTCCACTTCTCTGACGCTCTGAAACTTATTGACCTCTGCTCATGGACTCTGCCAAAGGTTTTGTAGTACTGTACACGCCACTAACACCTGGTATCCCCCAGAGTTATTGCACAGTGGACTCGCCCCAACACCCGGTATCCCCCAGCGTTATTGCACAGTGGACTTGCCCCAACACCTGGTATCCCCCAGCGTTATTGCACAGTGGACTCGCCCCAACACCTGGTATCCCCCAGAGTTATTGCACAGTGGACTCGCCCCAACACCCGGTATCCCCCAGAGTTATTGCACAGTGGACTCGCCCCAACACCCGGTATCCTCCAGCGTTAGTTCACGGTGGACTCGCCCCAACACCTGGTATCTCCCACCGTTATTCCACGGCGGACCCGCCCCAACACCTGGTGTCCCCCAGCGTTAGTGCACAGTGGACTCACCCCAACACCTGGTATCTCCCACCGTTATTCCACGGCGGACCCGCCCCAACACCTGGTGTCCCCCAGCGTTAGTGCACAGTGGACTCGCCCCAACACCTGCTATCTCCCACCGTTATTCCACGCCGGACCCGCCCCAACACCTGGTGTCCCCCATTGTTGTTTTTTATTGTACTTGCTCGTACCAAACTGTTTTCACTCTCATTTCTGAGCAGGTTTGTGTTCAGTCGTCGTAGAATTACTATAGCCAGCTCTTTCATAAACTTAATATGGCAGGGTATATTAATTCACTAGGACAGTCATACTAAATATGTATCCTCAGTGAACAACATCCTTTTCGATTCTTCAGTTGTTACCTGACGGGTGATGGTTTGACTAATGCTAACGATGATTTTACTCAAAACAGGACAAGTATTATCCCTTTACCTTGCTAAGGTGTCCCATTCCTGAAAGACACTGGGTCTTTATTTTGCAGCTCGGAGGCACACCATCACCAGTGGTGAGAACCTGTGGGATAAACCTATGGAAACAAATGCTTACCTGTGGTCGACGGGTCTGCTTGTCCAGACAGACCGGGGATAAACAGTAACAATAACAGCTTGTGTGTATGTGTGTGAGAGAGAGAGAGAGAGAGAGAGAGAGAGAGAGAGGGAGGGGGGGGATATAAACTAAGAATTTTTTTATCCATTTCTGTCTTATCTTGGTGGAAGGACTGAGGGTTAACCGTGGAATAAGTGGTCTGATTTAGAGAACAACGGGCCAGAGGCTAAGGTCACAGGGCAAGGCCATTTCATCGTCCACTCTTGACTAAATTTGGTGTAAGGACTTTGGGTGAGGGGAGGATGAAGTGTTTCGAGTGTAAGGATAATAGGTCGAAGGTCAAGGCATCCAAGCAATGAAAAAGGTTCGACCTTTTGACCGGTTATTCGGCTCCTTTGTTCACACTGTGAATGCTGTCTCTGGTGTCAGTGATTTTTTTTTTCCTCAAAATCCTCATTCTCAAGGACGAATGAAGAAGGCATATTTACAGCTTCAGACAGTCTTTTATTTACCTACAGTTCATTGTTTCCACATTCCTGCTATTATATTGTGTGGCTTGATCTATGAAGCATGTTGATTTATGAGTACTTTTCATTATTGTAAATGGGATTATAATATGCTTGATTTGTTTTATGAAATGTTTTGCACATAATAATGTCAACTGATGCATCATAAAATAATGACAGTCACGTCCTATCTCGGGGACCCCCTAATATCTGTCCCTGGGTTAAGGGATTTTTGCAGTTTAATATCATGGGCTTCTTATATTGATATGCTCATCCAGGTGTAATACAGGCTTCAAGACTTCGCACGGTTGGCTACTTTTACATTCTAGGATTCCATGATACAGTAACATCTTTTTATTTTAAGACTGAAGCTAGCTGTAAGTCCAGTAAGTTAATTTAAGGAACAGCATCTCAGAAGGACACCCCACACACCCTAACACGTGGAGGTCTAAACTTTAACTTGCTAATGATGTCGCATTCGGCGTAGAATTGGTGATGGACGGGGAGAGGGGACTGTTTATGACATGTCTGTAAGCCTTATATGTTAGAACAGTGAATGTTGTTTTAATGGAGGTCATAGCCCCATTACTTGATTAAAATTCTAGCATTTAACTCATGTTTGAACTCAATCTGACTGCCATCCCCGATTATTTTGTTTCTCATAATCAAAACCCAATTCCCGTCATTATAAATGATGGTGGGGGTAGAAAATGAATTACATCAGCAAACTTGCACACGCCAGACGTAGCTGAGCTGCTATTAAAAACACGTTCAAATCGTGTTTTACGATAAGGCGCATCTGATCCATAAGGCCGAATTATAATGCTTTCTATCACTGGAGAAGCGAACTGCCTTATATAGTGCTATTGACATAGATGTAGGTGCGGACGTCACTGGGAGCGTACGAGTAGTGTTAGAAATGTATACGGAGTGGTGGAGATTGTCAGTGAATCTCTGCAAGTCATTAAGTGTGCAAACAAGTTAGGTCATTGTGATGACTGCACGCACATTGAGCTTTCCTAGCTGTGTCGCAAGTTTGGACGAATGTAATACTCACTCGACCAAAGGAAGTTCCATCGAGGTAGGATGGATCCAAAAACAGGATAAAACACACACACACACACACACACACACACACACACACACACACACACACACACACACACACACACACACACACACACACACACACACACACACACACACACACACACACACACAAAACATCAACAACAACAACAACAACAGCAATTACGGGATTGGTCCTTGTCACGCATGATTTATGATTTATCTCATTTCAAACTGATCCGAAGAAATTAATACGTCCATAAATTTCTCTGTCTCTCAGTGCGGCAGTCCCGACACTTTCATTAAATAAATACCTCGGGTTATGAACATCATTCAGTATATATGATATTCGTTTATATCGGTATTTATCTAGGAAAAATTATTTTACTCTCATTGCAAAATCATCTTCACGGAAATAAGATGTTCTCTGTTTATTTTTTTTATTTTTTTTTTATTTTTACTTTGCCCAGTCACAAAATTTGAGCATCGGTGTTTACTGTCCTACGTGGAGCACAGCATTCACGACATTCAGCCCTTGTAAAGAATGAGGAGTCAAAAGCGTTTCGTCTCATCAGCTTCCCTCCTCTCACTGACTCGCTGCAGCATCTCTCTCCGTCGTTGTGTTCCATCTCTTTGTTCCTTTGTTACCATACTGGTCACTGCTCATGTGAACTCTTCTTGCTTTCCGTCTCATTACGGTGGGCACACAGCATCCGTACAGTTATACGCTTTTACCCTTTTTGTATCCAGCTCAATAATGCAAGAGCTGGCAGCAACTCTTAGTACGGTAGTTCATGTACGCAACTGGACAACTATGTCACTCTTTCTTAAGCTGTCTTTACTGTTCATACTATTCATAATTCCGGCCAGTTTCTTAAAATGCCCAGGTATCTGGAAATGAACGATTTTTTTTTTTTTTTTTTTTTTTTTTACTATTGTTCCGAATTCTTTGGAAGGGATAAGTTATGCAACTTAACAGCTTTCGACTTTTTACTTGGGGATACGGGTTTGCGTAACACACACACACACACACACACACACACACACACACACACACACACACACACACACACACACACACACACACACACACACACACACACACACACACACACACACACACACACACATCTGGGGGAGAATTGTGCAGCACGTCTATTCCTCTCATTGTTTTTGCTGTCATTCTATAAGCAGGTAATAACAGGTTCTCGAATAAATAAAACACTATCAGGTTCCTATGATTCAACTTCAGTTGAATAAAATCATCTGACTTTAGCAGGAGTATAACAGCTGGTAGAGAAGACACGACCATGAGAAGGGTACTGGTGAAAGTATGAACAGATAAGCCTGCTATGACTCACTCAGCTGAATATAATCATCTGGTGTTGATTGACATAATAATAGAATATACTGGTAAGTGATCATGATTAGGTTAATGGTGACAGTTAGGACCCTCCCAGCCTGCACTGATTTATGTTTACCATCATCATGTGGGAGCGGAAGTAAAATATTAGAGATGATAAGACAGTGAGAGGGTTAAATTAGTCTTTTTTTTTCATTCTAATATAAATCAGCAACATTTTTAAAACTGCGATGAAGATGAATATCAAGTGAGTAGTCCCTTTAACCCTCCAACTGTGGCAGATTTCACCAAATTGAGTTAATTAATTTGGTCTTAAGTGGACTGAAATATGATTCTCCCAGATGACTACGGTCGTTTGGTGCAATGTGAAAAATAGCATCAATCCCTGAGTAATTGGCCATAGCACAAATCATCACAGTTTTGTAGTGAATTTCTCTGAGCTGAATAAATATTGTCTGGGGTTATTCGAAAGAAGTGAACAGTTAGTATTTCCCAGCCAAGAGGTTAAGGATCTCAATAAACATTACTGACTAGTATGTTAAACTCTGCATTACAGCTTCTATACTGGATAGTTAGCTGCTAGAGGATATTATTCAGGTAAGCGGTTCCAAGGTGCTAGAGAGAGAGAGAGAGAGAGAGAGAGAGAGAGAGAGAGAGAGAGAGAGAAAAGTTGACATGCGACATCAAGAGACTGGGGACCAATATAAAGTTTTGAGTTGCTGATCCCTTTTTCTTCTTCTTCTTCTGTGTGTGTGTGTGTGTGTGTGTGTGTGTGTGTGTGTGTGTGTGTGTGTGTGTGTGTGTGCACTGAAAAGTCTTAACAGACGTATAAAAATAATGAAATTTGTTTTATCCTCGAACAAGGTCAAAAAAAAAAAATAATAATAATCTTAACTGCTACTCACCTGAAGGGAGGTGTACTCTGAATCCTGACGTTGTATAGTGCTTTGTGATATTGCTGGTTCGGACAAAGCAAAAAGCCTGCTTATATAATCATGAATTTTGTATTGCCCACACACACCGCAACTCAGCCAGGAGACAGGGCGTGTGTGCTGGGCATTCCCCAGGCCCTGTCTTCCCCCCTTACCTTACTCAAGACAACCACCACCAACCGGGCTACAGCAAGGCCCGGTCTCCTCGAATGAGGAGAGAATCAACAACAACAACTTTGTATTGCCATGCCTCGGGATCATAATTAATGCTGTTCATACTTACCCTTAAGGTACAACCCATACGCTTCTTCGAGTATACTGTCAAGTTAATGTTTGGCTTTGGTAACTAATGTATTCTCGCTTGTACCCTTCCCACATTTTCCATATTTTTATGCCTTCAGTACGATTACGTCTCTTACATCTCTTGCATTATACTTTTGCCAGCGTAACTTTTTCTAACTTATACATCATTTTCAAAACAGTATGATTTAGATATATACCCGTCATTACAACCTTCAGGACTAGATTGCTCTGCTAATCCCTACAATCCCATGCCGTATTAATTTAGTTTCTTCTTACCTACAGACGAGGTTATTCTGACTAGGAGATACTGTTCAAATTTCAAAGGTCAGGTATAGCCTTGAATAACTCCTACGCTGCTAGAGGTCCTTCCCGAGATGTAGGTGGTCTTTTCATGACGGCAAGAAGTAATTGAACAGTACCTCATTGGAGTGAAAGGGCTACATGGAATAAAAAGGGGTTATGATAACGTCAGTATGTAGGCTTGTTAACTTTTTTTTTTTTCGGCATACTGTAGGAGAGAGAATGCGTGTTACTTCTCCCATTATTTATTATATACTGATGAATAAAAATGTTCCCTGTTGTAGTTAATTAAGGCATTCAGTAATTACACTTTTGAATAAACGTTTTCACTGGTACTGCAGCAATAAAGTAACTTATTCTTGAAGTTTTATTCATTTATAAAATGGATTTCTATTTATACAAAGATTTAAACTCTTGGCAAGATGAGATCAAGTATATTCCACTCACAGTTGGCGGTCAGTTTTACTCTCTTTCAGTCCTGCCTTCCCCTTCTCTTTGTTGCTCCGGCTCTCATTTCCCTGCTTCATTCCCCTGCCTTACTCCCTTTCCCCTCACAGTTCATGCACCAACTTTTACCTTTCATAATGATGCCCACCTGATGCACTTCTCTCTCCCTTTTGTTAATATACTCACATCTCTCCCCTCTTCCTCCATCTTTCTTCCTTGTTTTACATCTCTTGTTTTATTTTCCCCCCTTCACAGGTGCCTAAAATGATTAATACAGATCCTAAATAACATTAAACATACGACATATAATGCAATATAAAGAGGAGAAGAACATCTTCCAATCAGTACAGTATTTTAGAGAAGGAAGTAAAGAAGTGATTACGAGACAGCGAGCAAGCGTAGCGACGCGATGTTTACTCTTCGTTCAGCTGAGAAATGGAAGTTGTTATATCAACTTTTTATATGTAACAGTAATATGAAATAAATGACTAAAAGAAGGAAGGACTGTCGCAGTTGTTATATGAACTTTTTATATGTACCAGTAATATGAAATACACAAATGACTAAAAGAAGGAAGGACTGTCGCAGTTGTTATATGAACTTTTTATATGTAACAGTAATATGAAATACACAAATGACTAAAAGAAGGAAGGACGGTCGCTTCAAGAGGAAGATGATATGGAAGGCAGGACATAATGGTGACAGAGTAATCACTGTAAGCCTTTGCTCATGGCTGTACATTTACGGCGTGTTATCAACATCTTCGGTAAAGAGAGGAAAGAATTAATTATGTCTGTTTCTGAGACTCGTGGACAAGGAACTTTATTCTCAGGCTGTTGTAACTTACTCTCAGCTGAATATATTCCTCTGGGGTTCGCCTGAATACAATATTTACGATGTCCCGAGCATGAGAGGGTTAATGGTGCCAGTATTACCATATCAGACGCTTATTACTCACTAACCTTAATATAATCCCTTGGTGTTTTCTGCAATATAAAACGAGAGAGGATGCGACCATGGGAAGATTATTCGTTTAATATGTACTTGTGTCTCACTCACTGCAAATGTGTGAAAAATGGATATAACTGTCTTAACTTACAAAAAATGATATTAAAGAACTTACTTGGAGGCAGGAAGGAATATAACCCTTTCAACCCCATGACTGATGCTGGAGAGGGACGCATTCACGTGGTGACACTGATGATATATTTTATAGTTTATTCTTGTTTCCCACGGATGATTTTAATAAGTTTACGAAAGACTTTCGAACTGGGCCGTTTAAATAAAGCCTTCATTATTGCACTTAGTACGATAGTGGTTTCCTTCGTTGAATAAAAGTGTCGGAAAGTAACAAGAACAAAGTAATAGTACACGTTACCTTATCAAACCCTTTTACCCTTTCTGCCCGGTGACGTATTATTTAATTGATTCTTCCTCTCGCTTTCTGATTTTATGAAACTTAGAAATGACCACTCGTGCTGAAGGGATGTATGAAGGTCTTTTGTGATATTTCCTGGCCGAAAATTCTGATTTAGTTTGATTCAGATAGTTATGAGATTCCCATATAAAATCGTAAGACATTACTGGATCTATAGAGATGATGGAGGCTTTATTATCCGGGCATAGGAGGCTCCCTAAGCAATTCTTTCTTGACCCCTGGAAGCCGAAGATTATTTTCCAATCATACTTTTATCATATGCTTTAATTCAACTTGGCGGAACCTTATTGCAGTGACAGGGTAAGGAAAGGCAATATTTAACCTCTACAATGCGATAAATGTATCCTAGGCTGACAAAAACCAGCTAGGAAAGAGACTACAAAGAAAAAATACGTCATTGGATCATGGACTCAACAATTTATATTTTGATTTGACACAAACTACAGTAAGGCGATAAATACATACATACATACATACAGAGAGAGAGAGAGAGAGAGAGAGAGAGAGAGAGAGAGTCACCTGACGGAGCTTCTTTCAGCTTTAGGGCGGCTTTAAACAGTGAATGAAGTTAACCCCTTGAATTCCATGCCTTGTATTTTAATTTCAGTCACACTTCTAGCACTTTTTTCAGCATTAGAAGCAATCATCAAGCACTGAAGTGGTTAATGAAGTCTAACTCCAACTCCTACAGTTTGATATCTCCCATAAGCTTAGTATAATATCCTGGAGATAATAAGAATAATATAATAAAGATATACGCCTCCAGATTCACGAGGCTGAAGGAGGTCATTATCAGCCACCGACACAAAGAAGCCTGTCTTTCAATTTAAAAAATGTTCGCAGGAAACAGGAAAAACAGAAAACAAAAAATCAAAGATCATTTCTATTAGTTATCGTTTCATGTCTGCTGCTCTCACTGTCAGCTGAAATAACTGCCTGGCGTTTGTTGGCTTAGAACAGTAGAGTTTTCCCGACCGTGAGAGGGTTAAGGATACCGGTATTACCACTCATGCTTGTATGCCTCACTCTCAGCTTAATGAACTTGGCGTTATCTTGAATAGAATACTGGAGTTCGTCCCACCATAGGATACTTAATATTAGCTTGTACGGTTGCTGACATAATTATCAATAAACAACATCACGGTAATTGAAGAAACACCGAGCAGTGACTTTCGAACTCCAGAAATGTGATATACAGGAGTCAACAAATATACGAGTGTGTACAAGTTTCATAATTACCGAATTAAACCTGGAGCGATTATCCTGTCACAAATATAAGTGGTTCCCGTAGCAGGTATGACATAAATACGATATATAAGTGTGAACACTGAGGTGCAACATGCAAAATAAATAGGTAAGAGAAAGAGAGAGAGGGTTCACGAAAATATTCCCTACTTCCCCGCCCCAGCTGGCTTCCCCAGACTAGTGTTCTTTCCATCACGTTCTCTTCCCATTCGCCTCTCTCTTTCCGGCTTTCTGGAATATCCGCTTCGTTTCATCCATTTTCTCTTTGTTTTACCCGCCGAACATTTTTTCATTTTATTTTTCTTGTATATTTCGTTTATCTACAATGCTGGATGTTTTTTTCCTTTATTCATTACTCGTTATTCCCCATTTCTTCTACCGTATTAATTGTTCGCTTTACAGTAAATTCGATTTTTTTGTCAAATAAAGTTCCTACATAATTTCTTCCTTTCCTCCTGTTTCTTCCTGCATTTCTTTCCCTTTAAGTCTCCAGTATATTCTCATCATGCTTTCACTTCTTTTTCCCCGTGATTTGCATTACAGGTTTAATTTGAATTCGGTAATTTTGTTAGCTCTTCCATGTTTCCATGAATCACTGTCAGTAGTACACATTTCTCTAGCGTTAGCTTAATAGAATAGTCCCGATCACGAGAAGGTTGATGGTACAAGTGTAAACACTCTCGGACTTCCCTGACTCTCCCAGCTGAGTAAAATTGACTGACGTCAGCTGGAACAGTATATGTTGTCCAGACCATGTGAAGACAAGTTATTTGCATTATTTTTCATGTGTCCTCCTGTTCCATCACTATATTTTTGCGTGTTATTTTGTGTTGATTTTTTTTCCCCTGAGTTCCCAGTCTGTTCTTTCCATTTCATTAATACCAGTATCAGTAACACTTTCATGGCCTGAACAACTCTGATATTCTGTTCCAGCCGGCGACAGATTTTATTCAGTGGAGAGTAAATCATGAGTCTGAGGGATATTTCTCCAGTAGGTTTTCTTCCTTCTCTCTCTCTCTCTCTCTCTCTCTCTTATAGTGTTCATTTCTTCCCCTGTAGTGTATATCCACCTCTTCTATCTTTTTCTTCAGTGATTCTAAATTTTTACCCCTGTTGGCTTCCTGTTTTTCTTGTCTTTCATATTTTTCTCCTTTTATCTTTTCATGTCTTTTTCTGTGAGGTTTATATATTCTGTATATCTATATCTATGTCCATAGGCCTGTATCTGTCTACACACACACACACACACACACACACACACACACACACACACACACACACACACACACACACACACACACACACACACACAATGCCTTCGGTTTCTCTTTGGCTTTAAGAAATCCCTAAATGATCTAAATATCCGAAAAAGATCTGTTCTGAGTACTTCTGCCCTGCTTTGCTGTGGGTCCATTTATCACGACGATCAGGAGCGTTGAAACTTTATCATCCGTCAGCTGAAAAGGAATTATTATTATTATTATTATTATTATTTTTTTTTTTGTAGAAGTGGAAATGGGGTAGTTTTTGGATTTCTTATATTGACTTAAAGCACACTACAAAAGGGTTCTATAAAAACTTATTTTTTTCGGACTTCGTAACATCTCTTACCGTTCTTGTATGACGCTCCGCACAGAGCTGCACCACAGACTGAGAGACAGACAAACAAAAGCTAAGGGTTATAGAAGTAGGTATATTTATTATAGATTCTTGTTTTCTCTTTTTCCAGACCATATACATAGTTCAAATATTTAATTCTCTTCTCATTTTTTCTCTTGCTTTTCCCTTGTTATATTGAATTTTATTCTCTTATAAATATTTTTTCTTTTTCTATTTCTCCTTGTCTTCGTGTTCACTATTTACTCTTTTCACATCTTCTTTTTAAGGTTTCTTTTTCCCCTCAGTTTGTAATCACCATTATTATTTTCTTTTTTCACGCTGTGCATGTCTTTTTTTTTTTTTTTTTTTATTTATTTTTTTTTTGTCAGCTTACCTCGCCGTATTTCTTTCATTATTTATCTTCCTCTTCCATCATTTCTTCATTATTTTATTGTTCTTGGTCCTTTTTTCTTTACGGTTTACATTTTTCCTCCATGGCCTACTTTCATTGTGAAGCTTTTTTCTTAACGTTCATTTACTTATGTATTCTCTCTCTCTCTCTCTCTCTCTCTCTCTCTCTCTCTCTGTCTCTGTCTCTCTTTCTCTCTGTCTCTGTCTCTCTCTCTCTCTCTCTCTCTCTCTCTCTCTCTCGTCTTTCCTTTCACGTACTATCTTCGTCTTTATTGCTTTTCTCGAGTTCAGTTTCATCTTATCGCCACTCCGTTTCTTCACTAGTTTGTCAATATCTGTTCTTTCCCGTATAGTTTTCCTCCATTGTTTCTTTCTTTCCTTTGTTCTCTTTTTTTTTCGGCGTTCATTCTTTCTCTTGTTTTATTCTTTTGTTGCTCTTTTCTTTTTTTCTCTCATCTCACGCTATCACTTTTATTCTGCTTTTAGTTTTTGTTCAGTTTCTCTTATTTCTTTGTTTTTGCTTAATTATTTCTTCTCTTTTGTGGTAGGTGGGGGCGCTCACCATCCACTTACTCGATGTAGTGCTGCTTTGGGTGTCTGCCCTTTCCTCTCTTCCTTCCTTACTCCTCTGTCTTTCTTTCATTCATTCTTTCCTCTTCCTATTGCCTAAGGGTGACTTTACACTCCCTCTTCTGTCGTTCCTTCGTTCATTCTTTCCTCTTGCTTCTGCCTATGGGTGACTCTGCACTGAGTGACAAGCCAAATGGTTTCCTGTACACCAGGAAACCATTTAATATGCTGGGTGGTAACCATATAACCATATTATGGCGTCTGGTGGTTTAGTGGGTAATTAAGGCGCTCCAATCGGATTGAGCCTGTGTAGTTTTATATCCGAGGGGTGGTTTTGTTTATTGCTCACGTAATGCCACTCACAGATGAGTGAGGCTGGTCACTCTCATCTTAAATGTCAGGACCAACTTGTCCAGCCCCGGGCTCCTACGCTCCTCATGGGGCGACATAGGATTGGATGATGGATGGATGGATGTCTTCTCTTTTTCTCTTCTTTAGCGTTACGATTTCCTTGCTGTTATTATTCTTTTCGGTATATTTCTTCCCTCGCAAGATTCCTTTTACCTTTTCTTTCTGTATTTGTTCCCCGGTGTTTCTCCTTTTTTGCTTTCTGTTTTTTCTTGCCGCACACATTTCTTCTCTCTCTCTCTCTCTCTCTCTCTCTCTCTCTCTCCTCTCCAGCCCTTTTTTCTCTTGGTCTTCTTCTGTGGTTTGGTTGCGTGTTTATATCGTTTCAGTCCTTTTTTGTTTACTTATATTCTTCGACGTTCTTTTTCTCATTCTCTTCCCCTCTTCCAGTCTCTCCTTTTTTGTTTCTGTTATTTTGATTTTACTCATATATATATTTTGCTTCTGTCTTTTTTGTTGTCTGTTGTTTCATAGTCTCTCCTCTCTTGTGCTTTCCTGCCAATACTCATTTCATATCTCACATCTCTTCTTGTTTCCGTTGGTATGGTATTTGGTGTCCTGTGCATGTTGCTTCTTCTATATTTCCTTCTTTAATTATCCCCTCATATTTCATCGTCTTCTTCCTTCTTTTCTCATTCTTTCCATCACCCGTATCTCTAGTCATTTCTCCTCCCCCCCCCGCCCCCTCTTTTTTTTTTTTATGTGGAAGCCATTTTATCAGGCCGTTTCAGTATCTTTTTCTTTACTTTCCTCATATTTCATCATCCTCGTCTTTATTTCCTGCTCTTTGCTTGCTCTTTTTGTTTGTTCTTTTGTTTTCCTTTATTATCTTTTTTCATTTCACACACAAGCACGGAGCACGAGCTGAGTATTACTGTATTTTGCCGGGCGTCCATAAGAGTATGTATTTCTGTTTGTCTGTAGCGGTACATCTCAGACAGATGTGATCAGATACTTCGTATTAACCACACTTTATGGAAGAGTTGAGAGTCAGGCAAGGATCTGATCTGTTGTTTAAAAGAACAATAGGTCATCGTAAACACTTTTGGTATAATTTAGGCAAAACCTGTTGGAATAGTTGTGAGAAAGACAAGAACGAAGGAAATCGATTTTGAAAATAATTAGTCCTGGGTCATGGTCACAGGGCATGGTCAAAATTGGGTTTGTGTGTGTCATGGGTGAATAAAATAACTAAAACAGTTTTCAAGTGCTTTGGACCAAACTTAATGAAAAGGGTGAGGGTAAGTCACGAGGTCGACCTATTGGTTTTTAGAACAATAGGTCAGAGGGCCGGGTCACGTGGCCAGGTCAGTTGAACGAAGTTTTTTTCCGAATATGATCAAACTCCTTCCAGGGATTCAGGGTACGACAAAGGTGAAGGGATTCGATTATGAGAAGGATCATTCAAAGGTCAAGGGCACAAAAAATGGCCAACTTGCGGGAACACATGACATGGTCAGCGTAAACAGCTTTTATTCGATTTAGATCAATATTTTTGGAGCAGGTGAGGGTAAACTAGTCAGGATTTTGGTTTTAAGAACAATCATTCAGGGGCCAAAGTCACTGGGAAAGGTCAGAGTTCAACCTTTGTAAGGCTGTGTGTTAACAAAATAACAAAAGCATTTGTGTTTTGATTGGATCAGCTTGATGGAAGTATTCAGGGTCAATCAAGGCACTTATATATATATATATATATATATATATATATATATATATATATATATATATATATATATATATATATATATATATATATATATATATATATATATATATATATATATATATATATATATACTG
>NC_137023.1:5280641-5320641 GCF_032717465.1 Coenobita brevimanus | reverse complement strand
GAGATACTGTTCAAATTTCAAAGGTCAGGTATAGCCTTGAATAACTCCTACGCTGCTAGAGGTCCTTCCCGAGATGTAGGTGGTCTTTTCATGACGGCTAGAAGTAAATGAACAGAACGTCATTGGAGTGAAAGCGTTACGTAGAATAAAAGGGTGAAGTGATCACGTCAGTATGTAGGCTTATTTAACGTTTTTTTTTTTTTTTTCGGCATACTGCAGGAGAGATAATGCTTTGTATTCCTTCCGTTTTATATTATTTACTGATGAATATAAATGTTCCCTGTTGTAGTTAATCAAGGGATGTAGTAATTAAACTTTTGCATAAACGTTTTCACTGGTACTGCAGCAATACTGTAACTTATTCTTGAAGTTTTATTCATTTATAAAATGGATTTCTATTTATACAAAGATTTGAACTCTTGGCAAAATGAGGTCAAGTATATTCCACTCACAGTTGGCAGTCAGTTTTACCTCTTTCAGTCCTGCCTTCCCCTTCTTCTTGTTGCTCCGGCTCTCATTTCCCTGTTTCATTCCCCTGCCTTACTCCCTTTCCCCTCACAGTTCATGCACCAACTTTTACCTTTCATGATGATGCCCACCTGATGCACTTCTCTCTCCCTTTTGTTAATATAGTCACATGTCTCCCCTCTTCCTCCATCTTTCTTCCTTGTTTTACATCTCTTGCTTTATTTTCCTCTCTTCACAGGTGCCTAAAATGATTAATACAGATCCTAAATAACATTAAGCATACGACATATAATGCAATATAAAGTGGAGAAGAACATCTACCAACCAGTACTCTATTTTAGAGAAGGAAGTAAAGAAGTGATTACGAGACAGTGAGCAAGCGTAGCGACGCGATGTTCACTCTTCGTTCAGCTGAGAAATGGAAGTTGTTATATGAACTTTTTGTATGTAACAGTAATATGAAATACACAAATGACTAAAAGAAGGAAGGACTGTCGCAGTTGTTATATGAACTTTTTATATGTACCAGTAATATGAAATACACAAATGACTAAAAGAAGGAAGGACTGTCGCAGTTGTTATATGAACTTTTTATATGTAACAGTAATATGAAATACACAAATGACTAAAAGAAAGAAGGACGGTCGCTTCAAGAGGAAGATGATATGGAAGGCAGGACATAATGGTGACAGAGTAATCACTGTAAGCCTTTGCTCATGGCTGTACATTTACGGCGTGTTATCAACATCTTCGGTAAAGAGAGGAAAGATTAATTATGTCTGTTTCTGAGACTCGTGGACAAGGAACTTTATTCTCAGGCTGTTGTAACTTACTCTCAGCTGAATATATTCCTCTGGGGTTCGCCTGAATACAATATTTAAGATGTCCCGAGCATGAGAGGGTTAATGGTGCCAGTATTACCATATCAGACGCTTATTACTCACTAACCTTAATATAATCCCTTGGTGTTTTCTGCAATATAAAACGAGAGAGGATGCGACCATGGGAAGATTATTCGTTTAATATGTACTTGTGTCTCACTCACTGCAAATGTGTGAAAAATGGATATAACTGTTTTAACTTACAAAAAATGATATTAAAGAACTTACTTGGAGGCAGGAAGGAATATAACCCTTTCAACCCCATGACTGATGCTGGAGAGGGACGCATTCACGTGGTGACACTGATGATATATTTTATAGTGTATTCTTGTTTCCCACGGATGATTTTAATAAGTTTACGAAAAACTTTCGAAATGAGCCGTTTAAATAAAGCCTTCATTATTGCACTTAGTACGATAGTGCTTTCCTTCGTTGAATAAAAGTGTCGGAAAGTAACAAGAACAAAGTAATAGTACACGTTACCTTATCAAACCCTTTTACCCCTTCTGCCCGGTGACGTATTATTTAATTGATTCTTCCTCTCGCTTTCTGATTTTATGAAACTTAGAAATGACCACTCGTGCTGAAGGGATGTATGAAGGTCTTTTGTGATATTTCCTGGCCGAAAATTCTGATTTAGTTTGATTCAGATAGTTATGAGATTCCCAGATAAAATCGTAAGACATTACTGGATCTAAAGAGATGATGGAGGCTTTATTATCCGGGCATAGGAAGCTCCCTAAGCAATTCTTCCTTGACCCCTGGAAGCCGAAGATTATTTACTCCAATCATACTTTTATCATATGCTTTAATTCAACTTGGAGGAACCTTATTGCAGTGACAGGGTAAGGAAAGGCAATATTTAACCTCTACAGTGCGAAAAATGTATCCTAGGCTGACAAAAACCATCCGGGAAAAAGAGCACACAGAAAAAATTCGTCATTGGATCATGGAATCAACAAATTATATTACGACTTAACACATAAACTACAGTAAGGTTATAAATACATGCATACGTACATAAAGAGAGAGAGAGAGAGAGAGAGAGAGAGAGAGAGAGAGTCACCTGACGGGGCTTCTTTCAGCTTTAGGGCGGCTTTAAACAATGAATGAAGTTAACCCCTTGAATCCCATGCCTTGTATTTTAATTTCAGTCACACTTCTAGCACTTTTTTCAGCATTAGAAGCAATCATCAAGCACTGAAGTGGTTAATGAAGTCTAACTCCAGCCCCTACAGTTTGAAATCTCCCATAAGCTTAGCAAAATATGCTGGACACAGTAAGAACAATGCAGTAATGAAATACGCCTCCAGATTCATGGGGCTGAAGGAGGTCATCATCAGCCCATTGACACCGAGAAGCCAGTGTTTCTGTGAAGAAAAAAATGTACCTAAGAAAATAGAAAAATTAAAACAAAAAATCAAACATAATTTCTAGTTTGTGATCGCTTCATGTCTGCTGTTCTTACTGTCAGCTGAAATAACTACCTGGCGTTTGTTGGCTTAGAACAGTATAGTTTTTCCGACCTTGAGAGGGTTAAGGATACGGTTATTACCCCTCAGGGTTGTATGCCTCACTCTCAGCTAAATAAACCTGGCGTTAGCTGAAGTAGAATATTGGACTTGGTCTCACCATAGAGTAATTAATAACAGCTTATACAGTTGCTGACATAATTATCAATAAACATCATTACGGTAATTGAAGGAACACCGAGCAATGACTTTCAAAATCCAGAAACGTGATATACAGGGCTCCACAAATATGCTAGATTATTGTGCGGAAGTGTCACAGTTATTGAACTAAACCTGGAGCTACCGTCTTGTCCACAAATATAAATTGTTCCCGTAAAATATATGGCATAAATACGGCATATAAATATGAATACTGAGGTGCAACATACAAAATAAATAGGTAAGAGAGAGAGATGGTTCACGAAAATATTCCTTACTTCCCCACCCCAGCTGGCTCCCCGATACTCGCGTTTTTTCCATCACGGTCTCCTCCCATTCGTCTCTCTTTCTTCCGGCTTTCTGGAATATCCTCTTCGTTTCATCCGTTTTCTCTTTGTTTTACCCGCCGAACATTTTTCTTGTACATTTCGTTTATCTACAATGCTGGGTGTTTTTTCCTTTATTTAATATCCGTTAATCCTTATTCTGTTTTTTCTTCACTTTACATTTAATTCAAGATCTTTTTTTTGTCACATAAAGCGCTTACATTATTTCTTCCTGTCCCCCTGTTTCTACATACATTTCTTTTCCTGTCAGTCTCCAGTATATTCTTATCATGCTTTTACTTCTTTTTCTCCATAATTTGCATTACTTCTCTTCAGGTTTAATTTGCCTTCGGTAATTTTGTTAGCTCTCCCAGGTTTCAATGAATCACTGTAAGCAATATGTATTTCTCTAGCGTTATCTTAGTAACTAGAGTTGCCCTGATCATGAGAAGGTTAAAGGTACGAGTGTAATCAGAGGAATAAAATTGACCATTGTCAGCTGGAACAGAATAAGTTGTCCAGCCCATGTGAAGGCAATATATTTCCAATAACCTTACGGGATTATGGCGTCTGGCAATAGATAGATAGATAGATTATTCTTGTTTCCTCTTACCCCATCAGTATATTTTTCTGTGTTATTCCTGCTGATCTTTCTCCCTTAGATTCCCAGTCTGTTCTTTCCTGTTCACTAATACTAATATCAGTAGATCATGGTGAGAACAACTCTGACATTCTTTGCCAGCCGGCGACAGATTTTATTCAGTGGAGAGGAAATCATACAAGTCTGAGAGGGATAACTCTCCATAAGGTTTTCTTCCCTCTCTTTGTCTTTTTTTTTTTCTGCTTCGTATCTTGTTCTCATCTCTTTTTTTTCTGTCTCATGTCATCTCGATGTCATATATATATATATATATATATAACTTATTAATTCACCATTAATTATATATTGCTTATTTTGTTCTTGTCTTTTCCTCGTTACTTAATTTCCTCACTTTTATCGCTTTTTTCTTTTTCATCTACATTGTCTTCTCTCTCTCTCTCTCTCTCTCTCTCTCTCTCTCTCTCGTACTGTTTATTTCTTTCCTGATGTGTGTATCTTTCCACCCCTTCTTTTTTTTTCTGTAGTGATTCTCAATTTTTACCCCTTTTTGCTTTCTTTTTCTTTTCTTTCATATTTTTCTCATCTTGTCTACCTTCTTATATGAAGTTTATATATTCTGTATGTCTACATCTGTCTATCTATATCTTTATCTGTCTGTCAGTCTACACACACACACACACACACACACACACACACACACACACACACAATGTCTTTGGTTTCTCTTTGGCTTTAAGAAATCCCTTAATGATCTAAATATCCGAAAAAGATCCGTTCTGAATACTTCTGCCCAGCTTTGCTGTGGGTCCATATGTCACGACTGTCAGGAGCGTTGAACCTTTATCATCCGTCAGCTGAAAAGATTTTTTTTTTTTTTTTTTTTTTAAATGTAGAAGTGGAATTTTTGTTCGTATTTTTAGTTAGTTGTTTTCCGGGGAGGGACACTAACCTTCTGCCAACCCACTAGTTGTCACGCAGGGAACACGTGTTGGATGGTTGTGGTGTAGATGTGGATGTGATAGGAAGCGTTAGGAGAAACACACTGAGGTGGTTTGGACATGTGGAGAGGATGGAGAGCGAGAGACTGACGAGGAGAGTGTATGTGAGTGAGGTGGAAGGGGAGAGAGGGAGGGGGAGGTCAAGGATGAGATGGAGGGATGGAGTGGAGAGGTATATGAGAAAGGGGGGTGTGAGCTGGGCGGGGGACAGGGCGACATGGAGGCGATTTGTTTGTGGCCACCCCTTACGGGATTAAGGCGTCTGGTAATCGATAGATAGATAGAAGTTGACTTGGGGTTGATTCTGGCTTTCTTATATTGACTTAAAGCTCACTACAAAATGGCTTTATAAAAATTTGTACTTTTCGGATTTCGTAAAAACTCTTAACGTTTTTGTATGACGCTCTGGTTAGAGCTACACAACAGAGAGAGAGAGACAGACAAACACAAGCTAAGGGTTATAGAAGTAGGTATATGTATTATAGATTCGTGTTTTCTCTTTTTCCAGACCAACAATTTTTCCTTACATAGTTCAAAAATTTCCTTTTTCTTCTCATTTCTTCTCTTGCTTCTCCCTCGTTATACTGAATTTTATTCTCTTATAAATATTTTTTTCTTTTTCTAGCTCTCGTTGTCTTCATTTTCAGTCTATTTACCCTTTTCACATCTTTTTAAGGTTAATTTTTTCCCTCAATTTGTAATCGCCATTATTATTATCGTTTATATTTTCACGCTCTGCATTTATAGTTCTTTTGTTTGTTTGTTTTTGGCCTCAGCTTACCCCGCCATATTTCTTTCATTATTTATCTTCTTCATCCATCCTTTCTTCATTATTTTATTGTTCTTGGTCTCTTTTTCTTTACGGTTTACGTTTTTCCTCCATGGCCTTCATTCCTTGTGAAACTTTGTTCTTAACGTTCATTTGCTTATGTGTTTCTCTCTCTCTCTCTCTCTCTCTCTCTTCATAATTCCTTATTCCTTTCCTCTGTAATTCCATCTTCTTCCTCAATTCTTGTATCCTTACTTCATATCTCTCTTACTTCTCATTTCCTTACTCTCTTCCTCTGTTACTTCCTCTCTTCCTACTTCCTCTTTTAGTTTCTTATTTCCTCATCCTCTTCTCTTCTATTTCCTCACATTCTCTCTCTTAATCCTTCTCCCACTTCATATCGTATTTTTTTCTCGTTACTTCTTCTCTTCTTACTCACCTTTTCCGTTCCCCCCACCTTCGCCGTCTCTTAATTCCCCAACTCCGTACTTCTCACATCATTCCGCTCATTTCCTCTTCTTTCATCCTTTTTACTTTTTCCTTCCCTTTATCCTTCTCCTCTTACTTGCTCTCTCTTTTATTCCCGTATTCCGTCTCTCATACTGCCCACTCGCGTTTCACTTCCTCATCCGTTTCATACTTTCTCCTCTTCCCCTTTCCCCTGCCCTCACTTGCAGGTTTCTTTGTTATTCGTAATCGATAAGGAATACCGCGTGAGGTGAAGGTGAGGGGAGGGGGACGGAAATGACCCCCCCTTACCCCCAGTCCACCCTCCCACCTACAACTTCCACTCCCTCTATCTTTCCTTCCACCTGCATCCCCTCCAACTTTTACGCCACAAATCACCTATACCCTCCTGTCATTTTCTCTGTTCTTCTCCCTTTTCTTCTTTTCTTCTCTTTTCTCTCTCCTCTTCGCATCTCTCCTTTCCTCCCCCCTCCTCTTTTCTTTGCTTTTCGTCTCTCCTGCTCCGTTGTCTGCTCTTTCCACTCAGTTCCTGATTTTTTGTATTCTTCCTTATATTCGCACCATCTTCATCATACTCAGCTCTTTATTTTGTCCTTATCCTGTTATTTCGCCTGCATAGTCCCCCTTTTTCCTTCTTTTGTCTTTTCTCCTGTCTGCCCTTTTCTTTTCTGTTTTAGTTCAGTTCTTGCTTTACCTTTCTTTATTTTATTTGCGCCTTCTCCATTTCACGTTTTCTCCTCTCTGTTCTCAGCTTATTCTGTTTTATACTCCTCTTTTACTTCCTCCTCTTCCCGTTTCTTTCACTCCTCCTCTTATCTCCTGCATTTCGTATATATCTCCACTCCCCTCTCCCTCTGCTTCTCCATCTCCACTTCTACCTTTCCTCCTCGACATCCTTTTCCACCTTCACTCCCACACACTATCCCCTACCACCTCCAGTCCCCTTCCCACTCCAGAACCCTCCCCCCTCCGTTCCCTCTTTCCCTACCCACATCCGTCACTCCCCTTTCACCCCCTGCCCCTTTCCTCCCCTCCCCCCTTTACCTCACACCCTTCAGCGTCATCACAGTACTCACCTCCCTGACTAGCCAGACCGGAGAGAGAGAGAGAGGTAAACATGCAACACTGAAGTGAATTGTATGTATTATATCTTAAATTTTCTTTCTCTATACAGAATATACACAAATAGTCTCAGCGGGTCATTCTCAGATTAAATTGTGAAGCAAAGACGTGTTCTACATTTACAATTTATCTACATTCTTTATCAAAAAAATTAAGTTACTGTATAATATAATGCAGTAAAACGTGTTATAATTTCGCTCTGTAGCCTGGCAGCCATTCAATTTATCATCTAGAGCAGTGATGCGGACCGTGAAACCGTGACTGGTATGTGTGTGTGTGTGTGTGTGTGTGTGTGTGTGTGTGTGTGTGTGTGTCAGTTGCAGTGGTTCTTGTTCTCAGCTTTCGTAACTTACCTTCCTAAGAGTGTGATTTTATATATTGCACCATGGTATGCTCCTTCACGTTTTTAGTGTAAATTACATCGATATTAAAACTATATAAGTAGCGTACAGACCCATTTTAAAATTTATTATGCAGATCAAATCGCTCGGGCGGAGGTGTCACGAAACCTATGCCACCTAGAATACGGGTCATTGGCGACACATAAGAGGGAGCAGTTTGTAGAATGCTTGGTTGAAACTGCGTCCTTTGTAGCGTAGATACTATAACCAGTATTTTCCTTGCAACTGCGTCCGTTGCAGCATAGTTACTATAACCAATCCCTTGCAACTGCGTCCGTTGCAGCATAGTTACTATATCCAGTCCCTTGCAGCTGCGTCCGTTGCAGCATAGTTACTATAACCAGTCCCTTGCAGCTGCGTCCGTTGCAGCATAGTTACTATAACCAGTCCCTTGCAACTGCGTCCGTTGCAGCATAGTTACTATAACCAATCCCATGTAACTGCGTCCGTTGCAGCATAGTTACTATAACCAATCCCTTGTAACTGCGTCCGTTGCAGCATAGTTACTATAACCAATCCCTTGTAACTGCGTCCGTTGCAGCATAGTTACTATAACCAATCCCTTGTAACTGCGTCCGTTGCAGCATAGTTACTATAACCAATCCCTTGTAACTGCGTCCGTTGCAGCATAGTTACTATATCCAGTGAATCCCGTGTAACAGCGTCCTGGCCTCGCATTCAAGGACGCACTACATCTTATAATCATTGTCATTTCTGTACGTTTGAGTCTTCGAATATCCTCTTCCTTTACTGCCCAGGTCTCACTACCATACCGCAAAAATGGGAGAAATGGAGTTCCCCCGAGCTAAGCCCTGTATTGGACTATGTAGCCCCGCTAGGGTTACGGGAGGGAGCTACCCCTTCCGGCACGGCAGCCCGGGCGAGGCTCGAACTTGCATTCCCCCGATCACAAGTCCAGCGCGCTACCACTGTACCATACCGCAATATATTCCTAACACATGCTGCATACAAAGGACCCTTTCAAAAGGAGGGAGAGCCCTCTCAATGTAAAAAGAAGCAACAGCTCCCTGATCTTCCTTCCTTCAACTACTCCATACACTAGCCACAGAGATAGCTCCAGCCGTGCCTCCAACACATAACATGTTCCGCAAATAACAAAACTCGTACACACACTCAAGAGACTCAAAGCAAAATCAGTCATTTCGTGCATGAAAATTTACATGTTCTCCCCGACACTTCGGACACGTGAAATCAGCATTATCTTGCAGCTTACCTCTAATACCACTACATCTCCTATACACCCACTTTTCACAACTACTGCACAAGATGTAGTTACATTCCATACCATTGTGGCAAACCGCACATGGGCACTTTCCCTCTGCTGTGACAGTACCGCCACCAGTCCTAGATATCATCACTTTTATTAAATCCGCATTCACTCTTCAACCCTTGTGCCCTATACCGTCTCTCCACTTCCCAAATCTTTCCTCCGCCTTCCTTTCACTCCCTGCAGTCAGCATCAAGCTATCAGCATACAACATTTCCCATGAGAGTCCGTTTTTGAAGTCATGTGAGAGAGCTTCAAGCACCATGACAAGCAGTAAGAGTTTCGCCCCGCCCCCCCCCACACACACACATCGTCGTCGTCGTCATCATCATCGTCATCATCATCATCATCATCATCATCATTATCAATCATCATCATCATACGCACCATCATCATCATATCATCAATCATTATCATCATCATCATCATCAATCATCATCATCATCATCATCATCATCATCATATCATCATCATCAAATCATCATCATCATCAAATCATCATCATTCATCATCAATCATCATCATCATCATCATCATCATCATCATCATATCATCATCATCATCATCAATCATCATCATCATCATATCATCATCATCAATCATCATCATCATCATCAATCATCATCATCATCAATCATCATCATCATATCATCATCATCATCATATCATCATCATCATCATCATATCGTCATCATCATCATCATCATCATCAATCATCATCATCATCAATCATCATCATCATCAGTCATCATCATCATCATATCATCATCATCATCATCATCAATCATCATCATCATCATCATCATCATCATATCATCATCATCATCAATCATCATCATATCATCATATCATCATCAATCATCATCATCAATCATCATCATCATCATCATCATATCATCATCATCATCATCATCATCAGTCATCATCATCATCAATCATCATCATCATCATCATCATCATATCATCAGTCATCATCATCAATCATCATCATCATCATCATATCATCATCATCATCATATCATCATCATCATCAGTCATCATCATCAATCATCATCGTCATCATCATATCATCAATCATCATATCATCATCAATCATCATCACTCATCATCATCACTCATCATCATCACTCATCATCATCATCATCATCATCATGATCAATGATGATGATGATGATGATGATGATGATGCGAGCGTCAGGACACTATACAAAATGGAAGTAAGGATAGAGAGTGAGCATGTCTTCCTGTACATCAAGACGTAATCGGTTCACAAAGAAGAAAACAACAAGCCAACGTGTGTAAAGGGGGCAATAATGGTGCAGTAAACGATGTGACGGGATAATAAGTCAGCCAAGGGAGCGTTACAGACTTTGTAGGGCATGTGGCCGGTCGTTGAGTGACTTCTCTCAGGGCCTAATACCCGAGGCGACAGACACATCACAGCGATGGGTGAGGGTGGGGTGCTTGTCGTAGGTGTGTTTCACCCCACGGTATTTGTCATAATGCTGGATGGTGACGCTGGTGGGTCGTTCAGCACCAATGAGCAAGTCTAGGTCATCCCTGGCTCCATCTCGTTGGACTCTCCGACGAGGACTGTGAAGGAGAAATCTGTTCATGAGAAGGTTAAAGAGGAAGGGGCTGACAAACCCACCCTGGAGAGTACCTAGACTGAAGAACTGGTTGTCACTGATGGGCCCAAAGAACAAAACCCGAGAGTGGTGAAGTGACAGGTAGCTTTCAAGGCAGCAGAACAGGTGGCCAGAGACACCCAGGTAGGCAAGTTCATTAAGGATGACATCCAGGTTTGCGACATCAAAGGCTGCCTTGTGGTTAATAAAGGCGGTGCAAGAGGGTGATGGGAAGTAAAAGAGTACTTCTGCAATGCAACGTTGTGTGCTGCGAACTGGGAGGAAACCAGAGAGATGAGGAAAGAGTTGATCCTGGACAAGATCACTGAACGAAGCTAAAAAGAATTCTCTCGAGGACTTTGCAGAACAGGAAGTGAGTGAAATAGGACGGAAGTCAGGGGAATTAGGCTTGGGGACTGGGACGATTTTGCTGTTGGTCCACTTCTCTGGGAAAATGCCCTCCAGGAACTTGAACAGCAAGTCATAGTGTGGCATAGGTGATCCCGTCATCACCCGGGACACTTGCCGTAACTTGCCATAGCTAGTGCAAGACATAATTCAAAATTCATCACTGCTGATGGCGTGATCAAGGAGGTGGGAGGGCGTGATATGGGCCTCTACAATGAGTGCTATCCTGTTTTTGCCAGCAGCCAAAAGCGAATCCTGGTGGAAGGAGGAGGGAATGTTAAATGGGACTGTGGCGACCATTTGTGAGCAAGATATATGACATGTTCCACAGGATTGTGGTGAAGAAGGTGAAAGGAGATGAACAACTCTGTTAGCAAGCAGCCAACCTCTAGATCGAGGAGTGTGAAGGTTAATATGCTAGAGAAAGTGATGCCAATAGTATTATGTAACACTGTGTCTGAGGTCACAGGAGGACCTGGCAGCAGTGATATAAGCGTGGGGGTTGTCAGCCGTGCAGTCATTGTGGTACGCTGCTGCCGCCCGACGCACCTCCCCTCACTGTCACGCACCCAGTCACCTGTCTGACGGGCAAAGGGTCTCGTATGATTGATTTGTTTTTTAATATCTAGTCCACCGTATGTGTCCATTTTTTTAAGAGCATGCAAATGACACCAAAAGAATTCAAAATGATCCACAAATAATGAGCGAATTAGAATGTATATAATATAGGAAAACCTTAGTTTCAAGAAAACAAGTGTGAAAGTTTAATCAGTGTTTCTCATGCATAAGTGTATTCCCTGTACCTGCACTTACTCTGATACAAATGATATACACCAATGAGTTAGAAATAGTGTTGGGTGAGAGGTCTTTGTCGGTTATAAAACCTCACCGCTGGGGCATTACTGAAGCATTACTTCATAGACTAGGGTTTTATTTTTACCAGCGATGGACCACTTCCCTAGTCTCCATATATACTTCTAGCCAAGTTCCCTGGCCTGGGGTCACACTCAGTGCCGGTCACTGGGCACGTGTGTAGCTGTGGCCTAACCCCTGGCACTGGCCGCCTTGTGGCCAGCCAGAGGGGCAGCCGAGAGGGATCTGGCCGCCGCCAGTGTGGCCAATGGGGACTTCTTACCCCAGTTTGACACGGCATGATGCACCGCATATTTGGGAACTGACGGTCGGTACTTGGGTGCCATTTTAACATTGGAAGATTTATGGCCAATTATTCTGCTTAGCCTATCAACATTAGTCTCCTTCTTTTGGTGCGGGATGTGAGCCAACAGTTTTGTCAGTCGCGGTTGTGACGGCCGGGCAGGTTGGCTGCATTTAATACGCGGGATTATCGGTGTAATTATGGAGGAATCCCGACCTGTGCCCTGCAGGCCCGGCTTATCCAGGCCCAGTAGGGCTTCGTCAAAGGACAATTTAACCTTTTTTAGTGGTGTGGGGGCGGCAGCTGACTTATGAGGGGCCAGCATGGCCTCATTATGTGACCGTTTGGTCCCTGCCATCACCAGCTGGGGCCGTGGGGGGGCAGGCCCAGGCTGAAGCTGTGGCTGCGGCTGTGGATGGGGAGCAGCCAGCTGCGACTGTGGCCTTTTGGGACCGGGTGCTGGCTACGGCTGCGGCTGTGAGGGGTCAGAAGCCCGCCGCGGTTGCAGCTGAGGGTGGGTGGGTGCACGCTGCGGCTTTGGGGGGGCAGGTGCCCGCTGCGGCTGATGAGCAGCCGTATTTTGAGTGGGTGTATAATTAAAGGATTTAATTTTCAATAATTTTGCAAGGCGAGACTTTGCAGTACCTTTCGATTTCTTCACCGAACCTCCATGAGATATTTTCTCAATCTGACTCATTTTGAAAGTTAAATTACTAACCAGTTATCTATATATACTGCACGTTACTAAGACGAACAAGAGCCACGAGATTTATTACACTATGAATATTACAAAAACAAGCTACAAATTAGAGGATAATGTGCCAGTATAAAGCAGCACACCTCCTCCGACGACTGCTGTCTCTAAACTGAACGAGTGTTTGGCTGCCCTTTATTTATATCCCTAAATGACGGGGATCCGGGCGTGTTTTAGTTAATATAAAAAGATAGTGATCCGGGCGTATTTTAGTATACGGTATATAAAAATTTTATATAAACAAATACATTTTATATATAATAATTTATTTTATAATAAAATAAAGGGATCGGGGAGCGTTTTAGTTATATATATAAAAAGTCATTCCAAAATAAAGGCAATGCGGTCGTTCTTTAGTTTTTGTATGTACAGTATACTTAAAAGTAATTAGTCAGATGTACTTTAAGCTTATTAATATACCTACAGTTATTCCAGCCATACAATATTGCAGTGTTTTTTCATTAGCAGTTTACTGTAAGAAAAAATTTACTTTACACAGAAGAAACTTAATGGAAAAAAAGGCACGTAAATATTCCCATGGGTTAAAGAAGGCTTCCTAACACCTGTATCATTACTGTCCTGGACCAAGAAGGTTTCCTAACACCTCTATCATCACTATCCTGGACTAAGAAGGCTTCCTAACACAACTATCATCACTATCCTGGAGTAAGAAGGCTTCCTAACACCTTTGTCATTACTATTCTGAACTTAGAAGGCTTCCTAACACCTCAATCATTACTATCCTGGGTTAGGAATGGATGCTAACACTATCATTACTATTCTGTGCTAGTAAGGCTTCCTAACACGTCTCTCATTATCATCATCACTATCCCAGCCCAGTTCATCTTCACTCAGCGATCATTTCTGCACAGTACACGTCAATATCCTTTAGTATGTTATTGATGCAACTACGTCAATATTAAAACGATGTAAGAAGAGTATTTTTAGGGATACTAGGCAAATAAATCGGTAAGGAAGAGGAGCTACGAAGCCTTCTATGTTACTTACAAAACAGGTGTCAAAGGGTTCGTAGCGCCTCATTCTTAGTGGTTTATTTTGACTACTACATCTTCACATTCTGTTGTAACCTATTCCTGTCATACTAGTATCGTCATAACACTGCTACAACAACAAACAAGAGCAGACCCAGGTGTAGCGTGCAGAATAAATAGCTGCAGAAGAGATATAACGAAATCTCTAGAGTTCATTTCATTAACAACTAATGGTGTTGGAGGATCGCCTTCACGCGGTGGTACTGACATAACTGAGCGGCTCCGCTGGCCGGGTATTTGAAAATTCCTTCCTTGTTTCCAAAAGGAGGATGGCGGATTGCAGGAAAAAAGGGGGATTCAGACTGCAGTCCACTGGGTTCACGTGCAGATGAGCCTGGGGTCTTAACAAAAACATGAACACCATAGTGAACTCATTTGAACCTTGCAACTGGAGCCTACCTGAGTTTCCATTGCTGCAGCTGATTGGCTGTTGTTATGAGGAGAACTGGGGTAATAAACAGCTGGTCATGTTACCATTTTATATTTATACTCTGTAGCTGTAATTAATATTAACAGGTGAGTATTAATTACCAATGGTGACCCAATCTGTGAAGGTAATAAGTAGCATGTCAAACACAGTAGTACAACACATGTCGGAAAGAGACACAGGCAAATTGTAAATTCAACACTGACGATCCCACTCATTACATATTACCGGGTTTATGACGCCATCATACCCACCAAGATGCCTGGGTTTCCTCACCGTTTATCAGGCATGATGTTTCCTGGTGTTTTTATGTGTAATACATTGCCATGTTAGCGAAAGAAAACAAACACCCACTCGTTTCAGCCACCTAAGTATAGCGGCAATAGTGTTGTGTAATCGTAACATATATGGGTCTGGTTTGGGAATTTAAATGTTCATTTTCAAAAATAATTCACCGAGACGAAGCTCGTGTGACTATCGTAGTCACTCGTAAGAAAACTCCATTTACCACTGCCATTTAAATTTAACAGTTATGCAGCTGAGAGAGAGAGAGAGAGAGAGAGAGAGAGAGAGAGAGAGAGAGAGAGAGAGAGCTAATGGTGTGTTAAGAAGTGTGTGGCCAGTGTTTAACAAGACATACAGTTGGCGTCTATGCCTCTCTTGCCTCTAACATGTACACGATGGTCCATAACACTCCTCTTCCACTCCACTTGGCCATTTCTCGTGTGTTGCGGCCACGGCTGTGTCAGGGTTACCAATGTCTACCCTACATCTTTGACTCATTTCCTACCCCCACTGCAACACCTACACCCACACCAGCAGACTGAGCCGTCCACACAAGACATGCCGCCACCAGGGAGTGTCTAGTGTAGCGCTATTTACAGACCATCCTGTATAAAGCTGCAAATACCAAGGCTAGAGTTTTTAATCAGGTACAATGATAGTTTTGACGGATGTTCGTAAATGCATATTCTACCGTTGGTAAACTATTCTTGGGGAGCACACCTATCATGTAGGTTATATAGGTTACAAATCACCCTCATCATTCTCATCATCATCATCAGCAGCAGCAGTATTATCATCAACATTTTAATCATCAACATATTCATTATCAGCACCACCACCACCACCACCACCACCATCATCATCATTATCATCATCATCATCATCATCATCATCACTATCATTATAGTCATATTGAACATTGCCATCATCATCAGTATCGTCATCTTCATAAGTTATTATTACTATCATCATCACCATGATCATGATCATCATCATCATCATCATCATCGTCATCTTTATAATTGTCATCATTATCATCATTATCATAACTCTCATCAACACTACCATAATCATTATCATCATAAACATCATCGTCATTATCATCATCATCATCATGATCATCATCATAAATCATTATCACTGTCATATCCATGATGACCCCTCTCATCATCATCATTATCATCATCGTCAGTAGTAGCAGAAGCAACAGAAGCAGTAGCATCATTATCATCATCATAATCATCATCATCATATCATCAACATATTCATCATCGTTGTCATTATTATCGCTATCACCACCATTGTTATCATCATAATTATCATTATCATCACTATCATCTTGACTATCACCATCATCATGACTATCGCCATCATCATTATCACCATTATCATTATCACCATTATCATAATCATGAACAACATCGACATCATCACTATCATCATGACTATCGCCATCATCATGACTATCACCATCATCATTATCACCATTATCATAATCATGAACAACATCGACATCATCACTATCATCATCATCATCATCATCATCATCACCATCACCATCACCACCACCAACAACAACAACAACAACATTAACAACAACAACAACAACAGCAACAACAGCAGCAGTAACAACAACAGAAACAGCATAGAATCATCACTATCATCATCATTCCGCCACTTTTTACATATTCATATAATTATTTACTTGGTGACGTCACTTTGGGGCCTGAATGTGTGTGTAGGTGAGAGTGTGGCCCATTCAGTTAAGAGGAATTTTGATTAGTTTCTCTTTTGTCATTTTTTCTTGCTTTTTGGACATAACTTACCTCATCCTTGGGTGGGAAAAGAGGTCCGGATGATGATGATGATGATGATGGTAATGACGATGATGATGATGATGCATACGGTTGATCTAGGTTACCAATATAATTGTGTTTATTTGCAAGGTGGACAGACAGACAGACAAACGAGGAAGAGAAGGAGCGTTGTGATGGTGATGTGGATGTGCTGGAAAGCATGTGAAGTATCCTGAGATGGTTTGGCCATGTGGAGAGAATGAAAGACTGACTAGGAGTGGATGTGAGTGAGGTGGAGAGGGAGATCGAGGAAGAGGTGGGGGGATGGGGTGGAGAGATCTGTGAATGAGGGTGGTGTGAGTAGGAGAGAAGGCAGCCTGATAGCAGAGGTGTAGATGACATGCGATGCATTGTAGCCACGTCTTCTGGGATCAAGGTGTCTGGCGATAGACAGCTTGATAGACTGATGGACAGATGGACAGACAGCTAAATACAAACATTGATAAGCATAAACTAACAAAGACGCAAATATAGATAGATAGATAGATAGACAGACAGGTGGAGGCAGACAGATAGATAGACAGATAGACAGATGGAGACAAAGACACAGACAAATAGATAGATAGATAGACTGACAGATAGAAAGATATTCATTAACCTGGTAAGGGCTCTGTTTTAGGGTCTTATTCAGGGTTGGCATAGGAGGTATCTTAACACCCATCCCTTAGCGATTTATTTCACCTTCTTTATCTTTACCATTATTTTGTATGCTATTTATCTCATGTCATCGCCCAGACAGTTTCCATCAGTAACATACAAAAGGATATTGAGGTGAAAGGGGCAGAACAAATCGGTAAGGAAGATGTGTTACAGAGTTTTCAAAGCCCCTTGGAAAAACATCATTTCAGTTTATCTACATTCATGTAACCATAACTTTGTGCTGAAGGTGTAAGTGACCCAGTTGCTTCAGATGAAAACAAACCTATTAATGATTACCCTAACCAAGTCTTCGCTCACGCCCTCCTGTATAAAAACACTCCTTCCTGCCTCATAGCAAAGGCCTGTCTAGTTTGACGCAACCATGACTACTGAAGGCGTCAGTGGCCCAGTTCCTACAGATGAAAACAAACCGACTAGTTATTCCCCCCTCCCCCCAGACGGCCCCCCAGCCACGCCATCCTCCGTCTGCCTCTGGCCATGTCTTACCTCTTGTAGGCGGCTTGTTTTCATCTGACGCAACTGGGCCACTCACACAACTTGAATGCTGAGTTACGGGTACTTGAAATTTGATTGATCTTAGTTATAAGATTAGAAGGAGTCTCCTTGGTTATTAGTCAAAGGCCTCTAGGTTGACTTCACTTGGCGCTTACGACCAGCAGAACAGGTGCAGAGAACATCCACTGAGTAGGATCAACCTCGGGGAAATGTGCCACGTGCTTATATAAATGGAGATGCCTTTCAGGTATTAGGTTTCAACTCAGTCACTTTGAGTAAACTGTCGGTAAGTCCCACGTAACAGTGATACTCCATGATCCTGTGAAGACAGTACCAAAGCAGTCAATTCGCTGCTCTATGGCACTATTTAGGGCCCATGTCTCACAGCCGTAAAGTAAGACAGGGAGTACCACCACCTTGAAGGTGTGAATTTTCGTCCTGCTGTACATTTACCAATAACGCAAAATATTCGAACCAATTAATTCCATAACACCATAAGCCAGAGCAGCGAAACGGGAGATCTCATAATCTGACCTACTGTTATTATGAATCACACTCGCAAGATAAGCTAACCTCTTCAAGACCACTGTGTTCTCACCACAGACCTGAGCAGACTGTACTGTTGCATCCAACACGCCACCAAACACCTGGACCTTGGTCATGGTCCCAGAGACCTTTAACACCAGTACTTCACTTCCTCGTGAAGTACATCAGAGCACTCAGGAGTGTCTGCAGCTACTCCGCTAGGATAACTGCATCATTAGCAAAGTCAGGGTCAGTTACCTTAAAATTACCTAATGATACTCCACAATGAATTCAGATTCTCAGCCCGACCAAGTACCCAATCCATTCACGTGCAGAAAAGTAACGGTACAAAGATGAATCCCTGTCATACTATAAAACTTACTGGAAAGAAATCAGATGTTCACCCTCCTCTCCTCACAGCACTGTAAGTGTTGAAATACATGTTTGCTGTGAGCCGGATAACCTCTTCGGGACATACCCCACAGAATCACTAACAATCCCTACAGAAACACACGTACGTCATTCCACGAGAATTCAAGAGTAAGGATCGGGTAAACTGTAGACCAAGGCCCATACAGTCTTGCTGTAGACTTCTTGGGGATGAATCCGATTTGCTCAGGCCTCCGAAACTGTAGCGAATGGCCTCGGATACCCAACAAGAGCATAATTCATGAGCAAGAATCTTTCAGCCACACTAAGCACTGTAACATCATGGTATTTACTCCAGTCACATTCAACCCCTTTCGCTATCTAGACCGGATTATCAAACATAATAATAAAAAAACGTGCCCTGCCTTAATTTGTCCTCAGAGGCGGGGAGAGGTGAGTGTCACAGCCCCTAGAGTTACCCTCGTCACTATTGTGACGCCGTTTGTATTTGATACTTGCTGCCTCTGGACGGGGTTGTTGATTTAGACTCCAAGTTTACGTATCTAAAATGTCTTACTTGTTTTTTGTGACTGGCCTATTGTACTAATGGAGCCATTTGATTAAGCTGTTTGTTTTACCTGCTTAATTTTACTGGGAAGCAGAATCTCAAAGGCAACGGCAGGAGAGAGAGAGATAGAAAGCGCAAACCTTGCCTTCCTTTCTAGGTGGCTCGTTCTTAACCCCTTCAGCACAGTGGTATGTCATTTTCATCTAATCAACCTTTTATTAAGAGATTTTATTCATCCGTGGTAGTGAAGGGATAAACTGATGGTATATCAACCCTCTTAAGTTAGAAAAGTCTGTCCTAAGCTGAATAAAATAGTCCATAGACAGCACAAAAAACAATGTTAATAGATGTCCTTGAAGGAGATTGACGTAGCTGAGAGCGATTAGATACAAAAGATTAAAAGGAAGATTTAAAAAGCGCGCGCGCGAGAGAGAGAGGGAGAGAGAGAGGCCTGTGTGCCGTTGCCTTTAGCGTGTTGGTGTTGGGTTATGGTATTCTCGGAGCCCTGTCCATATGACGCATGTCGCCGCTACTGCCACTGCCACGGTGTTCCAGGGGGGAGGGTGGGTGGGTGGAGGGGGAGATGAACACTGGGCCACCCCTTAACCCTTTAAATTAGTTGGGGATGCAGGGTGGGGGTGGAGGGAATGAGGGGAAATGAACACCACACCACCCCGTAACTCTTTGAATCAGATACGTATTTTACTGGTTTCTTTTGGCGGATGACGCATTTTATTGGTTTATTCTTGCAGTACTTAATTAGGTTATTGTTGCAGATGAGGTATTTTACTACTTTATTCTGGCAGCATTATATTGGCTTATTTTATGGGATTACGTGTTTTATGGATTGATTCTTGCCGATGACATTTTATTGGTTTCTTCTAGCAGGGGACGTAATAATTGGTTTATTCATGCAGATGATGTACGGTACTTATCGATTTATTCTGGCTGAAGACGCTATGATTTATTCTGGCTGAAGACGTATTTTATTTGTTTGTAATGGTTGATGACTTACTGGTTAATTCTGGCAGATGACGTATTTTATTGGTTTATACTGGCAGATAATGTATTTTATTGGGTAATTCTGGCAGATGACGTATTTTATTGGTTTATACTGGCAGATAATGTATTTTATTGGGTAATTCTGGCAGATGACGTATTTTATTGGTTTATACTGGCAGATAATGTATTTTATTGGGTAATTCTGGCAGATGACGTATTTTATTGGTTTATACTGGCAGATAATGTATTTTATTGGGTAATTCTGGCAGATGACGTATTTTATTGGTTTATACTGGCAGATAATGTATTTTATTGGGTAATTCTGGCAGATGACGTATTTTATTGGTTTATGCTGGCAGATAATGTATTTTATTAGGTAATTCTGGCAGATGACGTATTTTATTGGTTTATGCTGGCAGATAATGTATTTTATTGGGTAATTCTGGCAGATGACGTATTTTATTGGTTTATACTGGCAGATAATGTATTTTATTGGGTAATTCTGGCTGATGACGTATTTTATTGGTTTATACTGGCAGATAATATATTTTATTGGGTAATTCTGGCTGATGACGCATTTCATTGTTTTATTCTTGCAGATGACGTATTTTATTGGTTAACACGTACTCACTCTGGCCAATTTTATTCAAACTAGGGGTGTTTATTCAGACTAGGGATGAAATTCAGTAGCGCAGACGAGAGTGAAAGCATTATCTAGCCTCTTCAGATGGCCTAGATTATCGTCCTTTTGCAGCTTATTCCACTTAGGTCAGTGCCAAAAGTGCATAATGCTACGGCTCTGCATCCTTAAGAAAGTACCTTATCGTGACCAGCAACATGTTCTAGAGCTAAGCCATTGATGCAACTCACTAATGGATGTGCAGAGATGACAGTTTTAGGCCAAGTTAGAATAAAACAACACCACAAGAGAGTTAAGCGGCGCCGGGAAGATAACTTGAACTATGCACTCAGACATGGTTTGACGTACGCTCTGTGTCAGCAGAATAAAGGTCTCCAACTAATGATAACTGAAAAGAGCAAAATTAAGCACACCAGTGGAAAAATAAAGTAAAATTTCTGACAAACACATAAGAACACTGTACACCTTGAATATACAGTAGAGAAAAAAGAGCGAGACAGAACACTCTGCACACTGCCAGTCAGGGAAATGATTACGAAGAACCTAAATTAGTCTGACAATGAATAAGACGTTTATCGGGAAAATCAGGAAAACGCATAAAATGGTATAGTGTTAAAGCGAGGAAGGTCAGCTAACAAGGGACAATGGGAAAAATGTATATTAATTCCTGAAGATTTGGATGTCACTGGTACTAGAATACATATATTTTTAAAAGCCGTCCTTGGGTTTAGGTGCTTCATACACATGATGTACAGTATATTACCTTTCAGTTTTGCTGCCAGACGATTTTAAATATCTTTCAAAACATCTCTCGTAGTGAAGGTAACAGTGGAGGCGATAATATTACAATCCCATCTGTTCGAATTGCCTTTCCTTAGCTCAGTAAAGGATCTCATCTGGTAATGGAATAATGAAGGTCATATCTATCCCTTCCGTTTCGAAATTTTGTTCTACAAGTTAATTAGAATTTCCGGCAGTGAAAATACGTCGACCTATTTGCATTTTTTTTTTTTTTTTTTTTTTTTTCCCCACCCCGCGATAAGACCATTTTAATGGAATTCAGGAAGGGCCGACCAGTTGTAAATATTAGGAACCTCTTTAGCCCTTTTAGTACGAGAGATATTTCCAATGATGAACAATATTTTGTGGAGGTATCAGGAAAAACTATAATTCTGACGGCCATGGCTGGAAGGAGTTTACACTCAGGCTCCCGTGACTCATCATCAACACGTAATCGTCTGACGTTAGCTGGAATGAAAAACAAGAATTACCTCGACGATAAGGAGGTTGATTGTGCCTGTTTTAACACCCAGGCTCCTGTGGCTCACTCTCAATTGACTAAAAAGCAGTCTGGTGATAAATGAAGTAAAACACTGTAGTTATAATCATGAGAGGGTTAGTTGTGGCACTGTTAACACTGACGCAGTTATGACTCGTTAGGTGAAAAAATCGTTTGGCGTTGACTGAAAAAAAAAAATTATCATAATCCCCATTAACCCACCACTTTTTCCAACCTGCAGGTGGGGTAAGGTAGGGTCCAGAAAGCAAGGAAAAGTAAAGACTATGATAGTGGGAGAAACAATCAACTGGATGTCCAGTGAAATGGGCCACACATCCATTCGCTTACGATTCAAGCCCCCGAAATCCTGGCTCCTCGTCATACGCACAGCTTTTCTCAGGTAGCTTCATAATTACCTGTCAGTCAACCTCGCGACTGTCATGTTACAAAAATTAAGTGGGGAAGGGGGGTGCCAAATTTATTGGTTTGCAGACTGTGGATGCAGCTGAGGCAGGGATGAGGGTCAGCGGAGAGGTCTGTCTATCTATTTATTGTCAAACGCCTTAATCCCATACGGGGTGGCCACAAACAAATCGCCTCCACGTCGCCCTGTCTCCCGCCATTTCACTGTCCTGCTCCCAACTCACATCTCCTTCTCTCATATACCTCTCCACTCCATCCCTCCATCTCATCCTTGGCCTCCCCCCCCCCTCTCCCCCTCCACCTCACTCACATCCACTCTCTTCGTCAGTCTCTCACTTTCCATCCTCTCCACATGGCCAAACCACCTCAGTGTGTTTCCCCTAACGCTTCCTATCACATCCACATCCACACCACAACGCTCCTTCACATCCTCATTTGTCAATCTGTCTCTCCATGTGACTCCACATGCTCCACTCAAATAACTCGTTTCCACAGCTCTCACTTTTGACTTGTGACCCTCCAACAACGTCCAAGCTTCACTTCCATACGTTAGAGTTGGTATCACAATTCTGTCACGTAGTAACTTTTTCACTTCCATGCTTACTTCCCTTTTTCTTATCACTGCTTTCAAAGAACCAACAACCTTTCTTCCTTGCTGTACCCTATCAAGCACTTCACCCTCCAAACTTCCATCCTTACTCATCACACTACCCAAGTACTGAAACGTACTCACATTTTCCATTTCCTCATCATCCAGCCTCACTACATTCACTGACATCACCTCTCTCGAAGACCATAACTTTACTCTTCCCTACATCCACCTTTAGATTCCGTTTCTTACACACTGTCCCTGACTCCTCCACCAAGCCTTGCAGCGGAGAGGTAAAGGTGGAAAAATAAGATAGGAGAAAGACTTTGTATTATTTCTCCTTACTAACAGACGATTTTATTTATTTTTGGAAAGTCTTTAAAGGTAATGAATTAAATAATCCTAGTTCGAAACGTTGCTCCTGGCTGAATAACATGGTCTACAACAGAAACAATAAGCTTACAGTGGCGTTCATGGGTTGAATAATGTAACACCTTCAGTAAGATGAAGTATTTTATACCTCATTCTAAGCAACTTGAGACGATTTCTTTCATTTTAGGGAAGACTTTTCAAACTGGATGGGTTTGATAAAGCCATATTAACCCCTTCACTACTAAAGAACCTCACGAGATCACAGAAACCTTATGGTGGTCCCAGGGTGCTAGGGTTAGATCAACCTTATCAGTGTGATGGCGTCATAGACTGTATATATACATATACATATATATATATATATATATATATATATATATATATATATAGAGAGAGAGAGAGAGAGAGAGAGAGAGAGAGAGAGAGAGAGAGAGAGAGAGAGAGAGAGAGAGAGATGAATAGACCAAACTGAATGAATTTGCTTGATACTAGTAATAATAAAACTGAGAGAATACCATCGTCCAGAATGAGTGTTTTCCAGGTTAAAAGTAGAAAATCTAGCAGCAGAAAGAATAAAGTTGAAAACCACCATATTAAAGGATGTAGAAAAAACTGTTTTTATTGCTTTGTGTTTGAGTGTTTTCTAAGCTGAATAAAATCGTGTTGCTATAGAAGGATCTTGTCATTATACAGATGGGGGCTTACTTTTTCCCATCATGTAGCGTCCATTCATTGCCTTTTCCCTCTTTCACTCATTCATTCTTGGTATGTTTCTTTTTCTACTCCTCCAGAACTCAGCGCTCTAGAAAGCACTCCTATTCTGACCACGCCTCCCTCTTATATTAGCTTCTTTTCTGGGGGGAAGGGAATTACCTCTTTCATTCACTTACACATGTTCTCTCCATCACGGCAACCTTCTCTCTCCCTTCCTCTCTCACCCCCCCTCTCTCTCAGGGACACACACACACACACACACACACACACACACACACACACACACACACACACACACACACACACACACACACACACACACACACACACACACACACACACACACACGTTCATCTGCTTCTTTTCACCAAACTTCTGCTAGGTTTTATACTTGCTCACTGTCACTCCCTCACACCCGAGTGCCCTATTCAGTCCCTCACAGCCCCTCGCTCACTTACACTCTCCCACTCACTCACCAGCTCACACCTAACTGCCTGTTTCCACTCCCTCACACATTCGCTCACTTTCTCTTCCTTTTTTTGCAGTTTCGTACACTCACTTCTTTACACTCTCACTTTCGTTTGCCTTCCGTGACTCATTCTCATGCTTTGCTTCCTTCATTTACGGTACCGGTACTTTTATACAGCTGCTGTCTAACATATATTCTCTCACTGTCTCATTCTGCTTCCCGTATTCATTTTTCCCTATTCTCTAGCTTCCATTCTCTTACTTTATACACTCTAATTTCATCACTGAATTTCTCTCTCTCTCTCTCTCTCTCTCTCTCTCTCTTACCTCCTTTTACACCCTACTTCCGTCATTCAGCCCCACACAGTCATCGCCTCACTCTCACTCTGTTTATATTCCCTAAATGGAGCCAGGGAACGTGATTTTTTTTGCCTGGGTCAGGGTTATGTGTTTACCTAATGTTGGTTGTGGTAATGGTGGTGATGGTGGGGGTTGTGGTAATGCTGGATGTTGACCGTAACTGTTGAGCTTTGGTAGGGACTCGAGGTTGACTGCAAGTGACTGACATTGCATGGTAGGAATTCGATGCTGATTGTGGTTAAAATGCGTTCGTAGGAATTTGATTTTGTCTGTTGTCAGTGTGGTTTGGTAGGAAGTCGAGAATGATTGTGGTTGATGTGGTTTGGTAGGAGTTCGATGCTGACTGTGGTCCGTGTGATTTGGTAGGAAGTCGAGAATGATTGTGGTTGATGTGATTTGGTAGAAATCCGAGGTTAACTGTGCCTATGTGGTTTGGTAGGAATTCAGAGTCTGGATAGTGATGGTGTGGTATATTAAGCCATTCAATATTAAGGCGGTCTTCAGATCCTTGAGTCGAGGATGTCAGAATATAATCGTCTGAAACTGTAAGAACTGTAAGAATATGATTACAAATGTCAACGTGGCGGAAGAGTTAATGCTTCTTGTGTCTTATCCTGCATGGGAAATATGTGCGATAGTGAAAGTGTTAGGAAAGCTACCCGAAATGCCAGACAGTATAGAAAGTGACTGGAAGTGAGGAAACTTATAAGAGTGTTGACAGTGAATTGGTTAACCTAAATATACTAGTAAAGGCGACTGCTGATACCATTCTCATTTGGTGAGGTGTAGGATTCCGAGGCTAAACTATACTATACTGTTTTACTCAAATTTGGCCAAGATTTTGGTCCTCATGCAGGTTATTTCAAGCAACGCTGTAGCAGAAAGAGACAAGCCTAACACTCTACGTGCTTTAAATAGCACTTCTTTGTTATTAGCATCTTAATCCATTGTCATTCTATTTATATAACTCAACGTTCACGATGGAGATGCAAGAGAATTTTAGGCCAAGTTAGAATTAACAAAAAAAAGTATAGTCCAGAACATGATATGAGTATTCGTGTATGAGAGTAAATGGCCGCCCTGAGCCTCTGGTGACATTGCAAGATGAAAATCCATCATCCACGTCTTAAGGATTCGAACATGAGCACACCATAATAATGACCATTCCAACAATGGTGTTACTTTGGTGGTGATCTTGAGAATGGTTCATTAGTGAATGTTATGCCAGTGTTTATAGAATTTGTCATATTGTGGTGGAACTTGTGATGAGTGTGGTTCTAATGCTGAACACGGTAACTTCATCGTCTTTTGTTAGTCATTAATACTGTTACCAAATGACGTAGTATACCACGCAAAAGTCATCGCCAGTGCTGTACATTTAGGTCGTAGAGAGTGGCCCATATCCTGGCCAGCAGATTTCCAGAAAAATGGCCAGCAAGTCATATGATTCAGAGGTATCATCTCTGCCTTTCAGAACTTATGTGGTGTCTCTCAAGGCATAAGAATAGGACCACTGTACTTCCTCAGTCTTGTCGATGACGCCACACAGGACACGCAGTAACGTTGGAAGTACGTCGACGATTCTACTAAAGCCACAACCATCGATAAAACTGAACCCGACTACATTCTTCTTTTGATTAACCTCGACATTCTTCAGGCCTGGGCAAGTGACAACCACATTGACATTAATAGCAACAAACCTGTTTTCATCCATTTTGACCTGGACATAACACCTACCCCATCCACGACACTCAGACTCCGAGACCACATCCTGGAAGTGACACACCCCACCAAACTACTGGCTATCCTCATCGATGACAAACTTCGTTGGGACATCCATACCAACTCAACCGTCGCTACTGCTTCCTACAGACTTTACATACTACTCACAATGAAGAAATTTGGAGTCTCAGCCAAGGAACTTACACATATATTCTTTCCAAGGTGAACTGCGCCTCACCAATCTGGTCATCATCCCTCAACATTACACAACGAATCAAACTCAAAATAATGTTCAGAAAGTGCAGTGAGAATCATCATTGGCTCAAACTTCACCAACTACAATAAATGTCTTACTCAGCTGAACGTGCTGTTCATAGCAGATCTTCATACTCGCCATCTCCAGGAGCTTGGTGCACGAGTAATATCAATCAGTGACCCACGCCATAAATACTTATATCTCCCAGACGGTCCGCGTCCCCGCCGAGTTGTTCGTCACCACAACCTGGACCCCGTCAGAGTCAGAACGGACAGGTACAAGCACACCACCATCCCAGTTATGTTGAACTTCCTAAATACCTAGATTTAATGTCTATGTAATTGCCTACCAACAGATCATTTTCTACCGTTCTCACCTTTAATTAGATCGTTATCCACATACACCAGCAATTACATCTCTACATATTTGTTCACTCTCCATTTTAATTTGTATTTCTAAGCATATTTTCAGCCTCTGGCCGCTTGTGCCTATCAATAAGCTCACTCATGTATTCATTTATTAACTTTTATTTATTTACCTATCCATTCAAGGTTTTATTCAACTAAGATGAGGACACTAATGAATGCATTAATGAGGACTATATCATCGGAAAGTGTATCCTAAGCAGAGTAAAGCAAGAACACTCAGAGAGAGCAAACCTCCCCAAGGCATCAGCGTCCTTATGTTCTTGTTGCTTATGATCCTGACCTTTTCTGTCCATAATTTTCAACACTTGATTTTTGAGGGTCCTTAGTCATTAATCCAGATGTTAACTCTGAAAACAGTAATACGTCATGGTTAGTCTATTCAGTGAGATGACTTTTTATTATTTAGTTCTTCCTTGCTACCCACAGATAGTTTATTCAGTTTAGGAAGAACTTTTTTGTTTTGTAGAGGGTTAGATGTAGCCTCCATCAGTTCCTCTAATATGAAAAATTCTTCCAGAGCTGAATATAATCGTCCAGAGGTAGACAGAATAATTAAAAGACATACCGGTAAATATACTTTCATACAGAAGAGATCAGTACCTCTTATCTATCCCCCCGTTGTAACCTATGTATGCTGTAGGATATTTCATGCTAAAATGCAACGTGATTCGCGTTAATTTTCCAGCAGAATACAATTGCATTTAACTTTATAGGTCAAGGCCAGCTCTTTCATTTACGTTAAAGGAGTCGGTGTACACGGAAGTCAACAGTAGGCTAATTGTGTCTCCTGTTTAGGTGTTGCAAGAGAACCTGATACATAAACTTATTGTGTCACTTGATGTAGTGTATTTCCATCTTCGTTCAGAAGGGTAACCTGAATGAATATCAAGAGAAATTGAGTATTTTCATATGATGCAAGAGATGATAATAAATCAACTCTATATGTGTCACTTGGTGTAGTTATATTTTGATCTCTGCATTGACGGGTAACTTATTAATGCTGGGTAAAGAATTTCTCTAGCATCTACACGAAGATGCAGTCCTAGGGAAAGGGCTAACCCCTTCTCTGTTTCAGTTCCCATAAGATGGAAAAAAAAAAAAAAAAAGTGGCAGTAGCCACTATGAAGTAAAATAAGACGCTCTTGTGCTGACTGGAATAACAAAGACTTGCACATTCTTTTATTACAACAGGTTTTCTTTAACCGAAGTTGACCGACGGTAGCAAAAATGAAATAAACATTTTATTTTACTGAAGGGGAAAAACTGAGATTACGAATTTTTAAACGTGTCGCCAACTTCTGACAGAGCCTAATGAAACTCATGATGTTAGAAAATGCATGTTAAATTGGAGACAGCATGATTAAACTAAACAAGGTTCTCAGAGGAATGAGTTGAAACATACAAACATGCACAGACATATTATTAAACTTTATACTTTAATCAGCTCAGCCCAGACGAATTTGTGTGGACTGGCAACGTTCGGTTAGAAGGGATGAAACTTTAATCAGTCTGCGTGACGAGAAATAATCCGCTGTTGCCGCCGGCCATAGTTTAGTAGCTGATAGTTGTATCCGGGCATGGTGTTCTTAGGTATTGGAAGTAACGTATTACCTATGCGTGCCGCAGGTATTGGAGGAGACTTTTACCTATGCAACTTACTGAGTTTTACTCGATATGCATTAGACATTGTATGATCTTTTCCTGAGCACGTCAACCTTTTTAGCTGTGCATGTAGTGAGTGTTGAAGGACATCTGACTTGAACACATGGAAGTTACTAGAGGACCTTTTACCTGAGCACACGGTATATCTAAGGATCTTTTTACGTGAGCAAGATACAGATATTTCTAAGAACAATTTTACCTGAACACACAATAGTATTGGAGAACATGTTTACTTGAGCATGTTAGCCCTTTGACCCAAACATTTGGTTGGTCTTCGAGGTGGCCGGGAGAAGAAGAATTAAAATATACGAAAAGGAATAGAAAAATATCTAACACAAATGACATGAATAAATGTGAAATGCAGTGTCACTGTAAGAAAGTAACCTGTTCACTGTCTTAGTAGTTGGTGTGGATACCTTCCATCCACTTACTTAATATTGTTTAAAATTAATGGATACTCCTGCAAGAATTTCCCTCCAAGGCCGCATCTGATTGGAGTGCCTTAACCCACTAGACCACCAGGAATCTATTTGGTGGCGGTACTGTACAGTTACCATCCAGTAGAGTAAATGGCTTCTTGCGCTACAGGACCCCCTTTGCTTTATCACTACTGTGAAGTCAAAGGGATGCAGCACCACGGTAAGTGACAGAGTAAAGGGGGTCCTGTAACCCAAGAAGCCATTTACTCTGCTGGATGGTAACTATACAGTACAGCCACAAAATAAATTCCTGGCGGTGTAGTGGGTTAAGATACTCCAGTTAGGTGTGGCCTAGGACGGAAATTCTTGGAGGAGTATCCATTATTATTAAACAATATTAAACTCAACCCTGCATCATCTCGGAACATACTTGGGGATTTATTCTCTTGGGATATATCACGAAAAGATCATATTATCTCTAGCAAAATGTTTATCTAAGAGATTAGGTGTGCCAAGCCGACTCCGTGCCTTCTTTATCCTCACACAACTGCTGACTCTACAGGAGTTTTATTCGCCTTTCAGTCTAGTACAGCTCTCGTGTGTGCAAGGGCTCCCCATACACTGCTCTTCTCAACAAGTAGGAGTCAAAGGTTTTCAGCCTCATTAACTTTCCCGTCTCCAACTGGCTCCCTTCAACCTGTCTCTTCGCCGCACTGTTGCATGTTTATCACCTTTTTATATCGCCACTTCAATGGTCACTGTTCTTCTGAACTGTCTGCTTGCATCCCTCCTCCATTGCGGCGAACGTGCAGCACCCGTCTGGCAGGAAACTTTCATCTTTATTCTGTCCAGCTTTCAGTGCATGAGCTGACCGTTACTCCCAGTCCATCATGTATGCATCAAGTCATTTCTGGAACTTTTTTTTTTTTTTTTTTTTTTTTTTTACTGTATTCCCTTCTGCCTATGACTTTCATTCTTTTAAATGCAATGTGCCCAGGCATATATGGGTGAGCAGATCTTGCATTTGGCTCTGTTTTCTTTCTTTATTCATTTATTTGATTTTCGGGGGAACAATCTTGAGAGCTTCATCCTTTGATTTCTTCTTCCTTGCAGTAGAATAAAAAATACAGCCAACAGAAGATACCATGATTTATTTTTCCTTTGGTACGACTCTAAACATAGGCTTCATAACCTGATCACAAGGTCCAGTAGTCCTTTTACATGCCGTACACCCCCACATGTCGCCGGTCTAGTGGGTTAAGGCACTCCGACATGATGTGGCCCATAAAGGATTTAAGTCGATGGGGTGATTGTGGTTTGTTGCTCATATAATGCCCATGGTCAGTCTTGCCCTAAATTTATTGACTGCATGGCTTAGCCCCGGATCCCTACACCTCTGTTGGGGGCCATACAAGTATTACGTCATCAAAAAATATCTATGTCTCATAAACTTTTTCCATCAGTAAACACGCAGAAATATAGTTCATCGTAAAAGACTTATTGCAGACATTATGGTGTTTGTGAATCGCGTTATTACCTGCGGCGATGCAGACAGGTCAATAAGTGGTACTTCTGGGGAATCCCATTTTTTCTTTCTTTCTTGGAATGTTCGATTATCTGCTCTTGGAGAACGCTGAGCGATTTTGTTGGAAATGCAAGTTGCCCAGCTTGAAAAATTTAGTTGATTAAACATGTCAACAGCTGCGTCAGCTGAACATGTCAGCTGGTGCGTCAGCTGACGCAACAGCTGACTCTTAGGTGAATTTCAGTTTTGGCAATTGGAGGCCATTTAGACGACTTATGAAATACAAAGTTGCCCAGCTTGAAATTTTGAGCTAATATGACATGTCAGCTGTTGCATGGCTACAATAGTTTAGCCGCAGGTTTATGAAGATATTGTCTTCTTGGAGTTATAAATACTTGAGCAATTTTATTTTGTTGTGAAGTTAAAAAATTAAAGACATTATCAGTATGATATTTATAGTGCTTTGGCTTATGTCTGCACACTGGACGTTTTCAAGCCTATAAGTTTGACGATGGTTTGCTCACACCCAGTACAAACTAGTCAGCCCCGCAGTAGTAAAGTCCCCATCTCCAGGATGATCTACTTTGCCTCCTCAGCTGCTTTGAGAAAATAATGTACCGTCATGGTCAGTATCTCTGGAATATATGTTACTGCAATTTTATTTCAGCATGCTATTGTTATGTAACTAATGTCTTGCTCCAGAGATATAAACTGTTCTCAGCCAATGGTAATTTCCAGTACATTCATAATAAGGCCACTCATAACGCATTTTAGCTGATATAGGTAGTGTAGTGCAGAGTCTTAACGTTTTAAGGGTGACAGTACATGTTCGTATTTGGTTGACGCAAATTCATGGAGTAGCCTAGCCTGCGACTTACGGTTAATGGAGCTGGCTGCGATCCACAAACAATTTTATAATCAATTCCGATCGTAACAACAATGTTATTTTACAAAAAGGATGAGGAAAGAGGCGTAGAGAATATTTCCATGTCACTTGTACGTCATGGGGACAAAATTCGACTACGATAGTCTCTCGATCCTATAATTATAAGTTTCTGTATCTCGGGCCAGACTTTTCTCCACGTTGAGGACACAACCTCAGCCATCTTTCACTACACAGCCCTACTGTAAGTCTGTTAACCAGCCTACATTTGTCGGGACGTGTTAAATACTAGATGATTTGTAAGCAGATATGGGTATGAATATCATCAATGAGGGCAATGATTAATTTTGACTTTTCATTATTCCATTTACTTTAATAACGTTGGTAACTGCTTGAAAACATGTTTAATGGTCCCTTTCTGCGGCACATGGCCTCGGGTTGCAGAGCCTTACAGTTTCCTGCTTTTCCTCATGCAGAGGATATCTTTGGCTGTTAATTTTTGCCGTAATAATCTTGGTATTCATTTTCAAAGATGCCCTTGCACTGTAGTACAGTAACGCCACGTACCCAGTAAATTTCTGCTAAATATGCACAGCATATCAACTGGGAAACCAGCATAATACACTTCAGCAGGTTCGCTATAAATTATATCATGTATTAAAAAAAAAAAAACGATATTCTGGCTGTACTCATAGTGAAATTCATTTTCAGACATTTTGAGTAGCATTAGCCTACGTAAAAATTATGAGTAGCCCATAGAAGAAGAGAAACCATTCTTTAGCGAATGAAATATTTTACAATAGCAAGAAGAGAATAGCAGATTTTTCTGTCGTTGTTAGGAGGTTACTGATCAAGTTTCTACAATGTTTTTTTTTTTTTTTTTTTTTCCCCTGTTGTACTAATATAGAATTCATACGTTCTTTTCTCCCGTAGGGTAGTGCTTGAGGTATGTTTTACTGAATGGTATTTTGGTGATAGAAAATACTTCGGCTGTATACGGTAACACTCCTTTTTCCACTTCGGTGATGACGGTGACAATGACTGCCTTTGCTAATGATTAGGGAAAAATGACGGATGATGTTCGCAATTTCACGACCCGTTGCCTAACTTGGTTTTTCTCCTCCTTTAACACAGTGGTGGTGGTCCTTCTCATGCTTCGCTGGTGACGTTTAGTGTGATGATAGAGAGTGGTGGGAGTGTGGGTATCTTCTTAACCTGACCCATACATGCCCCACACACCTCCACACTTTACTGCACGCCTCCACACACTCACTCCATAGCACCAAAAACCCACCACACACCACCGTACACCTGCACGACACCTCTACACACTCGCCCCACACTTCTACACACCTGCCTTACGCCTCCACACAGTCTCCCCCCCCCCTCTTACCTCTTCACACCTGCTGCACACTATTACTCAGCCACCTAACACCTTCACACCTGATCCACGCATACCCACCATACACCTTTACAAACCCTCCACGGCCACTCACGCACCCACACACAACCAGAGCACATATGCCACATTTCCGCCGTCAGTATGGCAGCTGCAGAAGGTCAGATGGCTAAAATTCGGTGGCGCTCTGGACTCCAATCGATCCCCTGGAGTTCGTGGTGTTCAGGTGTGTTGGCTGTACTCTGTAGAGTTGGGGACAAGAGTTACCCAAATATTTCACCTCTCCTGCTCCTCATTGCCCTGTGGTGTTTAATATTTCAAAGCTGAGAGACGTCTCGTATATTCCTCTCTCTGTAGAGGTTTCTTCTTGATAAGGTACATCAGAGAGAAGAGTGAGGGACATGCCCTGAGTGTGCAGTAGATGGAGTGGAATACTGAGAAACTCTTGCCCCGTACTGTACCTGTTGCACCTTTGACATTTTCCTTCCTCGTGTCGCTTTTGTTCGCTTCGTCACATATATCATAAAATGCAGTATGTTGGGGGGGGGGATGTATGTTTGTGAATAATAAAGATATATAGATTCATTACCAACATCAAAGCTTTTCTTTTGTTTTTAATGGTCTTTTGTTGTCTGTTACATACCTCAGCTATGTAGTATATCTGCGTGGGTGATGTATGTCAGCGTGTAGCCTAACATGTAAAATAATGTTAGTTTTAGCAATGAAATCGAATGATGGATTTGTTTGCCAGTAAATTTTTTTTTCTTTCTTCAGATGAATCAATAGATGTAGTAAGTTGAAGGGTGAGGTATGTTTGCTATGAATAAATGAAAATGTCGGTCCAGTTACCACTGTCATACCTCAATAAATACATCAAATATCGCTGATATATCCGCGAACAAAAAGGAAAATATTATCAGGTTCAGTGCTAACATCGATAGTTTTTTTTTTTTTTTTTATGCGTGGAAGAAGGAACCAAAGGCCATGAGCCCGCAATAAGAGTTCCCTCCAAGAGAAAAACAAAATACAAGAGAGAGCCAAATTCAAGATCCATTCATTTCGAGATGCCTGGACACACTGCGTTTGAAAGACTGGAGGTCATAGGCAGCAGGAGATACAGACAGAGGGAGACAGTTCCAGAGTTGACCTGTTGCATAAATGAAGGACTGGGAGTAACGGTTAACTCTTGCATTAGAGAGTTGGACAGAAAAGGGATGAGAGTTTGCTGCTAGACGGGTGCTACGCGCCCGTCGTAGAGGTGGAGGAATGCATGCAAACAGTTCAGAGGAGCAGTGACCATTAAAGTAGCGACAGCAAAGAGATAAAGATGCAACAGTGCGGCGAAGAGACGGAGTTTGAAGGGAGTCAGTAAGAGGAGGAAAGTTAATGAGACGAAAAGCTTTTGACTCCACCCTATTGAGAAGAGCTTTATATGGGGAGCCTCCCCACACATGAGAGTTGTACTCCACACAGGGGCGGATAAAACCCCTGTATAGAGTCAACAGTTGTGCAGGGGTAAAGAAAGAACGGAGTCAGCTTAGCACACCCAATCTCTTGGAAGCAGATTTTACAAGAGATGTAATATGATCTTTCCAAGATAAGTCCCGAGTAAATGAAACCCCATGCATGTTCAAGGATGATGCAGGATTAAGTTGAGTATTATTAAACATTAGTGGGTATACCTGTGGAAGATTTTGACTGATTGATAGGTGTAAGAACTGAGTCTTAGATGCATGAAAAACAACCATATTATTTTTACCCCAGTCAGAGATACGAGCCAGGTCAGACATTAGGAGTGCCATAGCCTCATCCCTTGTTTGTTGAAGTAACTGCTGATATGGGTGTTGCGGGAACCGAATGGAAAGGTGAAGGGTGGAGTCATCAGCGTATGAGTAGATAGGGTTAGATGTACAGCTTAGAAGGTCATTGATGAATAAAAGGAAGAGAGTTGGTGATAGGACAGAGCCCTGAGGAACACCACTGTTGATAGATCTAGGAGAAGAACAATGGCCGTCTACAACAGCGGCTATAGAACGACCAGAAAGGAAGCTAGAGATGAAGGCACAGATAGAAGGATAGAAACCGTAAGAGGGCAGTTTGGAAATTAAAGATTTATGCCAGACTCGATCGAAAGCCTTTGAGATGTCAAGTGCAATGGCAAAGCTTTCGCCAAAATCCCGAAAGGAGGATGACCAGGAGTCTGAAAGGTAGGTGAGAAGATCGCCAGTGGAGCGTCCCTGACGGAACCCGTACTGACGATCAGAAAGAAGGTCGTGATAGGAAAGATGCCTTTAAATTTTTTTGTTGAGAATTGACTCGAAAACTTTTGAAATACTTTCTTTTCCAGTAAATCTTTGTTGCTCCGCACGTATATCAACAAATGCAGTAAATTCAGTATGGGGGCGAGGAATGTTCGGGAATAAAGGACGAAAAAATCTTTGTTTCAAAATTAACATCATTAACATCGATATTCTGATAACGAGCTTTCACTAAATGATGATGTTCCAGTTCAGGAATTTGTGTAGTCTATTTTGTAGTGTGTTTTTATTGCTACAAATAATTTTATTAAGCTTAAGAGAGCGCCGTAATAGAGAAGGGATTAATAAATGCCGTATGTAACCACGGTATTTTGAAAAGTCTGTTATAAGAGGAAAACATCTTGAGATCTATAGGTACGTCATCCAGTCTTTCTTGTCCCATACGAATCTCGGGACTTGGCTTCATAGTCCATACGTTTTAGGGCGAGTGACCAGTGATGTGCACCTGAGCAGTATTATGTGAACAGTAAATCCTTACTATCCCTCGGATGATAACCCCCTAAGGGCTACATCCGATTCGAGTGTCTTAACCCATTAGACCATCAGGAGATAACCTAACACCACCACCACCACCACAACCACCAACATTACAGTATACAGTAATAATATTAATGATAAAATAATAATAATATAATAATGATAATAATAATAATAATAATAATAATAATAATAATAATGACAAAATGATAATGATAATAACAAAAACAATAATAACGTCTCCAGGAGCTAGAAAGTATCAATAAATAATTATAGTTCCCCTAAGACTGGAACTGGCTACCCTTTGTCCACATGCAAACTGCGGAAGTTTCCTGACCATTGGAATGCTTACGACAGCGGCCAGTATAGTTGGTGAGTTATGCATTATATAAGAGGAATTGGTCCGGCCCTCGCACTGCCGCAGGCTTTACCACTCCACTGGGTCACGCTTAGAAGGAGTGTGCCAGCACTGAGTAGCTGGAGACAGGCCACTTACTGCAGTTAAGTAAAGTTAGCATAGATCTGTTACTGTCCTGCAGATTTTACCTAAAAATTGTTTGTTATTATAGATGAATTTTTAATGCCTAAAGCCGGAATGTTTTGTTCGTTTATGTAGGATTTGTTCATAAAGATATGTACATTCCTGTGTGGAAAAATAGATTGCATAAAAATGTAGACATGAAGACAAGAAAGACAGGAATCTATTTCAAGTTTTATATACTACAACAAAGGAAACTTAGATATATACAAATCCAAAAAACTATAGTTCTTTACTAGGCACTGAATCCAGAGAGTTTTCCTAATACAAAGGCATAGCGTCAGTAGCACTATCCCATCGCTGTTAAGGTGGTGTTGCAGCGTTATGGTGGGACGGTCCACACCCTCTTCCCACACTTTGCCGGGATTGGGTTCAAATCCCTGGTTTAGTACCCTTGTTAGGTGAGATTATGTCACTTATACGGATGCCATTCGGGTGTACGGGGCTGGGAAGGACTAAAATGACACTCTCTCTCTCTCTCTCTCTCTCTCTCTCTCTCTCTCTCTCTCTCTCTCTCTCTCTCTCTCTCTCTCTCTCTCTCTCACACTCACACACACACACACACACACACACACACACACACACACACACACACACACACACACACACACACACACACACACACACACTCCACGCACCCTTGTTTCTTACATTTCACCCAACAAAACCGTTGGGGGGGATAGAAGAGAGAGAGAGAGAGAGAGAGAGAGAGAGAGAAAGGGGGGGGGGAAGAGGAAGGGAGGGAGTATATATTAACATGTAATAGGCGTCCACACTTAAAAAACGTGTTCGAGCGAGCGAAGGCGTGCAAGTCAGGCAGTGCTGACTCTGCTGAATATACTGTCTCATTTGGCTCATCATCTTCCTCTGATTTACTGACCCTGAAAATTCTAAAAAGAACTTATTAGATATCACTAAAAATATTCCCTCACACTTCCTTAAAACCAATACTCCTCTTGTATTAATTTTTAGGTCTAGGGCCAACCAGAAGGTATTAATTTGTTTTTGAAAAAGGCAAAACCTGGTTGCTCTCAGCAACCGTCGGAAAAAGCTACTGCTGCGCGCTGCTCACGCAGCCTTAGACCGTTATTACTTCTTGCACAGCCGGCTGTTACGCTAATCAGCCTTATAGAAAAATCGTTTCCTCGATTTACGGAAAAACTATTGGGTATGTACAGGTTGTCCATGAAATGAATATAATTGAGGGATTTTTATACGATTTCCAAATTACTGTCTATCTTGTAACTTCAAAATTGGCTGAGATATCCAAAAAGGTTCGCCTCAGTACTACAGAGTTTTTGCTCCCAACCCCTGTCCCCATTTATTGCTGATAAGATAAATCTTTCTATCGGGTACATATGTCGGGAGTCCAAACTGTGAATAAATTTGGTGTCGCTCGCTTCGCTCAGCTCGAGCAATTACTTTTCTTGGGAGAGGCATGAAAACGTCAAATAGAGCAAGGAGACATAAAAGAGTCTGGAAAGCCAGATTGAAGACGATAACAATGCAATATATGGTGAAAATACTCGTAAAACAAGAAGAATTAAAAAATATGTTGCTAAAAATTATTGGAAAGGAGAAATGGGGGAAAGAGACCGGTATATATGTTGAATGAGCGTAGAGTGGAAAAGAATGATGAAGGGAGATAGAAAGCAATATTTATGCCGAATAAGACTCTTGAAAAAAAAAGGAAGAAAGTGTTACCAAACAATGTACGAGAGAAGAAAAAGAAAAACGTATGGTATGGAGAGAGAGAGAGAGAGAAAGAGAGAGAGAGAGAGAGAGAGAGAGATCTACAGTACTTAGTTTCAGCTGCCCACCGGACTAACTTTAATTCTTCACGATAGTTAAGGAACACTCCGCCTCAAACCTTTCGCCTCCTTTCTTACACTTCCTCGCCCCACTCTCCTACATTACAGGCAATTACTTTCAGGCAACAGTCAGTCATTGATTAGTTAGGTTAGTCCTAGCATTCAACTAGCTCATTAAAAAACTTTGATTCCGATTTATTTTCTCCCATTTTCGTGAACTCTTGGTACTTCCTAACAGCTATAAATACTGGATTAGATCATTTGCAGTAAAGGAAGAGCTCCCATGAATTCCTTTTACAGTGTAATTTTTCTGTGTTTTCATATAAGCATTTGAAAATTACAATAGTTAAGAAAAAAATTCCGGCATTGAACGGTATGGGGAGATATTTTGTTCCTCCTAATACCCGATGAATTTCTTCCACTGAGGAAGGTCTGTCAGTAAGTTATGATCATTGACGCTTTTGCAGCTGTGGGATCCATCTATACTTCATTTACCTTAAGCACTAGGCCAAGATTTTCGTTCTAAATACAGTCAGCATGTCAAATAGCTCAGTGTGCGGAAAAAGACTAAGCTACAGCTCTGCATCCATTGCATAGCACTACTTCGTGATGAAGTACCATATTTGACTGTTAATCTACTGTTGCAACTCACCATTTATGATGGAGATACTTAGGCAATTTTAGGCATAGTTAGAGTAAAAAGATTATAAGCTATGTTATTCAAGCTTAGCTTGTCGATTTTTCCGAGTCGAGGGAGAGATTATGTAGCAGTATATTAGCATCAAGAACCGCTTCATTGGAATGAATAGAGTAAAATATCTTCTTTAGGCGAAAATCAAACCACTTTGTTCAGGGGCAAGCAGTTCTAGCAGGACAGGGTTAAACTGTCCCCATGAATAGCTTCCCCACGGTACTGACGTGCTTCCACATTTTATTCACGATGGCACCAGACGACATTGTTCAGCTGTAAGGAAGGCCTAAAAGTCAAAGGACTTTACCCTATGCATGTTTTCGTACTTCTACTCCCAAATATCACTCCTGTATTACCATCATCATTGCACCCAATTTCCCTTGTCTGCAGGTAACTGAGGTATGAGGTTGCGTGCAAGATAAATGCTGGGTGATAGGGTCACTTTTGCCCTCTAATACGTAGGTGGAGTAAAAATCACGGAGGTTAGGAGGGTCGGACAGATACAAGGCACAGGGGATGAAGCAAAATTGCGCGAAAGATATTGGTTCGGTACATGTTTTAGTTAACTTAATATCGTAATTTGTTCCACGGTAAACTTTGCTTCCCAGAGGCCTTTCGGATTTGTCCTACATTACCGCTCCCTTTCACATGTCACCATCTCGGCATTAGTACCAAATTTCCATATTGAATGCTGCTGACGAACGATTTCCATTTGGTGAGCATCCAGCCCCACAGACTCATTGACGGCTATTAGAACTCAGACCTACTCCAGAACAGACATACCGAGCATGTCACCAAAACGCATTGATGTGGTAAGAGCTCCATCTTCCTACCACACTCTCAGCACCA